>NC_141137.1:82574905-82919905 GCF_053477565.2 Lygodium microphyllum | reverse complement strand
ACATTGTGTTTTCCCCTTTCAGCTTCTTTTTCCCCTAGTGGAAACCAATTATCGATAGCTGAAGAGATCCTTTCCCTTCTTTCAAAAGGAGACATCTACCCTGTTGATGTCTAGGTTATTACCAATTCAATGGTTTCTGTTGCTCCTATCACCTCCCTGATATGGAAGCAACTTTGCCAGTTTCTGCAAGACAGATTGGGCAAGCATGCATCTAAATGTCTCTCCAATGAGCTTTTCACTGCTTCTGTTCAGATCCTAGAAGGGGCTAAATTTAATTGGCCAGCCTTCATGTTGGCCAAGATGGATTAACATTTCCAAAGAGTCAGAAAAGATAAGGGCAGTAATGTGTCTTATGGTGCTTTCCTTCCAAAAGATTATCACTCTTGCCCCTCCGCCTAGTGGTGTGCCAATGGTTGATCCTACTCCTCTTCTGAAATAGCCACCACCTTGTGTTCCATCCCCTCCCCCATTACATGAAAACTCAGATTCAGAGGATGAGCCCCCCTCCAAGATTTTCTCGAATTAAGCGCCGACGTACTAAAGGGCCACCTAGTCCCTCTACAATATCAACTGTGGATCCTCTGGTCAAGGATACTACTCCTTCTATTTCTAGCAGTTCCCTTCCTGCATTCCTCTCATGTCCTAACCTATTTGTAGCTCAGAGGGATGGATAGCTAGATCAGTAGATTCCTGCTTCCTTATAGACATTGATAGCTAGACCATTGCTCTCTCAGATAGTTTCTGGTGTCTAGTCTATGTTGGAAACCTCCTTTACATCCTGTCTTCAGTCTGTTTATAGAAGAGTGTATATTTCCTTGCAAGAAAAGGTGGATTCATTGACCAGTAAGTTGAATAAAGCCTTGGAGACTTTGGCATCTGAAAAAGCTACCCTAAGTGGCATTGATAAGCAGATGACTGAGGCGACTGTTTTGATGGATAACCAGAAAGACAAAATTCAAGAGCTGGAAGCTAAAGTAGCTACATTAGAAGCTAAGAATATGTCCTTAACAACTAAAAAGAATGCAGCTCTTGAGGACATCTTAGAGTCAACTCATAAATAGGGAACTTGTGAAGGTGAACTACAACATTCCCAAGAAACTTTTGAGGCTCAAAAGAAGCTTATTGAGGAACTTAATCAGAAATTTGCCTCTTTCTATTCCTCCTCCAGCCCCTGTAGTTTCTTTAGTGGTATCTTCTAAAGAGGAGCTTGACCAATTGTAGTATAAAGCTAAGCTATGTGATGGATTTGCTGCTAAAGTAGAACGCCTCCAATAGCACATGAATTATGTGCAAGAAGATTTTATTCACTATGCTAACTTGGTGTCACCACCTCCTTCCTTTTGGGTTAAATATCATCAACACAGATATGCCTTATACATATCCTTAAGCAATGTGGATTTGGAACCTCCAGAGGATGGATGGTCAAATCTATGGACTGCAGATTTGCTAAGAGATGTTTTTGATAGATTCGTGGATGAGCTGGTTTCCCATGAAGTTCAGTTATTATCTTTTATGTATCTTACAGGTCATTTGCAGATCCTTGATGAGGAAGATCTAAATGTTTATGTGGGGGATGTGATCTTGCAAGCTGTTATGTATGTGCACTCAGTGGAGCTTTTGCTAGCAAAGAGTTTGAAGACTTATCATGAGAAGACATCTTGGTGTAAAGGATATGCCTAGCATCCACCTTTGGAGATTGCTGGAACCTAGTTGTCTCAATAGTGTATTCCATAAATTTGATATCCAACCTTTACAATCTCAGTTATTAAGCTATCTTGCTGATCATCCATTATTTAGTGATTCCTTTTTCCAGAATCTTCATTTTTGTTGTTCTTTCTATCCATTAGATCCTGCAGATCTTTTGTCTTATTCCCTCATATCTTATCGTTTTCCTTTATATGTTTCTCTTCTTTCATCTAAACCTGATACCATTCCTCTTTTATCTTTTACCCCTTCTGGGTCTCCTCACATTCATGTGTTTACCATTTGTCCTTTTATTGCTGATCCAACAATATCTCCTACCTCTTATGAACCTCTTCCCACCATTCCTATTCCTTCTATTTTTTCGATAGATTCCCTTCAAACCTTTTTTATGAATTCTCTATCTTTTCCACCTTCCTTATCACTTCATTTACCCTCATTCTATGACTTATCTTATCCTCTGTTGCAATATTCTCCTCTTATTCCATTTCCCTCTCCATCTAATTACATTAATCTTCCTTCCTAGATAGTGCTGGATACACCTGGCTATGATCATGACATTCTTTGTGAATGACAATGGACGTTGCATGATTATGTGACAAGACCAATAGCCTTTTATTCCAGGGTCTTGGGATACATCTATGGCATGTTCGAATTCTTATCTTCATTTTGCTAGAGTACATGTTACTTCTAAGGATACCACTGTTCGTCTTGCAACTCATTTTTGTTGGTATCTCGCCTTCATGAATCATTAATCTCATTTGAATACTTGAAAGAGTATCCTTCAGCTGATCATAGATCCAAATGTGGATGTATTGTATTACTTTGCACAGGCCTTCCCCACCAAGTTTATCATCTTACTGGAAAGGATGTGTTGTCTCCAGTTCCTCAAAAATGTACATCGGTACTTTGTAGATGAGAACAAAGCCTTAGAACGCGTCTTAAACTGAGTATGAAATTAAAGAAGAAACTTCTTCATCTTGCTTAGCAGAAGAGGTTTTTCATGATTGTATCATCTTTTTTCTTAATGAAAATCTTTTCATTTGCTCTTCGTTTTTGGCTGCGTATGCCATTCAGACTACCTAGTATTGTGTCAAATGTAAGTGTATGTGTATGTGTATGTGTATGCGTATGTGTATGTGTATGTGTATGTGTATGTGTATGTGTATGTGTATGTGTATGTGTATGTGTTATTTTTCTCTTAAATGGAGTTGAAGATGAAGATGGACCTAATTGAGATGTTGACGGATGGTGGTTTGTGATTTTATCTGATTGAAGAATGGAAGCAACCTTTTATATCCTTTACAAATTTGTTATAATTTTATGTTGATTATAAGATCTATTCATGGATAAAGGTTTTTTCCTTTTGTTATATGCTTTCTAAGATATAGGTTATAAGTTAGGGTCATGGTTGGGTGGTTTATTGAAGATCCTAAAGAAGATTGAGTTGAGCTCTTTAATGAACTTGTATTCCCTTTTTCTTAGGTCACAAGGATGCTCCCCTTATTAAGTATGGGGATATGTTGAATGCTAAATTGACTAGATTTTTAGTTGATTTTTGTTGTTTTTTAAGCCTGAATGGTTGATTTTTTATGGATTTTGAGTGATGACTAGTTATTTTAGAAGTGTTTGAAAGTGTTTTGGATGAGATTGATTATGTTTTGGAAGCTCATGATGATTCTCATTAGAAATATTAGGCTCTGTAATGTTTTGATAGGTTCTGTGATGTTTTGATATGAGATTCTGATTGGTTCTGTTTAGCTTCTGTTTTGTTTTGTTTTTCTATATGAAGCATGGATTGATGATTGATGGAAGTTGAGGATATTTGAAAGCTCAGTGAATATTTTTTGATATTTTGGAATGATTTTCATATGAGTTATGTGGTTTTGATGCTTTCTGTTAACCTTCTGTAACCCTTCTGTTGAGCTTCTATAGAGCCTCTGTTCTTGTTTTGTTTATGATCTGCTCTATTATGTAGATCTTCTGTAAGTGTTCTGTGGAATGTATGTGTGACTTTGGAAAATTTTCCTAGCCTTGGAAAGAGGTAAATATAAGTTCAAAAGAGTTCAAGGAGGTGAAAGAAGTAGCTGTTGAAGACTGAGGTAGTGAGCTATGAAGAGTCACTGTGGTGGCTATGGTGACCTTTCATATCAGACACGCCTTTTGGAAGGGGCATCCATGACCAAAGAAGGATTTTAATGAGTGATTATTGAATATTGTAGTGAGATGATGATGTACTATTAATTGAGAGAGAAAGAGAGAGTCAAAGATAGCCAATTCTATGCAAAACAATGTATCTATCTATGAGAGATTGTGAAAGCAAGCCATGAAGACAATGAACATGAATACTATGTGATCTTATTTCCATTCAAAGTAGTATTTCTTTTGTGTTCTCTTTGTTGCTTGATGAATTCTATGAATAATATTAAGATAATGATGAATTTTATTGAAGATAAAGACGTGGGAGAATTGTTTCTATGACACTGTGTGAAGATTTCTTGCTAGTGGTGTTCTTTTCCTTGTTGTGGTTCTTTAAAGAATGAAACAAAATCTTGTTGATGTTACAATATAGATTTTCTTGAAGTAGAAACCCATTTTCCTTGGTGTCTCTCTTGGGGCTCCACATAGATGGGTGATTGAATCCCCAAGTGTAGGACAAAGCGAAGAACACAACTGTTGAGAGTGAAAAAAGACTGAATTTTTGACTGATTTTTGTTGTTTTTGAGGTCTGAATGGTTGATTTTTTATGGATTTACAATGATGTATGGTTGTTAATGGAAGTGTTTGAGAGTTTTTTGGATGGTATTGATTATGTGTTGGAAGTTCATGATGATTTTTAGTGGAAATATGAATCTTTGTGATGTTCTAATAGGTTCTGTTGAGGTTCTGATTAGTTTTGATACCTTTTGTAGAGCTTCTGTTTTGTTCTGATTTTCTTCTGTATGAAGCATGCATTGATGATTGATGAAGGTTGAAATCTTTTGAAAGCTTATTGAATAGTTTTTGATAGTTTGGAATGGTTTTAGTATGAGTTATAAGGATTTGATGTTCTTTGATGACCTTCTGTAACCCTCTGTAAACCTTCTATATAGAGCCTCTGTCTCTGTTTTGTCTCTGCTCTATTTTTGTTCTATTCTATTCTATAGATCTTCTGTAAGTGTTCTATAGAATGTATGTGTGACTTTGGGAAAGTTTCCTAACTTTTGGAAAGGATGAATCTAAGTTCAAAATAGCTAAAACAAATAGAAGAAGCAGCTGCTAAAGACTGAAGAGAAAACTGGAGTGACAAAGACAGAAGTGAGCTATGAAGAGACACTGTAGTGGCTCCCGTGCCTCTTTGCATCAGACATACCTCTTGGGAGGTGCATCCGTGACCTAAGAAGGATTATTGAGAGTCATTATTGTGAGTATTGTAGTGAGGAGATGATTTACTATTTTGAGAGAGAGAGAGAGAGAGAGAGAGAGAGAGAGAGAGAGAGAGAGAGAGAGAGAGAGAGAGAGAGAGAGAGAGAGAGAGAGAGAGAGAGAGAGAGAGAGAGAGAGAGAGAGAGAGAGAGAGTCAGAGATAGCCAATTCTATCAAAACAACGTATCTGTATATGAGAGATTGAGAGAGAAAACTATGAAGACATTGAAGATGAATACTATGTGATTGATTTCCATTCAAAAATGGTTTATTCCTTTGTGTTCATTGTTCTATTGATGGATTCTATGAAGATATTGAAGATTATGGTTGATTCTATCAAATCTGTGGGAGATATCTACTATGATGCTGCGTGAAGATTTGTTATTTTCTTTTTTTTTGGTCATCAAAAGAATGAAATAAAAGATTATTGATGTTACAAGATATATTTTCTTGCAGTAGAATCCCCTTTTCCTTGGTGTTCCTCTTTGGGCTCCATGTTTTTGGTGCGCAGCTAGGGAAACTTACCATCAACAAGTATAAGAAGAGGCTGAAAATGAAGAAAATGGCATTGCCAAGAAGAGAAGAATTCAATGGATGTTTGCAAAGTTCCTTCTTCCACTGAAGAGTTGGAGATTCTTATTATCAAAGCCACTTTCCACAATAAGTTCATCCCACATTGGCGAAAACATATTACCATCATGATACAAGCTCTATGCAGTGGAGTGTTTCCTCTTCCTGTTGAAGCAACAGAAACTTGCATCTTGGTGGAAAATTGTTTGGGAACAAATTGAAGAGTAGAAGTAGAGAGAATGACTATCCATGGAAGATTTGGTATTCATTGAGAAGTTTCCAGACATCATCAAGTGGGAGATCGTGAAGAAGCTTCAGGAGTCATGGTTTGTGAAGGTTCACAAAAACAAGAAGGAAAAGAGTTGGAATTTGTTCATGGATGCTCAACAGCAAGATAGGTGGGATGCTTGGTGCACTGACAATCTTTTGTTTGTCCAATTAGCAACCCACTGGAAGTTGGTAGACAGAGTGTTTTTCACAACATACATTGTTGAAACCCTCAAAAATTGGCATTATTGTAATGGCACAACAACGATCTTAAGAAGAATGAGTTTTGATACTTTCAAAATGGAATATCTCCCCCTCTGTAGTGGTTTGAAAGCCGAATTCAGAGATGTTGAAAAGAAGTAGAAGAGATGTTGGCTAGAGAATCCCCTAGAGATTAAAGCCCTCTCTGATACTATTCTGTTGAGCACAGACCAACTGGTTGGATCCAACACACTGACGAATGACGCAATTAAGAGGCAAGCATTAGAACGAGTCCAAAGGTACGTGAGAAGAGAGAAGAAAAGAATCAAGGTTGAGAACGTGCTTGCAGCAGAAGCCTCCTTTGACGCCCTAAAAGCACTCTTTACAAAGAAGTCCCCATGGCGACTCAAGGTCCCCTTCCTAGTCAGATTAGTCTTGGAAATATTGATGATAGGCCAGCAAATGTAGTCCCATTGCCAATTTTTAAGGGAGAGTACAATGAAGACCCTGATCTTCATGTAGCAGAGTTTATAGTAGCATGTGTGGCTAACAATGCCAGAACCCCTAAGCATTGGTTAGCGATATTCCTCGCCACTTTCAAAGGTGCAGCGTTTTAGTGGTATGAGAGACAAGTAGCAGCAACTTTTGGCACATGGGATGACCTAAAGTTGGCCTTCATCACTAAATTCAGGCATGAAGGTTTTGAAGAGCGGATGCGAGAGGAGTTCATGAACCTAAGTCAGTCCTCTGGAGAAAGAGTAGAAGCTTATGTCTCACTAATGGAATCCATCCTGAAGAGATGGACTAACCATCATTTGGACAAAGGCATTCAGAAAGGAGTGTTCCTTAGATGCCTACAACTAGAAGTTCGCAAGTTTGTGGAATTGAGAAGACCAATCAATCTACAAGCTGCAGTGGAAGGTGCAAGATTGTATGATGAAGTTGAAGCATGGTTATCAATGACTCTAGGAAGAGGAGTCTTACCTCTTCCCATGACAGGGATGGTATACCCACCAAATGCAATGCCTGGGACAGTTCCCTACCCCTATCCCCAGATGCAAATAGTGCCGTAGTATAATGCACCTAATCCACTGTGGTCACCCAGACGACAGTGCCTCAAATGATGGTTCAACCACAACAACAGTGGCCTCAAACAATTCCTCCAATGGCGACTCAACAATAGTGGAACCCTACCAACTGGAATCAACAATCCCAAGTCTCAGTAGGAGCTTTGAATCAGAACCAGAACAGAGGACCCTTTAGATCAACCCAACCAGTGTATGCAGTAATCACAGAAGCTTCCCAAAACCCTACTATAAGTACTTCAGGAGGTGAAAATATGAAGGACTACTTATCCAACTCAATTGCAAGTATCAAGAAAGAGCTTTCGGATGTGATTACGAGCAGCTACAGACACTAAAGGTAAATACTGCCAATATATCCACCCCTACGAGAGCTAGGAGAGATGTGATGTGCTCTAATATATGGTGTGAAAAGTGTCATCAAGTGGGACATTTAGCCATTGAATGTGCTTGAAAACCAACCATTCCTGGAGCCTTCTGTACCTATTGTTTGCGGAAGAACCATACAAAGGATATTTGCTCTCTGAAAGAGAGGCAAAAACGAAGACAGAAGGATAAAAATGCAAGATTCAACTTGCTAGAATCCAAAATGACAACCTAAGATACTGGACCAAAGCCTAGGGAATTTGGTCCTAATTTCGGTCCAAGGAGGTTTCCCTCTCAAAGTTACAGAGAGAACGACAGTCTGGAGATCAGAGGTGGAATATTATAGGTGTGGAGAAAAGGGTCATATCTCCCCGAATTGTCTAAACCCTAGATGATCTGTGGATTACAAGCCCTTATGCAACCGATGCAAGGGAGAAGGCCCACACTGCAAAGGACTGTCCAAGTCCAGCCCCTATCAAGGCCAATGCCACTGATAGCCAGCACAAGAACCTGCCTCCAATTTGGTAGAGTTGGAAGTTGCCGCTATCACGTGCACCAAGAAGAAGGAACCAGTTGTTCAGAATAAAAATAATTCTCCTGCTAAGACTGTGAAGTTCAACCTACCAAAACAGAGAGATAGAGCAGTACAGGGCAGAACAGTGCAGTATAAAGCACTGTAGTGCCACAGAGAGTCACAGAGACAGTCCCAGAAACAGGACCAGAGGTCCAAGAGATAGATGATACAGAAGCACTTTCAGAAACACAGGAAATGCTGATGCTGCCATTGCTAGAAGAAAAAGGAAAGATGAAAATGGGTGTAGCCCCATTCCCCAGCAGGTTGGAGAAGCCCGTGGATCCTATCAAAGAATATGACCTGGTCAAAGACCTAGACATCTTTAAACCAAAATTAACATTCTGATAGTTACTGATGTTGTCTCCCAGCTGTCGAAAAATATTCAAAAGCATCTTGACAAGAAGACGTGGACTAAGGATAGCTCCTTCAACAACGACCAAGACCAATAAGGCACCGGAGCCTGTAAAGGAAGTAGATGTGGCTAACACCTTCCTAGATTCAGGAACCCCAGAGATTAGTATATGGATTGAAGGATGCTTTATTTTAGATGCATTGATTGATGGAGGCTCATCAATAACATAATGACGGATGTGACAATGAAAGACTTAGGCTTGCAAGGAATTCAACCTACACAGTGGCTTATCAGATTGGCATACCAAAGTAGAATTAAACCGTTGGGCATCCTCCCATACATAAAAACAACCCTTGCAAGAAGAGACTATTGGCTAACATATTTGGTGGTCAAGCCAAATTCTTATGGGACCTCATACCCTCTACTATTGGAAAGACCTTCACTTTTTGAAGCGAGAGCTAGGACGGACTGGTTCAAAGGAACCCTGACCCTACGCAGAGGACCTAACAAAGTGGTGTTGAAATTGTATGGATCGCAAAAAGGCAATGGATCCACATCCATCGAAGTCATAACTGACTCCTCCAACGAGGTAACAGATGGTACATCATGAGATGAAGAGGCTGTTAAACAGATCTTTCCCAAAAAAATAGAGGCACAGTCCCTAACAGTGGGCACTATAAGCCAACTACCAAGGGAAGCAAAGTCCTTGTCCATGGGAGAATACCTCCTGCCTCAACTAGAATTGACTTCTGAAATCACATCTGACAGTGAAACCGAAGCATGGATGTACTATTCTCCATGTTACATGGCAGTCGTAGAGACAGTAGCAGAGACAGAGCCAGAGACAGAAGCAGAAGCAAAAACACACGCAAAGGCAGAAGATTTGTTCTTCTCCTACAGAGCCTCTCCAGAAGCAAAGATAGAGCCTCCAGAGGAAGAGGATGGACATGATGAGGAAGAAAACAAAGTAGGTTATGCAAGTGCAGTTCAAGAAGATCCTCTGATAGTGGATGATCTTGTTGATGTCCCTATAGAGACCTCAGAGGCCAAAGATCTCGGGGTATTGGATGGAATGACCATGGTTCCATTTGGGTTGGCCAATGGACTACAAAGTATGCAAAATCTACATAAGCGATGGATCAAAGGCACAAAAATTAAGTTCACCAGTGGCTCCTATCGCCCTGACCATTCAGTCCAGAGAAAAGATGATGATGATGCCCCCTGCCAACAGAAGCCAAAGCCCTTAGAGCCACGACCTCTAGAAGGTCCGTGCTATATGACATTCCTGGACGCATCCTCTAAAGATGAATCCCGAAGTCCAGAAGAAATCACCACTCACACAGAAGCAAACAAAGCTCCGATACCCTTCCAACAATCTCAACAAACAAATGAGTCATCTATTCAAAAGGAGGACACTGGTTCTAGTGGAACATCAGACGATGACACCAGTCCCTTGAAAGAGTCAGACCTCTATCCAGAAGAAATCCATGGGACATTCATCCGCGAAGTGGAAGGTGAAAGGCAAGTAACATTCATGGATACTGACGGTATTGAACGTCACCTAAAAGTGGGCCTCAATCTTTAGGCAGAAGAACTAGTAGTCCTGCGAGATCTACTAAAGGAGAACTTGGACGTGTTTGCTTGGTCATATAAAGATCTAAAGGGGATTGATCCCATAGTTGCCAACATCACATTGACCTAGAGCCTAATGCCAAACTTGTAAGGCAAAGACAAAGGCGTATGAATCCTAATTATCTTGCTCTGGTGAAGGCTGAATTATTGAAACTTCTTGAAGCCCAGTTCATTTATCCCATGGCTAACAATGAATGGGTTTCGTCCGTTGTGGTTGTACCCAAGAAGAACGGAAAACTTCAAATATGTGTGGACTTTCGAAAGCTCAATTCGAAGACGAAGAAGGATCATGTCCCTATCCCTTTTACAGACCAACTATTGGACACATTGGCAGGCCATGAGCTATATTCTCTCTTGGATGGATTCAATGGGTATAACCAAGTCCAAATTACAGAAGAGGATCAATCCAAAACAACCTTCACCATAGAATGGGGGACCTATGCCTATAGAGTGATGCCATTTGGGCTCTGTAATGCTCCTGCCACCTTCCAATGAGTAATGATGGCTGCCTTCCATAATCATTTGCATGATTTCATTGAGGTGTATCTTGATGACTTTTGTGTCTATAGCTTAATTCGTGAGCATTGGGGACACCTAGAGCAATGTTTTGACAGATGCCGAGAGTATGGGATTTCTCTCAACCCCGACAAATGTGTCTTTGGCATCTCATCGGGAGTTCTTTTGGGCCATATTGTCTCTGCACAAGGGATTGCAACAGACCCGGTGAAGATTGAGAAAATTTCCACCCGATAGCACCAACAAACCTCAAGCAATTGAGAGGATGTCTTGGCCATGTGGGCTACTACAGAAAATTTATTACACATTTTGCAACCAAGGCAGCCCCTCTGCACAAGCTCCTAAGGAAAGATGTGGATTTCCTTTGGATTGAGTGACTGTGAAAAAGCCTTTAATACCCTAAAGCAGTGCCTTATCCAAGCACCTATCTTACAACCTCCTGATTGGACCAAGGAGTTTCATATGTACACAGATGCATCAATTGAAGGGCTAGGTGATGTCCTATGTCAAAAGGGCCCCTCTAATTAGATCAACCGATATATTATGCAATCCGGAAGGTCACTGATAGGGAATGGAACTACACAGTGACAGAGCTTGAATGCTTGGCAATGGTGTTGAAGGGTGACTGATGAGATGGTTGCTCCTATTCCAGGATTTTGATTTTGAAGTGGTCACTAAGCCTGGCAATTCTCATGTCCTAGCTGATCATCTATCACGGATCCCTCAAACTGCAGAAGAGGAACAGGATGATCCAGACCTTCCTGATGCTTCCTTGTTTCTAGTTGAAACAATTACTCCCTGGTATGCAGACATAGCCAACCTCCTAGCAACTCAACAGTATCCTCTTGGCATCTCAAGCCGTGAGAAGAAGGTTCTGTTAGAATCAGCCCCCTACACCTTGCTAGGCGGTGCACTGTACAAGAAAGGCAAAGATGAAGTACTGCGAAGATGTGTTACAGGGGATGAAATTGGCATAGTATTGAAAGCATGACATGACGAATTATGTGGTGGACACTTCACAGGAGAAGCAATAGCCAGGAAGGCTCTGTTAGTAGAATACTGGTGGCCAACCCTCCACAAGGATGCATATGACTACTGCAAGAGATGTGATGCTTGTCAGCGAATGGGGAAACCCACCAAAACAAGTGCCATGCCACTGCAACTTATTCTTCCCCTAAAGCCGTTCGAGAAGTGGGGGATTGATTTTTTGGGTCCCATTGATCCACCCATCAGATGGAAGCAGAACAGATACATCTTAATATGTACGGATTATGTCACAAAGTGATGTGAAGCTAAAGCCCTGAAGCGGGACGATGGTAATAGCGTAGCTCTGTTCATGTACGAGAATATTATCACCCATTTGGCAGTCCCCTCAAGCTGGTAAGTAACAGAGGTACTCATTTCCTTAATAAAATCATGGAGGAGCTGATGGAGCTGTATAAAATCCGTCATCGCAAGTCCACTCCTTACTACCCCAGAGCCAACGACCAAGTTGAAGTCACCAATCTCATCCTTTGCTCGATCTTGACAAGAATGATTGCCACACATCGTCGCAACTAGGACGATCGACTTGCAAAGGCCCTCTGGGCATACAAAACCTCCCATAAGGCAGCTACAGGACAGATTCCTTTCCCTGTTGAACTGGAATTGCCCTCTTTGCGAGTAGCAGTTAATGAACGCTTGGGAGATGATGAGTCAGTACAACACCACCTCTTACACTTGGAATGCTTAGATGAGATACGGTGGATGGCCCTACAGTGCATGGAAACCCCTCAAGCATGATGCAATGCCTATCATGATAGTTTCATCAAGCACAAACAGTTCAAAGAAGGTGATCTTGTCCTAGTCTATGATCCAAGATTTGGCAAGTTTCCTGGCAAGCTTCAACAACGGTGGATGGGCCCATACAAGATACTTGATGTCAATCCTAATGGCTCTGTTCAGGTGCAGACCATTGATGCCTCTGATGATCCTTTCCTGATCAATGGCTATCATCTAAAGAAGTACTTCCCTCCTTAGGGATCTTGACAATCACAGTCGACCTACCCTCTCCCTTTTGGGCATCGCACCGTCCTTCTCTTCGTACTTCTAATAGCCCTTATGATTCTCCTCATGAGGCGGTCTTGTTCTGCTAGCCCCTCACAGATACCTCTCAACTCGACCTTGTTTTCTTTTCGTCTGATCCAACAACAGTGGCGAGGTTGGTCCTGACACATGGTGTTTCTACCATTCTCTTTCTTTTTTATTTTTTTTAAAGGAAAAGAAAAAAAAAACAAACAAATAAAACTGTTATGGGAGAAAATGAAGAAATTCCCTGTCATAACAAGCCTCCTTCCAAGAAAATGTGAAAACACCCTTGGGCAGAAAGCTGACTGTGGAAAAGGTGGTAACGCCCCGTAGTTCAAGATAGCTGATTCATCAGCAACGGACCTTTTCAGCAAGTAATTTGAAGCCACCTCCCTTGGCGCGCTGTCTCTGCAATATCAGTTCCTCTGTCCTTCTTCACAAACAACCTTTTTTACAAATCATTGAAGTACTAGACTTATTGGCTGTCTCTCTGGGTACGCCTCGTCTTCAAGATCCTGATGACAACAACATGCCGGTTCTCACCTCGGCTGAATCCATCCCGAACCCATGAAAAATATTGCGAATTCCAAAGCCAACATGATCTTCATCACCAACCCCTTGAGTGATGTGAGCTTTCATCCTAACAGGATGGGGACGTGAGTATGGGCTGCCCTCTGTACCTATCAGAGAGTGAGACAGATCCCTTCAAATCAAATGAGAGGTGAGATGTGTGAATGGAGTGTTGCACGCACGGGTTGGGCCTCTCAATGCACAATGCACGATCTGTTCATGTGCACTGCACCATAAGGCTCCCTGGCCTTCCTTCTTGCATTGTATGCCGGCACAGGGCGGGATGCACAGTTGTACCATCAAAAGTACACAAGGCATACAAGCTTTGCACAAGTGATAGTGAGGATTCATTAATGGGTTTCAGAAATGGGCTACCCTCTGTATCTTTCAACAGAGCGTGAGATAGAGGGTGGGCTGAGTGTGACGGATGGTTCTTCAATCAAGTATTGAGAGGTGAGGATTGAGAGACGTTACGACAATTGGTGTCAGGTACATTTCTGTTTCCCTCTGCACCCACGGGATGGGTCTCTGCCATCAACACAGGACACGTCACTCTATTCTATACACAGTACTGCAAGACTTCCTGGCCTTCCTACTTGCACCTATGCTAAATGGGTTGGATGCACTAATGCACTATCAATTGTGCACCCTGGCATACTCCCTCTGCACCACC
Organism: Lygodium microphyllum; assembly: GCF_053477565.2. Lineage (NCBI taxonomy): Eukaryota > Viridiplantae > Streptophyta > Polypodiopsida > Schizaeales > Lygodiaceae > Lygodium > Lygodium microphyllum. Next base: position 82,905,929 of record NC_141137.1, on the reverse strand, counting down.
CCCTTGTCGATTCTTAAACCGGGTGTGAGATTTGGGTTTTATCAATATTACCTCGAGTGATGTAAGTTATGGGACAAGTGACTGTTCTCTCATCCCATTTGAGTGCCAGTGAGTTGACTGACTATCCTTCATCAATGACACCTACCCTGATGGGCTTCATTGACTAGCTATCTCCCTGGGTGCTGCTGCATGGTCCCTGTCATGCTGGCTAAACGTTGGAGCGAGCCGTGGTACCTCTCCTGCAGCCGACTCCAACCCTTCTGTAGCAATGACGATTCCTTCGATCATACGCCAGTGTCTAGTCGATTGACAAGTGTATGTGATGTCTTAAGTGTGGGGATGCCAGTGTCTAGTCGGTTGACAAGTCTGTGGCTGTGTCGATCAATCTACTCTGTCTGTTAAGATTTTAAGTGTGGGGACACGTTCCTACGCGTCTGATGTACATACCCCCTGCATATGCCTCAAGTTGATCGTGCATGTATGCCATGACCTCTTTCTGCCCTCATGGGGTCCCTTTCCTACCCACCCGTCTAACTTTACCCCACCCTTTGGGCCGTTCCTTCCCTATTTCCCTTTCTCCCTTGTTTTGACATTTTGCTTGTGAATGCATCCTACGTTCACCGGAGTCCAAATCCAACCTTACATCCCTATTCATCCGTTGAACTGCCCATTTTTCCTTTTTACCAAACCCTGTTCTAACCGATGGTTCTTGAGTTATTAATTTTTGAAGCATTTCCCGTAAATTGAACGATTTTTCCATGTGCCGAATCCTTTTTCGGGTATGATTTTTGGGTTTTTTTCCATGTGAACGTGTCCTCTCTCGATCGAAACCGTGTGGTTGACGTGATAGGTTTGTCGGGCACATTATTTAGCACATTTTTCCTTCTTTCCACTCTGCGTTCCAGCGAGCGGATTTTTCCATCTTAATCCTCGTATGTATTTTTGGAGTCGTTTTTCGTGTTTTTTCCATGTGAACACCCTGCTTTTTTCCCGAAACTCGTGTTGCAGTTTTATGTCATCTTCCCCTCGTCTCCTTGCCCATTTTTCCTTTTTACGATCTTTCGATCCGATGTACACCATCGCCCTCTCCCTCCTATCTCTTCCCCTCCTTCACCATCGCCTCTTCTCCTCCCATCGGCCTCTCTCTTCACCCTCACCCTCTCCCTCCCATCGCTTCTCCTCCTCCATTGTCTCCTCCTCCTCCATCGCCTCCCCTCCATCGCCCTCCCCTCCATCACCTCCCCTCTCTTCACCCTCACCCTCACCCTCTCCCCCCTCCATCACCTCCCCTCCTCCACCATTGCCCTCTCCCTCCCATCACTTCTCCTCCTCCATCGTCTCCTCCTCCTCCCATCGCCCTCTCTTTTCACCCTCGCCCTCTCCCTCTCCCTCCTCCATCGTCTCCTCTCCCTCCTCCATCGTCTCCTCTGTCTTCATCATCGCCTCCCCTCCTTCACCATCGCCTCTTCTCCTCCCATCACCCTCTCTCTTCACCCTCGCCCTCTCCCTCGTCCATCGTCTCCCCTCCTTCACCATCGCCTCTTCTCCTCCCATCACCCTCTCTCTTCACCATCGCTCTGTCCCTCCTTCCGTCTCCCCTTCCACCGCTTTCCTTCCCCTCCACTACTCCTCCTTTCCTTCCGCCTCCTCCCTCCTTCTCACTAACTAACCTAGTTCACTAACCTAGTTAGTTTACCAACTTAGTTAGTCACCCTGACTTAGCTAACTTAACTGACTTAGCTAACTAACCAGACCTAGTTAACTCCACTACCCCTCAATCACCTAAACTACCGTGGTCACCCTAACTTAACCCCCCTTTTCACCTTACCCTAGTTTCCCCCTTCTAGCCCCCTTTCCTACCCCTACACCACTCTTCCCCCACCCTCCACACACATGCCACTTGCTGCCCGGTGGTTCCGTGTCTTCCTGTGCTCGCGTGGGTGCCGTGGCTTCTTCGCATGATCGGGAGTGCCCGCAGGTGTTCATGCGTGAGGACGCACGTTTGGTCTTCTCCGTGCAGTGGTGCATGCCGTCCCTGAGCACACACAGCCCAAGTATCTCTTTTGATTTACCACAAACCCGAGAAAAATACCTTTAAAATACCTAAAAACACTTAAAAACATTAAAAAATTCATAAAAATTTAATTTTTTAAAAAATTACTGAAATTTTCCTTACTGAATTGGGTAAATTTTTGGTTGATCTTGTTGAGTATAATACAAAGAATAAATTGTAAAAAAAAGTAATAATATTTAAAATTCATTAAAAATTGAGAAAATTTCATTAAAAATCCCTAAAAAGCAAAATTAAATTTAAAAAAAAGCACAAAAAATTCCATCAATGCATTTGACTGCTTTTGAAATATTTTCTAAGCTAAAAACTCCTTGACACATGATCATCCTATTATTTTTGGACCCAAATGATAAACTTTTTATCTAAATTCATTAAAAATTTATTTTAAATTTCAAAAATAAGTTGCCAAATTAAAAAATAATTTTATAAATTTTACAAATCCATTTTTGAAGCTTGATAGTTTTATTTTCAATTAGGTTTGCTTGATACCCTAATAAATCAAACATTTTAAAATAAAAAATATACCTAAAAACACACAAAATATAAAATCAAAACACGCCTAAATTAAAATTTTAAAAAATAATAATAATAAATTTTCCCAAACACTAATCAACATTACCTAAACCAATGTTCTATTTTTTCTAGTCAGTGGTTTTTACTTTTTTGTTGGATTCCTTGCATTTGGGACTACTCAGTGCGCCCTCAACCTCTTGCATATACACCCCTACCAAGTATCTGTTTTTCGTGCTTTATTTATTTTTTTCATCCCTTAACCATAGTTAATTGTTAAAATGAACTTTATTCACCCACTTTTCCACGCACGCTCGCGCTAAACACACATTTTTTTATATAACTTAAAATCAACCCGCCGTTCACTTTGCACGTGCTATGTGCGCTTCAGAGGCACTTTACTTTTAAATAAAAACAAACCAGCCGTCACAAAAATGCACATACTGAAAAAGAAGAGCGCTTCAGACACATTAAATTTTTAATCAATGAATATGTATTTAGAGACCTGAGCCTGGGGATCGCAGTCTGGGTTTCATTAAAAGCACCGTTTCACATTAATAAATTGTAACTAACAATTCAAAAATGAACTGTAGTTTTTTAATTAATGTTTATAACCTAATAAAATTTCAACCATTGTTAATAATTTATTAAAATGAACCCTTCACTAAAATCATTTTCCTCACTGCACTTTTTTTCCCCTTTTCAATAAATACGCTTCGTGGGATAGGTACGTCCAGTCCTTTAAGCTGATATTGTTTATCAAAGTTCTAGTTATGTCCTGATGATGTTTTTGAGGTATTATGGTTTGATTGTGTGATACGATTACGGATGCAGTCTGTAGTTTTTTTTTTTTGTCTAATACGGGGTCTTGGGTGACTGCTTGTTGCATAGCATGAAGCTTTTAGTCGCATATGTGTAGGGGTCATGCCGATTTTTTTCTAATATGTGGGTTGTTTGGGGTGGTCAATTGGTTAGTTATGTCGGCGTGTGCTTATTTTGATCGATTTCCTTTTTATAGCTATTTTGTTGTTTTGTAGGCATTCTCTATGATTGTCTATGTTTGTGGTGTGTGTGTATTCCATCTGAATGGCGCCTCAAGCTCCTCCTCCTATTCAGTATGTCCCATTGATCAGTAGGGATTATTCTTCCCTACTGACTTTTGAGTCTATCGCGAAAGCTGGCCTTGCATCTTTCGTGGTTGCTTCACTCCCTTTGATTCCAAACGATCCATCCCTATGTGATGCGTTTCTTGTGTCCTACAGTAAGAAATCGGGCTTGGTTTGTGGTACTTCCATGGTCCTGACACCTAGAGGGTTAGGGAAGGCTTTGTCTCTTCCCTACAAAGGAGAACCCTTTGTTACAGCCAGACAGTTATTCTCAAATGACGAGATTCTCAAGTTGTTACAGAAGCAAACTAAAGAGGTCCTCGATGTCAAGAAGGTGATTAATACTTCAGGAGTGTCTTTCTCAATTATCACTAATCCTCTCTAGAAGCTAGTCTGTCAATTTCTCCAAGACAGATTCATGCCTGCCAAGACACCATCTCACTATTTGTCCAAGGAGCTCTTCACAGCTTCCAAGATGGTGTTAAAAGGGGTTGCCATTGATTGGAGTACTTACCTTCTTACGAAGATGGACCAACATTTTGTCAAAGTGACTAGAGGGAATGTTACCAATGTAACTTATGGTTCATATTTATATGCTTTCTTGACATATTCAAGCCTTAAGAAGGGTGTGCTACCCCCTCCTCCATTTGATCCAGTACCTCCCCCTCCACCTTCAAAGGATTCAGAACCCATTGACATAGAGGATCTTGATTCCCCTCCTCCATTGGTCATTCAGCAGAAGCACTTGAAGCGTGTAACAGAGAAAGTTTCACCAGTCATTCCTTCGATAACAGTTCCTGCTACCTCTGGAAGTGACCTCCCTGCCTATCTCACATGCAATAACTTATTCAGGGCACATCGAGAGGGTTCTTTGGAAATATCGGTTCCTTCGTTGAACAGTTTAGTGTCAGGGGATGCCATTTCTTTCCTTTGTAATGACATCCATCTTGCCGATCTGTTTAAGCAGATGGAGCAGCAGACACAAATGATTGAGACCCAGAAAGAAGAAATATCTTCTTTGAAAATTCAATTAGCAGAGGCTTAGTCAGAGGTCACTAGAGTTTCGGAAGAGAAAGAGAAAATGTATAAAGAAGCTCAAGAGTTTAAGACTCTTTTAGATACGAAAATGTCAGCATTGCAGATTGCTCACAATACATTGGAATCCCAAGCTTTCGAGACTAAGCAGTTGAAGGACCAACTGGCACAGTCACGGTCAATTCCTCCAAGTCCCAGTGTTCCTATGATTCCTTCTATATCTCAGTAGGACTTGGCAGTTCTCCAGAGACAAGCCACATTATGTCCGTTGTTTCAAGATAAAGTGAAAAGATTGCAGTCCAGGATGGATTTATTATGGTTTACATTTGAGCACTTTCAAGAGTATGTTCCTCCCGACCATTCCTTTTTTGTCAACTATCAGTTTGCAGAAGTTGGCCTTCTATATTAAGCTCTCAAGGATGGATCTCCCTCTTCCAAAGGATGGTTGGAGTGGAGCTTGGTCTTCTGATTTGCTGACAGAAGTTGATCGTATGGTCTTTGAAGATTCCATAACGACGGATACCATATTGCTGTCTTATATGTATCTACGAGGTGATTTGTTAATTTTAGATGATGTAGATCTGGCTTGGTATGTGGGGGATGTGGTCTTACAAGCTGCCTTATATGTCAACCATTTGGAGTTGAGGATAGATGACATGTTCCAGTGCTATTCTTCTAAAGTGGCTACTTGCCCTGACACTTCATGGCATTCAATGATTGATTCTGTAGTCCTGAACCAACGCCAGAATACAGCTTCTACTTATGTGCAGAGCACCAATTGAGGGTGAATCTCCTAGCTTATCTTTCCAAGAACCATCCACTTGATTCATCCTTCTTTGATGCCTACCATCGACGATCTATTTTAGGTCCCTCTGTTCCTAGCTTATTGTACTATTGACAAATGGCCCATCGCTATGATGCTTATTTTTCCCTTTATCAATCCAACTCAACAGCTATCTTACCTCTCCTTTTTCAACCTTAGGGTTTTCCTCAAATTCCAATCTTTACCTATTGTTCTTTCATTGAAGATCACATCTTTTCCCCTTCTTTGCCATGCCCTTCTCCATCTATCCATATACCTTCTACTTTTCCTTCTTATCAATTGACACATTTCCTAACTGATTCACTTAAATTTTCAGCCACTCCTTCTTTAGCTTATTCCTCATTTTATGATTTTTCCTATCCATCTCTTCATCCTCTTTTACTTATTCCACTTCCATCTCTTGCCACTAATATTTCTCAACCCCCTCAGTTGATTAGTGGGTACGAAGGATTTGATCAGCAAATTTCGAGAAGAAGAGGATGGAGCTCAACAACTGACTCTCTCACGGGACCACAGATTAATTGGCCATTCATTCTAGGGGACTGTACAACTACTAGTCAAGCATACCAAAATTACCTCCATTTTTCTCAACAATATTCACAATCTGTAGATTCTTCAGTGAGATTGACAGCCCATTTTGCCTTGTACTTATTAGCATATATGCATAGGCATTCCCATAATGATCAAAAGGCCATTCCAAAGCTTTGTATGAATGTCAATGTGAACATTGATTCCCAATAGTTGGATGTCCTATATTTTCATGCCCTTTGTCTACATAGCAGATATCTTGTTTTGCTAGAATGGATGTGCTGCCTTCAATTCTTTCAAAATCCTCCAAAATCTTTTGTAGATGAGTCTTTATCCCTGTATCGGTTTTGTAAACATCAAGCCTTCAAGAGGGATCATCTTCATTGATACCCCTGGATGTATCTTCTGTGCTTCTTAATGAGACATCTTTTGGAGGTGCCATTCAAATGATTGTGTTTGTGTGTGTGTTGTAATAATTTGTATGTGATGAGTTCGTGCTAGTTGAATAATATGTTCAAGAGCTCTCTTTTTAACTATTGATACTGATGGTGAATGGCAAGCCTACGATGGAAAGCTAAAGAACCTCTTATATCCTTTACAAATTTGTTATATTTTTTTATTATTTATCAGATGTGTTAATGAATAATGAAGTTTTCCTTTAGTAGTATTCTTTTCTAGAGATATAGGTGATAAGTTGGGGTCGTGGTTTGGAGTGATTGTTGAAGATACTAAAGAAAGATCAAATTGAGCTCTTTATTGAACTTACATTCTTCTTTTTCTTAGGTCACGATGACGCTTTCTTTCTAAGTGTGGGGATACGTTGAGAGTGGAAAAAGACTAAATTTTTGACTGATTTTTATTGTTTTTGAGGTTTGAATGGTTGATTTTTGATGGATTTAGAGTGATGTATGGTTGTTAATGGAAGTGTTTGAGAGTGTTTTGGATGATATTGATTATGTTTTGGAAGTTCATGATGATTTTTAGTGGAAATATGAATCTCTGTGATATTCTGATAGGTTCTGTTGAGGTTTTGATTGGTTCTAATACTTTCTGTAGAGCTTCTGCTTTGTTCTGATTTTCTTCTGTATGAAGCATGGATTGATGATTGATGAAGGTTGAAATATTTTGAAATCTAATTGAATAGTTTTTTATATTTTGGAATGGTTTTAGTATGAGTTATAAGGATTTGATGTTCTCTCATGACCTTTTGTAACCCTCTATAAACCTTCTATAGAGCCTCTGTCTCTGCTCTATTTCTGTTCTGTAGATCTTCTGTAAGTGTTTTGTAGAATGTATGTGTGACTTTGGGAAAGTTTCCTAACTTTTGGAAAGGATGAATCTAAGTTCAAAAGAGCTAAAACAAATAGAAGAAGCAGTTGCTGAAGACTGAAGAGAAGACTGGAGTGACAGAGACAGAAGTGAACTATGAAGAGACACTGTAGTGGCTCTGGTGCCTCTTCGCATCAGACATACCTCTTGGGAGGTGCATCCACAACCTAATAAGGATTATTGAGAGTCATTATTGAGTATTTTAGTGAGGATATGGTGTACTATTGAGAGAGAGAGAGAGAGAGAGAGAGAGAGAGAGAGAGAGAGAAAGAGAGAGTCAGAGATAGCCAATTCTATCAAAACAATGTATCTATATATGAGAGATTGAGAGAGAAAACTATGAAGACATTGAAGATGAATACTATGTGATTGATTTCCATTCAAAAATGGTGTATTAATTTGTATTCATTGTTCTATTGATGGATTCTATGAAGATGTTGAAGATTATGGTTGATTCTATCAAATCCAAGGGAGGTATCTACTATGATGTTGTGTGAAGATTTGTTGTTTTCTTTGTTTTGGTCATCAAAAGAATGAAATAAAAGCTTGTTAATGTTACAAGATATATTTTCTTGCAGTAGAATCCCCTTTTCCTTGGTGTTCCTCTTTGGGCTCCAACAACTGAAAAGCTAGACGCAGTAAGGATTGACAGTATCAAGGAAGTGAATCTACCCGACCTCATCAACCTGATCGACAACTTTGTAGAACAAGAAATCTTAGATATGGCAGAGGGTAGCTCATATCATAAAAGTAACAAAGAACTTGACCTAGGAGACTTCCTTGAGGCAATCCAAAGCAATTAGTGAGAAAATATGACACTCAAACCCGATTAGAACATCCCAACAGACCTGTAGATGACATCATAGCGGACCTTGAGGAGTAGAGGAAACTAGCACGCAAAGCTTTGCAAGTCATAGTCGCTTACGACTAGGATTAGCAAACTAGGAGCTTACACCAAAGCATGGAAATGCGAGAGATCGAGAGAGTGCTAGCCCTAACAGGCAAAAATCGGACAGAGAACGAGAGAACACTAGAAGAAGACCTCATGTTGAGCAAGCTTCTGATGAAGCGGCAGCTAAATAACACAACAGCAACAGAGCAGAGTGTTGCAACATTAGCAACATCACTACTAGCAGGGTTAGGAGTTAGCCAAGGCTCTAAGAGCTAATAAAAAATTCCCATAGTAGTAGCAAAGTAGCTGGACAAATACCAGCTGAACATACAACTTCCTAGAGCAATTCAAGCATGTCTGCAAGGCCAACGGTCTCACTGATCTCACTCAACGCTCGCAAGCTTTCAGTCTGTACTTAGGCAACAAGGGTACAACCTAGTACAAGTCTAGATGCTACTGAGCGAGCCAATTTCATTGGCCTAAAAAATCTCTTCATTAAGAGATTCTCTGAACCAGGATACTCCGACAACCTGCTAGTTCGACTCATGAATGTCAAGCAAAGAGAGAAACAGGACATCTGAGATTACTTGACCCATGTGAGGAGCCTCTTCAACAAAATCCCTATGGGTGAGAGACCAACTAAAAGAGTAGTATCCACAGTATTCATTAACGAAATACAAAGTGAAGAACTCTACAAATCCTTGGCGAGCAACTTGAGCCTGCAGTGAGACGCGCTAGAAAGGGTCTTTGAAGAGGCTATTAGAGTGGATGACTAGATCAAGGAGAGAAGCTCTAGGAGCTCAAATTGAGAAGAGTCCAGCACTAGGAACGAGTGCTATATATAAATGTCCTCATGCAAGTCCCCATGTAAGAAAGCTATTTTCACTTCCATCTAATAATGCTTTAGATCTAACTAAGAAGCCAAGGCAAAAAATAAGCGAAGGGTTGTCATCTTAATCATAGGGAAGGTAATCTCATCAAAGTCAACTCCCTTGTCTTTTTTAAAATTGTTTGCAATCAAATACGCCTTGTATACTAGCTTAGGGTGACCAAGGTGCTCTTCAACTTATACACCCACTTGTATGCCAATGCATGTTGACCATCTAATAAGGAAACCATGTCCCATATATGATTTTTATATAGTGAATCAAACTTAGATTACATGGCCCTCTTCCAAGAGTGAGTATCACCTCTACTCATAGCTGCTTCATAAGTAAGGGTTCATTAGAATCTTTCGCTAAGACATAACACATAAAGGGCTCAAAATGATCATGGAGGATGTGAAGCTCTAGTAAAGCATGTCAAAACTGACTATGGGAGGAATTGCCTGCCCTCTTTGTCTAACATCATGATCCTGCATAATAGGAAGATTCTAGGCCAATACGTCATCAATAGCTACAAGTTGTCTAACTAGGGAGGGTCCTCTTGAAAGATTACCCTACGTACCTCAACCATCGGCTCTAGTCTCTTATGCATCTTATCCTTCTGAAACACAATGTCATGGCTTCCTATAACCTTCTAAGCATGTAGATCCCAAAGATGATAGCCCATATCACCTATATTACCATATCCAAGAAAGATACATTTGACTTACTTTGGATTCAGTTTTTTGTGTTTTTTTATCTTTGGGAATATTGCAAAAAACCTCATATGCAAAAACTTGTAAGCGTGCATACGAGAGAGGATTACCAGACCATACCTCCTCTACAACTCTATCATCAAGAGCAAAGTATGGAGAACTATTAATCAAATGAACTACAATAGTAACTATCTCAACCTAAAAATATTGCGGTAAGCCTACCTGAGCATATTGCAGACTCTTTCTTAAATAGTCTTGTTCATGTGCTCTACAACATCATTCTAGGGTAGGTTTAAGGGACGGTCAACTGATACATAATACCTCCCTCATCACAAAATTTCTCCAATGCCTTAGAGACATATTCACCCCTATTGTTAAATCATAGATATTTTAACCTATATCTAGACTAATTCTCAACCATAGCAAGAGAGCATTAAAACATAAAACTTTTGATTGTTGCTTTATATAGGATAAGCCCAAACCTTATGTAAATAATTATCAATGAATGTAATGAAATACTTTGAATTATCTAATGACTAACAAGGCATGGGACTACAAATGTATCAATCCACAAGAGCCAACACCTCATCAACCCACGTACAACCAAAATTTTTATGTGAGTTATGAGTCTACATACCAAAGGTGTCCAAAGGCGGTAAATATTGCAATGAGTTAAGACTTTTATTCATTTTAGGGATATATATCCAAGACATGATGCCAAAGAGATACATGTGGAAGATCGATCACGATGACCAAAACAAGATCACTAAATCCAAACACATGCAAGGGATAGAGGCTACCAATCTTAGTTCCTCTAGCGAAAATGAGATTTCCACATGTAATCTTCCATATAAGATCACCAGAAGATAAATGATACTTGTTAGCACCTAACTTTTCAGCTAACATAAGGCTTTTAGTCAAAGCCAAAACATGACATACATCATGTAGCACAAAGTGAGTAATAGTGCCAAACTATACTTTCACATCACCCATGCCAACAATATCACATACATTATCATCACCCAGTCTACCAACCATATCACAAGCATTATTATCACCCTATCTAAAGTGTTGTAGACATCAAACTAATGATGATGTGGGTCACATGAAAGGAAGCCCCCAAATCAAGGAGCCAACATTGAAAGTAAGAAAAATGCATCACTTAATTGAGTAGTATCAAGTGAGAAAGCAACATGTATGTAATCATTTGAACTGTAATCCAATGCATTTATCTCCTCAATCTTAATAGTGTACTTAGGAACAATGCCATCATCAAAAGACTTGATATTATCATGCACTTTCTCTTCACCTTTTTCACACCTATCATTGTGCATTTTATGGCACTATGGCCCTATATGAACATATTTCCTACAATAACAAAGAGAGAACTTAAGACCATGGGATTTACTATGTGATCATCTACAAGACTTAGACTTCGGCTATGAGTCTATACCACGATAGTCATTCTTTTTACCATCGTGTTGTCTCTAACTATAAGTGCATGAGAAGTATGGGTTGCATCAATATTCTCCCTATTTACTTTTCTTGTTTTGTTGCACAGTTTTATGGGAATCTGGATTGCAAACAATGTGCTCTCTACATTGGAACATTTAAAGCCATCTTCAAGAGGATTAGCACTCATAGCAGTATGCAATATATCCGACTAAGGTAGTATGATAAGAAAGAACAAAGACTTTGTGGTATCCTCAAATTAAATGCCTTACAAGATAAGCTTGCTAAAAAATGGAGTGAAACTCATTCAAAGGAGTGGACGTGGAGTTCCCTCCTTCATACTAAGGTCCACAAGCTTCTTCACCAATACAACTATAAAGTAGGGCTTCGCTTGTCATAAAGATCGTATATCTTTCTCCACAAATCATAAGCACCACCTTCAATTGCAATAATATTAAACTAAACCTGCTTAGATAAATACACGATAATAATACACTTACATAACTTATCAAGCTCTTCCCATTCATCTCTATTTCAATCTATTGACTTTATTTCCTTAGTTTTCAATCGCATAACTTGTTTATTTTGTATTAATAGCTACCAAATTCGATTCTTCCAATAGTGAAATTTATTGCCATCCAACTTCTCTATGTTAAAGATAATATTGTCATTGAAAGCATTTGAAATAGTTGTCATTACATCTACTAATCAAAGAGAGTATAGACTACTTTAACAATAGTAATTTGACCCCATCCAAATAGTGTACAACAAGAGGAAGCCTGAGTCAATATATAGTTGTCCATAAGTAGGAGGCACTAGAGTGCTCACTACTACAAGTATCTACTCTCAAAGAAACTACTCAAAATTGAATTTTGTCCATAAGTAGGAGGCACTAGAATGCTCACTACTACAAGTATCTACTCTCAAAGAAACTACTCAAAATTGAACTTTAGCATGGTTGTTTTTATAAACTTACAAGAAATGAGTGTATAAATGAACGTAGAAAATTAAAATGAAAAGCTCCCACAACTAGAAATATCCAAGTAGCAACCACTATATATAATTCAACTAGAGATACAAGAAAAAGGCACAAACCACCAAGGCACACAATGTTTTCATAGACCAAAAAACAATAGATACAATCCCAAGCAAAAGAGTAGGATATACATAAGCATCATGTGCATAAGGGATCTCCAAAGGAATAGAGATCCACCAATCTAGAACTCACTACATATGAAGAGTGAAGCTCAAGTACATAACCATAAATTTCTCCAAAGTTGACAAACTTATCTAACAAGAGGAAGTACCAAATGTACAACCAAAGCTAAATCAGCCCATGATCATCAATGTATGTAAGGATAGTATAAACCAAAATCAACGAAGCATTATATGCATAGGCAAGAGACTCTTATTATCTCAAATAAACTAAGCTCTATAATGAGAAATATCAAAGTACTCCCATGGAAGCAAATCTGGATGTCTAAGAGCAAAGCAAAGGTCAATATATATATCTCAAATAAACTAAGCTTTGCAATAAAAAATATTAAAGTACTCCCAATGGAAGCAAATCTAGGATGTCTAAGGGCAAAGCAAAGTTAAACATATATGTCTCATAACATTTGAGTGCTTGAAAGACATGAAAGAATACATCTTGGAGCATATACCAATAATAAGCCTTCAAGATTGTTAATGGAAAATCATTGAATCAATTAGCCACTATGTGTATGTATTCAACAAAGCTCAAATCCAAAGCTTAGAGCTCAATATAAGTGTATTTGGGCATAATAATCAATGTCACAAACATCAATACATCCATGTAGCATCCCAAATCATCTATAGGTATACATAAGTATTTACTATGTATTCTTGTTGATACACAAGGTATAACAACAAAGAACCCTTCAATGACGGAGCTATTTGAGCTTTGATGAATCCAAAACTCTTTTCTTAGCGTCAATACATCATCCAAGCATTACAAAATTTTCCCATAAGCATTTCTAGAGCATTAAAAAAGAAAATGCTTATTGTCCAAACAATGGACAACATATCTAACCTAAATAGTAGACTAATGGCTAGCCTCAATCTCTCCAAAAGATGCTCAAGAACAAGTCACAAATGCTAAGGAGAAAATGCCAAGGTCTACCAAGCTTGAATGATGCCTAGAGCTAAAGTGAGACTAGAGACGACTAAGAAGGGACAACCAAGATAGCAAGCACAATTCATGCTAACTGTCCTAGGGTGTTATTGCTACTCTTGGAGCTCAATGATCACTAGAGAATGCTCAAATCAATGTTTGAAAGGTCCTCATCAAGCCTCAAAGATGTAGAGTTGATCAGAGAAGCAACAAGTCCAATACATATCTCAATGAGTGGCTGCCATGAAAACAAAGAATGAAGCTCTCTTACCATGCTAAAGTGAATGTCAATGAAGCTCCTCAAATACCCACTCTAATATAGATTTAGAGCTGGAGCAAGAGTGAGAAGGCAAGCACAAGCAAGAGTATGTAAGAGCTATGGAGGTTTGAGCAAGAGAGAGCAAGAAATTATATGGGAACTCTAATAGTCACCATGAATGACCTAGCTTTCCTTATTAAATTGTCATAGAAAGAATAAAGAATAAAGTGATAGTGATGGGGAAGTGTGGGGGCACTATGTACATAGTAAGTATCAGGGGCTAGGCACAAATGGCCTTTAATTCCCAACACACTCTTGAGCATTCTCCATATGCTACACCTCCATAGCATCCATTTGCAAACACATAGTTCTATAAGAAACTCCAATCAGCCTTAGGCCCGAGGGTGGACCCATACAATACCAAGGAGGGGAGTATGAGGTCCCCTCTCAAAGAGTAAATAAACAATAAGAAAAGGAGGAGAAGATGCATAAATTAGAAGATGAAATAAATAGGTTAGTAAACAAATTAGCACATGAGGAAACATCTAGAAAATACAAAGAGAAAAAGAAGAAGAAAGAGAAAGAAGCTAAAGTAGGAGGCAAGAAGAACGAGGAGGAGATGAACAAAGCATCCCACAAGAAGACAAGAATAATAATAATAATAATAATAATAAGCATGAGATAAGTGATGGAGAGGAGAGTGAGAATTCAAGAGATGACTATGGAAAGTTCAAGATGCCACAACCTACGAAAGTACAAGGGCAAGAGAGACAAATGGATCTTAAAGAAGTAGTAAGCAAAGGTAGATAAATACTTGAAGTATGCCATGTTACTTGAAGAGAGGAAAGGAGAATAGCCATCTATCTTGAAGAGGATATAGCTAGTTGTTGGTACCAACTAGAACAAGAACAAGGCACTACCATCTTTTCATTATAGGAACTACAGGAGGAGCTGAAGAACTATTTCATACCAAAGATGGAGAAATTCAAGGTAAGGATGAGTCATTGGGGCCAAAAATGCTTCAAAAAAGGCACTTGTAAGAAAATGATTAAGTTACTAATTAGTTGAGATTTTGGAAGAATGAAACCACCAAATTTGGTTGCTCAAATGTGATTAATGAGAGAATATTTAATTCATTAAAGGGTCGACCATTAATTGCCCCTCATCTTTTAATTTATGTCAGGGTCACCTTTTTGGCCATTTTTGTGTTGAAACTTGGGAGGATTTGTATTTTCGAGATATATCCACCAAAATCATGTTCGTCTACTCATGTGTCTTCTTTTCACACACCAACTACTCTTTCGCCATTCTCTTCTTTGTGCTCACTTTCTTATCACTGTGAGATTCATTTATATTTGATCTGCTAAAATGTTTAGTAATATTTCTACAAGTAATACATATGCAAGCACATGCAAGTACAAACTTGTTGGGGGTAAAGGTGCCTCTACCTAGCCGCCCGTGTATTACTACACTAACAGTACCCACCACTACACACTCTAGGTGGCGGGCACCCATCACTATCAATTTATTCTTTATTGTTTCATTGACAGTTTGAATAAAGGAAGGCCGAATCACACTTTATTCTTTATTCTTTTAGTGACAATTTGAATATAGGAAGGCCCAATCACACATTGTGACTATTGGAGTTCACATTTTGTCTCTCTCTCTCTTTCTTTCTCTTGATCTCCCACCATGGCTCTTCCAAGCAAGCTTTGATACTTCTCACCTTTCAACTAGTATCAGAGCATGGATTTATGACTACTCAAGCTTGGTTCATGACTCCTTCAGCTTCCTATTGATTGCCTACACTCATTGGGCCTCCTTCTCGGTAGCCGTAGCCGACTCTCTCGAGCTCCCGTCACTCCCCAACTTCTCGAGCACCTATCCGGCCCCTTTGGGCACCCTTAGGGCATTGCATCAAAGGAATTTCTTCATTTTTTTTAGGGTTTCATTGAGCTCACAAGTTCACAGTAAGGTTTGAGCTTGTGGCAGTCATTGGAGAGCTTGGTTGCTTACCTAGCTTGATTTGTGGCCTTCTTTGGCCCCTTGGCAACCACCATAAAGCTTGTGGTAGCCCCAACCCCCTTATAGGCAGCCCATGTAGATTCCTGCCATTCTGCCTAGTGCATTTATAGCACATGATCAGTTGTTTGATTGCCTCCAACTCATCCTAGTTCATTGGTAGCCTCATTTGGGCACTATACACTTGGTATATGCTTGGCATTTTCTCCTGAGCCATGGCATTGAGCATTGATGTGATTTACTTCAGGTTTGCAACTGTTATACACCCTCCCAAATGCTCCCGGAATGCTAGGGGAATGTATGCCTATGATGTGAGATGCTTTTGGGGCTGAATTTTCTCGGCCATTGACTATTTTACATAGTCCACAAGCAGCCCAAAATAGGGCAGCCCCTTGTCATTACATTTTATGCTTATACTACATGGTCATTTGATGTCTGATTATGCCCGGTTGGTGCCTATACATATGGGAAAGTATGCCTCTTGTTTGCCTATGGTTTTGAGCTTGGATTGAGCCACTGTTTGCTCAGTTTTGGACATTTATTTGCTGCTAGAATATTCAAAGCTAAATCTCATTTTCCTATGTTTGGATATGCCTATTGGATTCGAGCTATGTCTTGGGTGTATACATTGATGTAGTGACTCTAGGGGATCCACATAGAGCTTGGATTTTCTCTCGGATCATTGGTTGAGCTTGAGCTTTCTTTGCATAGCATTTGGATCTCCATCTTTGATGTACTTATGGCATGTACTTTTCTTAGGTCTAACTAGTCTTGACATGCTTGGCTTATGCCATCTCTATACATGCTAGTTACATTGTCCCTTGGAGTGTATTGCTACTGCGGGTTACATGGGCTTGACGTTTGATTGCCCAGAGCTTACTTTGGCTATTTCTTGGCTTTCCAGAGTTATAGTTTGGATGTCTTGTTGTCTATGGATGCTATGTATGGATACTACAGAGCCTATATGCTCATGATGTCTCATTGATGCTTGATCTTGGACACTTGTCATTGGTGCATTCTTACATGCTTTGTTCGAGCTTTCTTCCTTGACACTTATGGCTTTTGTGCTAGTGTGAGTGTCTTTGGATGCTTGACGGACATTGAGCAGGTGGCTTATGCTATTGAGCACTTTAGATACTTGAGACTGGGATCTTCACTTGGATGTTACATGGTTGATATGCCCTCACAGATGTACTTGGGCTGATTTGGGCTTTGCACTCTCTGAGCATACACCTATTTGTGTCAGGTGTTTCCAGTGTTGTGTACACTTTGCCCTATTACACAAGGGGTGTGCCGGCTTACTAACGGATTTATTTGACATGCTTGGGTATTTTCTCGATGCATGTATGACTATCACATGATGATTTATGCCCGCTTGATGATGGTTATGCTTTGACAGTCAGTGGTTGACTTAGTGCATTCATTTTGCCTATAGTTTTCTCTCATTGTACTTGGCTGTAATTTATTACAGTAAGCATTTATGTATGGATTGATTTGGAATTTTCATGCTAAATCATCCTTATTTTATGTACTGTTTATGGTACTTGGTGGGTAGTAGTATCATTAGCTATCAGTTTGTGGTCATTTTGCTTTGGTTCTGGTGGTATTTTGGCTATTTGCAGCAGAAAACAGCAAGCAGTTTTTGAACTATGTCTGCACTGTTTCAGCTTGTAGTATGGCATCTTCTTCCACGAACAGTGCTATCTTCAACATCACTAAGCTTGATGGTACAAATTATGCCTATTGGTGCAAAAGTCACATATAAAACCACTAAGGTTGCATGGGGAGCAGCCTGAAACTATGATTGATAATGAATGGATGGAGCTTTGATTAGTTATGCAAGTCCACCCTCATCTTGTCTCTCACTGAACAGGTGTATTACAATGTGGTTGAGGAAGCACAGAGTGCTTGGCAGCTTTAGGATAAGATCAAGAACCTCTATGACAAGAAAAGGCCAGCAACTCAGATGTATTGGGGCTGAAGCAACTTATGGATCTATGCATGAAGGAGAATATGATGATGTGTACTCATTTGAGCCAGTTCCATGCTATTCTCAAGAACTTGACTTTGCAGGGCATTACTTTCAATGATGAGGTTACTCCATTGTTTTTGCTTGGGACTCTAAGTGAGTCATGGGATGTATTCCGCACTGCCTTATGTGCTCCTACTACCATTTTGAAATTGCCTGATGTAGAGAGTCAAGTGTACAGCCATTCCCACAGTCATTCTTTCCATTGCCATCTCTGCAAGTCTCCTGTGGTCAATATGACCACCCTATGCTTGGTTTTGGCCTTAGTCGTGTAGCTTGACTTGGACATGTATGAGATGGATGTCAAGACTGTATTCTTGCATGGGGATTTACATGATGAGATTTATATGGAGCACCCTAAGGGCTTTACAAAACTTGGCAGGGAGCATCTACTGTGCAAGTTAAAGAAAAGTATTTATGACTTGAAGCAGGCACCTAGGGAGTGGTATCATAAGTTTGATGCCTTTATGCAGTCACAAGGCTACAATAGGAGTGCTATGGATCTATGTCTTTACATGAAGAAAGCCCATGATAGCTTATTGCTTATTTTGATACTTTATGTGGATGATATGCTGATAGCAAGGAAAGCTCATGATGAGTTGGATGCTCTTAAATCTAAGTTGAAGAAGTGCTTTGAGATGAAGGATTTAGGACAGGCCTCTCACATTCTTGGTATGCGTATTAAGCGTGATAAGCATCAGGGACTACTCTACCTCTCATAGAGGGAGTACATCCATAAAGTCCTTGAGCATTTCCATATGCAGGACATGAAGCCTATTGGTTGTCCATTACCTTCTTATATGAAGGTATCACAGGTCGATTGTCCATAGACAAATGAGCAAAGGGCTGAGATGGCCAAGATCCCTTATGCATTAGTCATGGGCAGTTTGATGTATGCCATGATAGCCACTCTTCTACATATTGCATTTGCAGTTGGTGTTGTGGCACACTATATGGCTATACCTGGCAAGAAACATTGGGATGCCATGAAGGGTATCATGGGATACGTGAAGGGCACAATAGATATGTGTATTTTCTCTAGCAGCTAGGATATAGAAGTTGTGGGGTATACAAACTCCAATTATGTAGGACATGTAGATAGTAGGAAGTCCATTTTTGGCTATGTATTCACCTATGTTGGAGGTTCTGTCTCTTGGATGTCCCCAATTCAGAAGTGTACAGCTCTACCACTGATGATATACCTACGCTGCATTCAGATTCTATAAGTGCTATTCAGCTAACCAAGAATCCGGTCTTCCATGCGAAGACAAAACACTTTGAGGTGAGGTATCACTTCATATGTGGGGTTGTAGAGGACATGTCTGTTGACCTTGTCAAGATATCTACTAATGAAAATCTTGCAGATTGCTACACTGACAATACCTGCCACTGCACACTGCAAGTGGCGAGCGCTCGTCACCATCACATTATTCTTTATTCTTTCAGTGACAGTTTGAATAAAGGAAGACCTCGTCACACATTGTGACTGTTGGAGTTTCCATTTTGTCTCTCTCTCTTTCTTGCTCTTGCTCTCCCGCCATAGCTCTTCCAAGCAAGCTTCAATCCTTCTCACCTTTCAAAACTTACCATCCAACTAGATCCAATTTATTCATCTTGGAGAAGTATACATCGTCAAGTACTAATAGATAAGATGGAAGCTAGCAGATTGCAAACTCTAAGAGAGAAATATATAGACTCGTGGATGGATGGAAATATTTATCCCAAGGATCCTTCCACAAGTAAACCTCCAAATTTTTTTAATATTCATGACTACGTAAGATATATTGGGGAAGGTTATAATGAGATGCTTGGCTATTGTACAAGGTTATGCTCTACATTTTTGCATATACATGGCTTAAATGAACAAAATGAAAAAAAATATATTATTAATTACAAATACAAGCATTTTTTAGCTTACAAATAAGATTGATATTTTGGAAAATGCTAATAAGTCATTACAAGACAAGCCAAAACACTTAAAGAAAACTCCAATAGGATTCAAAGAGAGAAAGAGACCATTAAAAAATATAACTAGCTTGTGTGTGTGAGTAAAGAAAAGAACACTAAATCTTACAAAGAAATATGTCTCTAACATATCGGGCATTAATATTTGAGAGAGTGAGGAAAGAATCAGTATTTTTAAAGAGATCATGAATAAGAATGATATTTTGAGGATTCTTAAGTCACCTCAAAATGTGGATTTGAGAGGCCCAACCCTCAAAGAAATGGTAAAGGACTTAAATGACATAGTAAAACCAAACGAAATTGTAGAGACATGTGATACTATGGGTATTATCGAAAAGGTTATCATACTATCTTTAGATTATGGTTTAAAAATCTTAAATATAATAAAATAATTACATTTGGATTGCCTCGAGCCCTTGCAAAATCGATTGCAAGGATTGCTATGAATCATAAGATTCCACATGTTTTTGGGGAATACATTCATATTGAAGCATCTATGCTTTACAAAAAGACAATAAGAAAATCTAGTTTTGAATACAATGTGTTTAACAATATGTGTGTTGATCTAAGAAGAGTACAGATTGAAATGGTTAACATGTATAGGCTCACATTAGAGGAATGTTTGTGTTTTGAAGTTTGCCTTAAAGTTAGATGAAGCACAAATTCAAAATGGACAAAAGATGAAAAGAGTCTCAGCATTTGCATCATGAACAAGGTATTGGACTACATCAATGGTGGGGGTCAAGCACTAGTGCATAAGTTCCAGTCCAAGATGGAGATTTGGTGGGTTGGTGCAACTCATGTATCAATTGAGAATCATCAAACACTAAAATGGTTGTTCACTCATATAGGTATTCCATTATTATTAAGTCTCAAAGTGAAGGAGAAATGTTAATGATTAATGGGTTTGGTAATTTTAATATGGAATGGCATATGAGCACTGACTTAAAAACTATCAAATGTATGCTTGGAATATGTAATGGGACAAATGTAAAATATCATTGTATTTATTGCATGGAAAGTGTTGGGTCTAAAGATTGGAGCAACTTGTGCCCTACAAGAAGAGCCCCAATTAGAGACTCTATAGATTTGAGTACATTTTTAAAAAAAGATGACATATGGGATCCCATTCTTTCAATTTCTCCTAGAAATGTTCATATATGTACTTTGCATGCATAGATTAGAATAATTGACAAACTTCTCATGTTGCATCTTGACTATGCATACTCATTTAAGCCCTTGTCTTTATCAGATGAGTGTATTGATAAATGTGAGGCATTACTCTACAAAATGGATTTTCATGGAAGTCAATTTTTACTTAAGAAAAGATCCAATACTTTCAGGGAAAATGAGAGATGTATTAGCTAATGTCTCAATGGGAGGCTCAAAAGCCAAATGCTTTTTAGGAAACCGTATAGGAAAATAGGTGAGCATTTTTTGGGAGCATTGGAGAGAGTTGTGTGGGATAACGATAACTGTTGCAAGCACACCACAACTTGCTTTTCTAAGGATGGAGGTTTGGAGACACTTCGATGTTTTTCTAAACCTCCTCAAGCAACAAAGGACAACCTACATATATTCAAAACATTTCAAATATTTGATTACAAATCTTATTTAAGCAATAAAGGAGGCATGGGGAGAAAAGGATATCACATTTTAAATGATAAGAGAAAATATTTAATCCAAGTTTTCTTTTATAAATTTTCCAATTATGTAAAATGGTTTTTACTCTCTTATATTTGTCACATATCCTTCATATTCATGGGCCTTACTTTGTAGAGGAGCAATGCCCCCTATCAACTTACAGCAACTAAGGCATGGAAAAATCTCACTGCCAAGCACGTATAAGTTTTTTTTGAAGCACAAGACATTGAGGAGGAGTTACAAAAAGCAATGCTCTTGAGGAGCTATTCAATTGGTTTTTTTGACCTCAACTTCAAAGAATGAATACTAAAGGTAACAATGAAACTTCAAAATTCATAGTATTTCTCAAGATAAAAAAGTGCAAATCTAGCTCTCAAGATCCTTTACATCTTCCTCCTCCTCAAGGATCTTTCCTCTATAATGTAGAGATTTTCTTCTCTTGCAGCCAACTATTGATTTTATATCACTTCGATCTTCTACCAAAGCATAAGATGAGAGGGCCAAAAAGTATCCTGCTCTAGAAGCAAAGAAACCAAGACCATAACTAAAAATCCTAATTGTTGTTGTCTTCTCCAAAAACATCACCTTGTGTGCATTATATTGTAACTAGAGACAAGTAGCCTTGAAAGTACCTTGATACATAGTATAGGCCACGTTGCTTCCTTTAAGAATATATTATGGAATACCAAGAAGACATGGGGATCAATTCTTGCCAAGTAATGGCCAATTGCAACATCTTTGAATGAACTAGCACCACCTCTTGACCCTTTTCCCCTGTCCCAATAAGTTATCAAAATCTTCAATCTCCAACTGCAAAAAAGATAAATGTCAAATGAAAGTTGAAATCAAACATATTAACGTATCTTTAAAAATTGGAGATAATAGTACCAATTAATTTTCATCATTCTCTAGCTTAGTTGGATTCCATATATTAATTAATGATTGTGCCTCACTGGTGTCTTGCAATTCTTTAACATACTCTGACTCCTCTCTTTCAAAATTGGAAATTCCAAGTTGGTCTTGAAGGCGGTTGAACTCCTCATCTCATTCATCCCCAACTCTTTCTCAACATCCTTTGCCTTGTTGAAACAAAGAGAAAGAATATCCCCTACATCAATAAACTTGTCATTTTTAATTTCAGTGTTCAGCTTAAGTAACTCTTCTTTCAATTCATCTTTGACATCAACAATGCCATTTGTGGCATCAGAAGCCTTTGTAATGATCGCCAAACAATAATCCTCTATGAGATTGAAGAGCCTTTGGATGTCTAAGAGCAGTATGTATTCCTTGTCCTTGATAGGGAAAGTTTAAAGATAAAGGAACAGTATAGAAAGAAGAGGAGTCACATACAATATCTACATTTGCATGGCTTTCTTCAATTATGGTCTCAACTTTGAATTGGCAACATCTAATTTGTCAGTAATATATGCTTCTTGTTGGGGGTCCAAACATTCCTATGTATCCTTCTCATTTGCCATCTCATCCAAAAGGTAGAAGCTTGAACATTTTGTTTCCTCCAATTGTTGTTCATCAGATTTGACAGGATATTTAACAAGAGTATACACCATGAATGCAGCTACTTTTGACATAAGCTTGTGTTTCCTACGATGAGCAGAGAAAAACACATCCAGTGCACAAAACCTATTGAGAGAATGAGATCCACACTTCCTTGTGAATTGTGCCATCTCTCAAGGTGAGCTCCCAATAGGTATATGAAAATATTCCTTTGCATCCTTTTTAATCACAAGCAATGCAAGACATATTTCATGAGAAAAGTAAGAAATGAAAGGTGAGAAGGATCAAAAGCTTGCACACGAGAGCTATGGAGGGAGAGAAGAGCAAGAAAGAGAGAGACAAGAAATGGAAACTCCAACAACCACAATGTGTAGCCGGGCCTTCCTTTATTCAAACTGTCACTAAAAGAATAAAGAATAAGTGACTATGACGAGTACCCGCCACTTGCAATGTGTAGTGGCGGGTACTCTCAGTGTTGTAATACACGGGCGGCTAGGCGGAGGCGTCTTTACCCCCAACAACCTCCCACTTAAAGGCGAATCTGCCCCAGTGAGAGAGAAAAAAAAAAGACAGTACAATATGTACACATGTATAACAAGATGAGGAAAAAGATGTCATCTCATCCAATGCCCATCAATCTCCTGAGGAAGGCAAAGCGCTCGGTAGTAAGGCTTTTTGTGAGCAAGTCTGCAAGATTCTACTCAGTCGGAATCTTGACAAGGTCAACAGACTTGTCCTCAACAACCTCACAAATGAAGTGATACCTCACCTCCATATGTTTCGTCTTCGCATGGAAGACAGAATTTTTGGCCAACTGAATGGCACTCATAGAATCTGAATGCAGTGTAGGCATAGCATCTGTCATACCAAGGTCTACAATCAAATGGCCTAATTAAATAGCCTCCTTGCAAGCCTCAGTGGCTGCAATATACTCGGACTCTGTAGTAGTAGAAAGGGATGTACACTTCTGCACCCTGGACATCCAAGAGATAGCCCCTCCAACATAAGTGAACACATAGCCAGAAGTGGACTTCCTACTATCTGCATGTCCTGCATAATCAGAGCCAATGTACCCCACGACTCCTGTATCTTGGCTGCCATAACAAAGACACATATCTATTGTGCCTTTCAAGTACCTCATGATACCCTTCATGGCATCCCAATGTTTCTTGCCAGGTGTAGCCATATAAGATGCCACAACCCCACTGCAAAAGCAATATCTGGACGGGTGGCTATCATGGCATACATAAGACTACCCACGGCTGATGCATAGGGGATCTTGGCCATCTCGGCCCTCTTCTCATCTATCTAAGGGCAATCAGCCTGTGAAACCTTCACATTAGAAGGTAATGGACAGCCAATAGGCTTAACATCTTGCATGCAGAAGTGCTCAAGGACTTTATGTACATACTCCCTCTGTGACAGATAGAGGAGTCCCTAAGATCTATCGCACATGATGCGCATACCAAGTATATGAGAGGCATGTCCCAGATCTTTCATCTCAAAGCTCTTCTTGAGTTGAGCCTTAAGAGCATCGAGCTCCTCATGAGCTGTCCCTACTAAAAGCATGTCATCCACATAGAGTACCAAAATCAGTAAAGAACCCCTACACAGGCTTTCTTCTGTACAAGCATGGATCCATAGCATGAATGCATCAAAATTATGGTACCATTCCCTAGGTGCCTGCTTTAAGCCATATAGACTCTTCTTTAGCTTGCACACTAGGTGTTCCCTGCTAGGGTCTGCAAAGCCCTTAGGCTGCTCCATGTAAATCTCATCATGCAAGTCCCCGTGTAAAAAAGTTGTCTTGACATCCATCTGATACAAGTCCAGGTCAAGATGTGCAACCACTTGTATCTATAACCACTACATAATCTATAGAGGGCGCAAAATAGTCAGGAGGTCGTCTATCTCTAGTAGAATGCCTCAACCCAGGCTTTGCTGCCTGACCAACATCCTGTCTAGCATCAGCATATCTAGCATCTGGGCCATGAGCATCAGGTGATGCTGCACGCTATCTAGCTGGCCGTGGAGCGGGCTAAACAGGAGCAAGGGGCTCCTCCTGAAAGATAACTATGTGTATTTCAACCACTTTGTCAGGCTGCATATTCATTTT
The DNA here is from genome assembly GCF_053477565.2 of Lygodium microphyllum. NCBI lineage: Eukaryota > Viridiplantae > Streptophyta > Polypodiopsida > Schizaeales > Lygodiaceae > Lygodium > Lygodium microphyllum. Next base: position 82,880,920 of record NC_141137.1, on the reverse strand, counting down.
GTCCTCATGAAAGATGACATCATGGTTGCGGATCACTTTCCACGCCTGTGGATCCCATAGATGGTAACCTGTCTCTCTTGCATCTCCATAGACAATGAAAATACATTAGACACTCTTAGGATCCAGCTTATTGTGTTTGTCCTTGGGCACATGGCAGAATGTCTCACAGCCAAAGACACGCAAATAATCATAAGAGGAAGGCTTGCCTGCCCATACCTCCTCTGCAACCTAAAGCCAATGTCACTACTAGGTGACCTGTTAATGAGATGCACTGCAGTAGTAACTGCCTCAACCCAAAAGTGATGCGGTAAGCAAACCTGGCTAAGCATGCTACGGACCCTTTCCTAAATGGTCCTATTCATGCATTTAGCCATACCATTCTGGGGTGGGGTGTAAGGGACGTCAAACTGACGCTTAATACCCCACTCATCACAAAACTGCTCAAAAGCACGTGATGCATACTCACCCCCATTATTTGATCTTATGCATTTTAGCCTTTTCCCAGACTAGTTTTCTGCCAATGCAAGCCAACGCTGAAATGTGTCTAAGACATCGGATTTTCTCTTTACGGGATAAGCCCAAACCTTACGTGAGTAATCATCTATGAAAGTAACAAAGTACTTTGCCCCACCAAGTGACTGACAGGGCATGGGCCCACATATATCTGAGTGCACAAGAGCCAAGGGCTCACCCATGTGTTTCTTACCAGACTTTTTATGCGTATTTCTAGTCTGCCTGCCATACAAACAATGATCACAAGAATCAAAATGCAAATAGTCAAAAGGTGAAAGATACTGCAAAGCATGGAGCATTTTCATTCCTTTAAGAGACATATGCCCCAAATGAGCATACCAAAGGGATACATGGGAATAGAACCCACAGACAAAACATGATCCAATGTAGCTCCTGATACAAGTAAGGGATAGAGGCTGCCAGACTTGGCACCTCTTACAAGTACAAGCCTGCCACGAGTAATCTTCCATGCAGAGTCTCCAAAAGACACAAAATACCCTGCATCATCAAGCTATCCAGCTGACATATAAGGCTGTGTGTCAACACAGGTACATGGTGTACATCATGTAAAACAAAATAGCTGCCAGAAGGAAACTGCAACCGAGCATCTCCAATACCCACAATGTCAAGAGACCTATCATCACCAAGACACACAGAACCAAACATGGTACGATAGGTATGAAACCAATCTCTACAGGGTGTTACGTGAAAGGACACACCCAAATCCAAGAGCCAGCACTGCGCATACATGGAATGTATCTTCGAAGTCTGTAAGGCATCACATGCACAAGGTGCAAGTATGTAATCATCATCTAAATTAGTGGCCTGCATGACATTAACCTCTTATATCTTCACACTAGACTTTGCAGGTACAATACTGCGCTCAGAAGACTTTTCGTGCACTCTTTCTTTTCCCTTTTCCTTGTGCTTATCATCGCACATTTTATGGCATTGCGGCGTAATATGTCTTGCTTTCCCACAATAATGACAGATAAGATCAGACTTCCGTCCACGGGACTTACTGCGACCACGTGACTTGGACCTGGACTTCTGACAGTCCCTGCCCTTATGATCATTATCATGCATGCCATGTCTACCACCTCTAACGGTCAATGCATGTGAAGAGCGGGAAGCATCATTGTTTCTCTTGTTGATTTTCTTAGTCAATAAAGCACTCTCAACATCTTTGATTTTCAGCCCATCAAGCTTGTTCGTGCATATGGCAGTACACGAAAGACATCCCATGATTCAGGCAAGGTGCCAAGCAGAAACAACAGGTGCAAGTTGTCTTTGAACTCAATACCCTGTGACAAGAGACTCTTCATGATAGCATGAAACTAACTAAAATGAGATGAAAGGGAGGTCCCCTCCTTCATGCGAAGTTCCATTAACTGCTTCAGCCAATACATCTATGATGCAGGACTCTGCTATGCATAGAGCTCCTGAATCTTCTCCCATAAATCCCATGCACTCTAATTCTCATCTTCAATAACATTATGATGGACCTCTTCTGAGAGTGACAAAATAATGGTAGACTTGTATAGCTCATCAACTTCCATCCAAACATCATCATTCATATCCTCGGGTTTGACACCTTTGAAATACAAGGGTTTAATCTGCAACTTCTGCACCAAAACCTGCCATATTTGGGACTTCCAATACCCATAGTTGGTACCATCCAACTTGGCAATGTTAAAGAGAGCTGTGTCTTTCAGATGACCAGTCATACTGTCCCAAATCAATGCAAAAAGGCAAAATTACATGCTGTTGTAATTTGCAAAAAATGCATTAAAACCACTGCTAAAACTGGTTGAAACAATGGATTTTACCAAGAGAAGCACATGTCCACTAAATATGACCAAGATAACATCAAATAGTAAGCATTACCCTCAAAGAAGTGCTCAAAATCTGTAGATTTTAGCTTTTGTAATAAATAACAGATTTCAGTAAATGAGAGCTAATTGTGCCAAAAGCGGATCCCAAGTCAATCATATACTGCCAAGACCATAACCAGCATCATGCGGGCATAACATAGGCATATGACAGTCGATAAGCATGAATCCAACACCCGAACATGTCATGAAATATATGCCAGTGAGTAGGCACGCCCCCCAATTAACGAAGCAAAGTGTGCCTACCACTACCAAGACTTGACACAAGTAGGTGTCAACTCACAAGGAAAGGGACCCAAGTCAAAGAGTCAACTCATAAGCATTGGACGGAACCAAGACATATGAACCATGCATCATCCCAAAGGGTAAGAAATCCCGAATAGTCTCAAAAGCTCAAATAGCATAGACCGCCTACTCAATGTCTGTCAAGCATCCAAATACGCTCCCACTGGCACAAAGGCCGTAAATATCAAGCAACAAAGCTTGAACAAAGCATGTACAAGCACCAGTGACAAGTGTCCAAGATCAAGCATCAATGAGACATCCCGAACATGGAGGCGGTGTGACATCCATATGTGGCATCCATAGACATCAAGTATATCCCAAAATAAACTTTGGCAAGCCAATCAATCTCCCAAATATGCTCCAGACAATCGAATGTCAAGCCTAAGTAAAGCTCCAATAGCATCCAAGCTCAAACAATGTAACTGGCATAGGTAGATGACATGAGCATAAGTGCATATCTAAAGAGGTCAAGCATAGACCGATAAGTGCCAAGATACATTCAAGATAAATATCCAAATGCTATGGAAAGCAGAGCTCAATCTCAATCAATGATTAAGAAGCAATGTCGAACTCTTTTCCAATCCCCGATGGTCAACACATCAATGTACATCTCCAAGACATGACCCGAATAACATAGCCATAAGCATACATGAGTAGAATAGCTTCATCCCAAATGTTTACAACAGACATTCACTGCTCCAGACTGAGTATTTCAGGCCTCAAATCAGTACCAAAATGATGGCAATCCATTAACATAGCATCTCCATACATGTAGACATCATCTGAGCATCAATATGCATCAAGTGATCAATCCCGATAAGCAAGACTTCAAGAGATAAGTGCTGCCCTATTTTGGCCAGATTTGGAACTATTCAAAATAGTTAATGGCTGAGCTAAATCATCTCCAAATGTGTCTCACATAAGAGGCATAACATCCACAAGTGATCAGGTATCAATGGACATCAGTAGAAGCATCACATAAGCCATAAGCATACAAATACATGTTGTCTCAGACCTGAAATCTATTGCAGAATATTCTATCATCAGAATTTGGCAAATTCGACATCACCATCGCGTTCGGAGAGTGCCAAAACCCCAACTGAGACTCTTACCTTGCCTGAATCGGGTTCCGAATGTCCGAGATATGACAAAAAGAGTGATTTTTGTGCCAATTTTGCAAACATGGGTAAATAAAACGTGAGCATGCTGATGTACTTGAGGGTCCAAATCAAGGTGGGTAGGGGATAAGCAAGAGCGCAATGAATTCCTACAATAGGCCTACACAAGCCTAGGACAAGTCCAAGGAAGAGGTGAAGAGAACAAGCTTCAATGATGGAAGCTATGGCTGCCTTTTCATGAAACCCTGCTGTTCATGTCAAAGAATGGCTGAGAACTGAGTGAGAAGCAAGCTCTCATACCTTGTGTAGATGCCGGAGAAAGGCCGGGAAGTACTCGCGAAGGACATGCTCTGATACCAGTTGAAAGGTGAGAATGATCGAAGCTTGCACGCGAGAGCTATGGTGGAAAAGCAAGAGCAAGGACTAGAAATGGGAACTCCAAAACCACAATGTGTGGTCGGGCCTTCCTTTATTCAAACTGTCACTAAAAGAATAAAGAATAAGTGACTCTGATGGGCACCCGCCAACTGTAGTGTGCAGTAGGTGGCAGGTACTATCAGTGTAGTAATACACGGGCAGCTAGGCGGAGGCGCCTTTACTCCCAACAAGAAAACCAGAACCCCTTGACCCTGAAGACAATCTTCTTATTTTCCTCTTTGGAGTAACCACATCTTGGGAGCCTATAAAATCTTTTGGTTCAGACATTGAAGGATGCACCATACGGTGCAAATAGACGACGCCGACCACACAGAGAATGCTTGCTCACTTTGTATCATTGAATACTAATACAGCACGAAAACAAACTCGATTGCCTAATGAACAACAATTCTCGCTTCATATCATGATTGCCACAACCACTCGAATGAAATAGCACCCAAACTCGAAATAGCTTAAGAGGACTAAAATAATTTGAGTGCAAATTTTGATTTAAAAAAGTAAAAATATACCTTGTAACACGTATTTATGGACAACAGGAAGGATTTGCCATGTGGATGCTTGTGGCAAACCCTAGCCAATAATACAATACTACATGTCACCTGCCACACAAGTATATAAGACCAATCCTGGCTTGCATGGCTCATTTTAAACATCCCCCATATGATGCAAACAACAATCCCTCCCAGATTTTCTCTCTTGCCTATCGTAACATATCTACTTTACTTTTGCATGCACTTGTTTTGTTGATAAACGATACAAATTTGAGGAGATCTCTTGTAGTGTTGACACTTCTCCTCCGTCGTGCCGTATCGACTCCTTAGGATACAAAGCGAGAGCACCTCTCGCAAAGCTTATACATCATAGAGATTGTGTCATATCGTCTTTCCACAATACTGAGCAAGAGAAACTAATTCGAAGATAAGACTAGTGTGGATCACATCATATCAGCCTTTTAATCCTCAAGTCTCTCTTGCATTTTCTTTTTCACATTTGCGTCTACGATAGGACATGAATAGGTCATGAACCACTTCACACTATCGTCAAGTCTAGAACCATATCTATAGTCCACGATGCAGTGCGAATAGGCCTTTCATAGGATCACAATTTCCTCCTCTCGCATTGTATTTGCAGTCCATGACACGGCGCGAATAGGTCTTTGACAAGATTATAGTCCCCTCCTCTCATGCCGTATCTACAATCCATGATACGGTGTGAATAGGTCTTTCACAAGATCACAGTTCGTTCCTCTTACATCTTATCTACTCCATGATACGCCACAAATAGACCCTCACGAGATTACACTTTCCTCCTATCACACCATATCTTACCTTGTGTGATTTCTATTTTTTTATTAGTCTTATTATCATTTTCTAGTAGGTGATAGCAAGGACAAAGCAGACAGCAAGGAAGGTCTATATAGATAGCAAGGATATTAAGGAAGAGACAAGGCCATTAGTGGTCCCACAAGCTTTCCCTTTTGAGATCCCTCCTACCCCTAGTTTTCCTCTGTCTCCTGCCATGCAATCAAAGCAATCAAGTGCAAAGACTGTGTGTTCTTCTCCTGCCTATAGCAAGCTCCACGTTGTTAATGACCACTCATGTGATCGTGCTGGACAATCCTCTTCTACAATGTCAAGTTTCCAACCTCCCCTAGAGCACTTATTCAGCAAACAAAGCAACCTAGACCCTCTTTTGCCTAGAGGAGGAGAGCCTTCCAAGCCCAAGAGAAAGAGAATATCTAGGTTTTATTATATTCAAAATTGTTTTAGTGAGATAAGGAAGGCATAGAGAGCTACACAGCATATCATTCCAAAGATAGCTTTTTATTAGAGTTATCAAGGACATTTTCGATAGATTATCAAGGGTGTCCATTGAAACTAACATGCAAAAGAAATGACAGCTTGCAGCCATTCTTTGTCTTCAAGAGGTAGCTCAAGACTTTGTTATTGACTTTATGAATGATGCTTACATTGCTGTTGCTCATGCTCATAGGGTGACCTTGATGAACAAAGATTTTAGTATAGTCAACAGAATCAAGTATAAGTTCAACAAGGTGTTGAGGCCCTTGCCCACTATTGATAAAAAAGAATTTGAGATCCTTAGCGTTTCGCCAAAATTGTCTAGGAGAGCAAAAGTGCCAAAGATCGAGGAGGTGACACATCTATACCCAATAAAGATTGCGTTCCAACAAGAAAAAACACAAGGGGTTATAGAATCTGATGATGAAGTTTGCAACGAGAAAAATTAATGTCCTTGGCCCTGTCAATTATAAGAGAATGGGTGAGGTGTATGGGAAAACGATTGTCAATGTTTCTTACACTTATGAGGAAGAGGATTATCTTAGTATATCTCCTAAGAACAAGTCCATACTTGTTAAAAAATATACTTAATTGTCAAATTCTATAGTATTTTGTTGCATAAGGTAAGGCATTTTGACTCTAAAAATTTTTAGTATATGGAATGATGGTATTGTTCATTTCAAATAACACTCCTTTATTTTTGCTATTGATTTTAGGGCGTTGATTGTTTTTCTCAACCAAGAAATCTCTAAAAGTATATTTACTGTTGATCCATTGTTATCAATGAAATTGCTCCCGAGATCTGGTTCAAACATAGAAATGTTTTTCAAAACATTTAATTCAATCACAAACTACCATATTTTTTTCCCTTACGTCAAAAGATATGCAATTTTACAAAAGGTTTAATGTATACTACTTTGTTGTATTCATTACTTTTACTAACATTTCTCTTTGTAAAGGACATTGAAGCCTCATATATATTAATAGACTCACCAGAGAAATTATCCTCATGAACTCTCTTAGTGGTATCCATGGCCGAGAAAAAATATGCATTGAATAAAATATTACTTACTTTTTGTTAATTATTTATTTTATTTGATTGTCTAATTTAGTAACATGTTTCCATTTGTAGTGTTGGTAGGCTCGTGGCTACCTTTTTGGACACCACATATAAGGATATTGCTGATCCTCAAAAACCATATAGCTTTCTCCATCAAGAAGTACCCTTGCAAAGTTATATGCATACTTGTGGATGGAGAGTGATTTCAAATGTTTCCAGGACAATAGATTCAAAGATACTCAAGATAGATAGGGTAAATGTAAGTATTTTTATTTTTATTTTTATTTTTTAGAAACCCTTTTTTGAGTTCTCCAAATTATTACATTTTTTATCGTAGTGCCAAGATTACCTCGATTCATACATGTGGTGGATAAGGGAGTGATGTATTGAGTTGATTTTGGATAGGGAAATCACACTAGTCGATCTCGACTCCACCCCACAAAAATCTTCAACTAAGAGTAAGGGCAAGGGCATGTCATCTAGAAAGGCTAGTAAGGAGAACTCCAAAAAGAAAGGAATGCCAACACTTTCTCCTATGAAGGCTTATCGATCTCCTCTTCAGTCTAAAGAGAAGAGAGCCCTTGTCAAAGTCAAATTTTTCCAACAACCAAAGAAAAAATACATTGTAAGGAGATTAGAGATCTTCGTAGAATGCAACGAAGAAGTTACAATGTCAATAGAATATAAATAGATGCAAACAGAAACTAGGAGGAATCTCCATTGTTATTTTGCATCCTTATATATTTTCACTTCAATTTTGTAAACTCTTGATTCAATGAAAAGTTTTTTATCCTATGTAAATTTTCTCTTCAATTTTGTAACTCTTGATTCAATGAAAAGCTTTTTATCCTATGTAAATATAATAAATATTTTCATATTTATGGCTCAAAACTTACAATTGTGGGAAGCAAGTAACTCATACAAGAGAAAGAGTGTTTAGTTCTTTTCTTAATTGTTTTACCATTGACTTTGAACCTATATCCGAGGGATGTACTATCTAGCAACTCCAAGGTATCCCTTACATCCTTAAGACTTCAATTGGAAGTGACATTTAAGTCCTTTTCTCCTTCATGTGCTATAACTTACACCTTAAGTTTGAAAGGCATGCAATCTATATTAAAATCCAATGGAATCCAAATACCTAGTTTAAGTTTGTATCTCCTATGATTGAAGCCTAAGGCGAGAGTTTGTCATGTGATGTTATAACACAAAGACAAGGATTGGGAGCATACAATACACATCATGGTATCACCCTTATGGTCATACTCTCTAGATTTCTAAATCCTTCCTATAATGTTGTCTAGTTTCTCTTCTACAAAATTTCTACTTAGCCAAGATACCTTTTTCCTTTGTAAATTTGCTATTTTAAAGCAGACCACAAAGATATGCAACGGTATAAACCATAACAAGCAAGTTCTTCTTGAGATCCTTCCAACCATCATGGAATTTTGAATATCTTGGCATATTTTGAATTTAAAACTCTGCATTGTTGCCTTATCAAGAATCTCCCAATTTAGAGATGAAAGACTTGGCAATGGCAAATCCTCAATATGTCCATATGTACCTTCTCTAGAGGAAATCACATACTATGCATAGTAAATAAAAACCCTTCTCTCACTAAAATAACCCACAGTGTCATCACCATAGATAATGTCAGTAAACGCCTTATGAATCGCAATGGAAGGTTCCACTTAAGCTCTACATAGGTTGACATTCAGTACTTGTTGTTAACCCTCAAACAAACAAGGTGGAAAATCTGGAAAAGCTAAAGCAGAAGACAAAGGCCAAGGCAAAGTGAAACGGAAGACAAAGACACACAAGGAGAAGAGTACTAAATAAGGGAGAAAGGCGCACAAGGAAAAGCGCAAGTCACTACTTTTGTAAAAGAGTGCAAGCGCATCATGATTTTTATTAAGGAGCGCCGGGGGCTCTCACCCGTGCAATTTATAAATGAAGATGGGCGGTGGAAAGGAAGCTAGGAAGATAAAAGGACAATGGGAAAAAGGGCCTAGGCCACGGCCGACCATGTAAAAAAGGGGATAAGGAGATGACCGCCCAAAAGGGATTTAGAATTTTGTATATAAAGTTGAAAAGTGAATGAGAAGCTCATTCTTGTGTGTGGCCAAAAGTGGCTCTCCTCTTCTTCTTCTTCTTCTTGTTCTTGCTTGCTTTAGCTTGTGCTTGAGAGAGGGAGTGTGAGAGTGTGAGGGAGTGAGTGTGTGAGACTGAGAGACTGGGGAGGAGAAGCTCTCCATCTTCTCCTCTCTTCTTCTCTTCTCTTGTCTTCTCTTGTCTTGCTCGGGGCAATGGATCTTGGAGCGTGGAGCTTGAGGATGGAGCTTGCTTGAAGCTTGCACTTGGATTGTGGAGCTACCGGAGTGCACAGGAGAGGAGGTAACTCGATCCGCATGGAGGTAAGCTCACTACACCCGTAGATATGGATGGCGCGTCGGCTATGTGAGAGGTAGCCATTAGTGCTTGGCTTGGAACGCTTGAAACAATAAGCGGTGTGTGGGTCTTGGCGGTTGAGCGAGAGCTCCCACATTTTGGTTCCATTGCCAAGACCAACGGATTCAAGCCTTCAGCGCTTGCGCGCTGCCTCAAATCGAGTATTGAAGTAGGGTTTTCCCCGAACCAGTGCTTGAGGTAGATAGGTAGGAAGCGAGGGAGTTTGAAGAGGTATTGGATCTCTTTAGAAAGTAGGTTTTTGGTTTTTTGGATTTGGAAAAGCATGTTGGAGTAGTGTAGGTGATTGCTTTGTGATTTGTATGCATTTAGGGTAGGAAAAAACAAAGAAAAAGAAGGAAAACAGTAGAGTTTTCTGTTGCTATATAACAGGCTGAAACAGGGAAATAGGGGCACAGATTCGAATTTCTGGCTGGAAGAATATGAGGGACTAACCTTTGAGGTCACAGCATGTTGGGATGGGGCAACAAGAGGCCCAGGGAACCAAGAAAGGCCACATTTGACATCCTGCCCTCTGAGAAGAGAGTGAGCTTGAGAGCCAAGGAGAGAGAGAGAGAGACCTGCGAGGAGATCGTCAGCGTGCTGATCGATTCGAGCACCACACCATTTTCAGGTACGCCAGCTGTTTCCCTCTGTGGCTTTGCATCTAATTAGGTGGCACGGCACGATTTGGTGAAGTAGACGTCAGCCTAGAGGGGTGGCGTGCAACTCGCAGGCCGTTGGCCGCGTAGTCGGACCAATTCGTCCAAGTCCCAGAATAGGATTGCCCTATCCCTGGAGTCAGACCATCCGACTCTGAAAAATGGAACACCCTTCCTATCCGATTCCCAGAATCAGACCAGTCCAGAATCGGACCACCCTTGTCCGAATGATTGGACACTCGCCCGTCCGATTTTGAAAATCGAGCACTCGGACCCTAGAAATCAGACACAAGGAATCGGACCACTTAGAATCAGACACCTATCAAAATAAAAACGTTCGATTTCAGAAATCGGATGTGACCAAAATGGGACCACTGGGCCGATCGGACCAACCCAAAATCGGACGTCCAATTCTGATAATCGGACTCTTGAAAATCGGACATATGAGAATCGGACAGAAAACTGTCAAAATTGGACAGGTATCTAGAATACAAAATTTGATGCAACTAAACCCCAGCATTGACCCCAAAGGCTACATAGAGCTAAAGGCACATCACAGATCCATCACTAGGCTGAAATTTAGAGCAAGTAGTTCAAAATTTGGCTATAAACGGTCCTCCAAATTGTGCATCGTGTTTACCGTAATAACGGTCCTACGGGCCGAGAGGGACTGCCCCCCCCAGACCCCCGCAGAGGCCCCCTCCGCACCTCCCCCAAGTAGGTTGGAGAGAAAACGCGTGCCGTGATGACAGGTTCTCCAAATTGGATCCTAGTGTAGTAATAGCTCTATATGAGCATGGATTCTCACTTGCAAAAGAGCAACCAAAAGCCATAACAAATAGAGAGAAACAGAGACCCTAGAACATCAATCAGAGGACAAAAAGGCCACACCACGAGAACACAAAGACATTGTGTTCAGACCATGTCTAGTCAGAGTGAAATGCAACATTAGCAAGCTACAAATGCCATGATGACTAGACATGACACTCTTGATGAGAGATGTACCTTGAGCAACACTACACAGACGACCCAAGACATTGGTGGAGAATCCACGTCTGGTCATGCAATTGGGGACTCAAGGGCATCTGTCAGAAGGCTTAAATTTACAAGCCAAGACCCGGAAGATGAAGATATAGTACCACCTACTTATCTTAGGGTCAAACACACCGCGAAAAGAGAGCATACTACTGATTCTCTAATTGATGAAGGAGCAGATTTTAATATCTTGACCTATGAATCATGGACCCTACTAGGCCAACCAGAGTTCACACCAACTAGTGCAACTCTTAGCCCTTATGGGGGACACCCACAAGCACTCATAGGGAAGTGCAAAATCATTGCGACAATTGAAATGAAAAGCTTGCCTATCCTATTTCATGTTCCTCCAAATATTGCTAGCTACGGGAAAGAAACCCTCCTAGGAAGACCCTTCAAAAGGGCGACCAAGTGTAAGGCTGACTATGTAGCACAGAGGATACACCTGTACACAAGGTGTGGCAACACCAGTTGTGCAAGCCCCCAACAGACACTCGGGCACCAGGTGCTCAAAGGCAGAAAGGGCAGCTCGAGACAAGGAAGAATTCGATGCATTGTTCAAAAGCATTTTCGAAACGGTTGCAGCCAGAGACTACACCATTCAGGTCCCGGCTGACATCTTCCCTGCCCAACCTCACAGGATCCCCTCACTAGCAGAGCCTTAGTCGCCTGACCACCCGGACTCACCCCACCTCGTGCAAATCGAGTAGCCCCTATGATATACAAGCAACTTAACAAGCCATCCTACCAAAACTTTCTGTCTTTTGATGATTAAAGGGGCAAGCTCCCCACTTGTACACACTCTCCTTACCTATCGCTAATATATGCCACATCTTTAACAAGCATTGGAATAGGCATCGCAATCAGCATCATAGGATTTTGAAAAAGTTATATCTTGACATGATTGCATTTGTTCGTTGTACTTGACGCATGCGACTTGCATATACTCTCATGAAGTGACAAGTGGATGCAGGATGGCACAGGTCTTCATGCAAACGTGTTCAATGCCCAAGTCATCGCAAGACCACCAACCTCACAAAGAACCGCGACAAAGCCATGCTGTCGAATGCAAAAAATCACCCTTGCGAGTGTCCACATCGCACGAACCAAAGCATAGTCATGGGCTACGCTCTCTTCCTGGGTCAAGCTCTACAATGGGCTCACGGCGGTTGTTACCTCAATTGTACCAACATCGTGTGTTGCAAAGAGGTTTGTAGTATCTCAAGTGTATCTCACCATCTCAACAACTGCTTCTCTAACAACGAGGCTAGGGCACAATCATCACTGTAATATCCATTTCCTGAGCCTTCAAAGCTTGACATTTTCCAACCCATTGAAAGGCTGATAGTCTCAACATATTGCAATGTGTTAACCCCAAGACGAGATGGCGGAAAATGAAGAAGGAAAAGTGGAAAAAGTATGGAAGAAGAGCAAAGACACGCATGTGACCTCTAAAGGCTAAGCTGAGACCAAAGGCGCGATTTTAAATGAAAGGTGCCTCAAAAAACTTGGAAAACTCTTGTAAAAGAGCGTGAGGCTCCCTCCTGTGCCAATTATAAAATATTAGATGGGCATAGGCTAGAGGCATAAGGATAGAAGAGGAAAATGAAAAAATGAACTTGTCACAATGGCCGGTCATGTAAAAAAGGGGATGGGTGCCCATGGGATTTTAGGGTTTGTATATTAAGTTCAAAAAGTGAATGGAAACTCATTCTTTGGGTGTGTGGCAAAAGGAGTCTTCATCTTCTTCTCTCCTTCTTGCTTGTGTGTGCTCTTGAGAGAGGGAGTGTGAGAGTGTGAGAGAGTGAGTGTGTGAGAGTGAGGGATCAAAAGGGTGAAGCTCTTCACCATCTTCTCTTCTCTCCTCTTCTCTTCTCTTCTCTTCTCTTTTCTTCTCTTCTCTTCTCTTCTCTTGCGCGCACGGGTATGGAGGATGGAGCTTGGAGATGGAGGAGGCTTGAGGATGCTTAAACTAGCATCAAGAATCGTGGAGCTATCGAGGTGTGCGAGGCAGGAGGCTACTCACATCGGCATCAAGGTAAGCTCACTACATTCGTAGAATCGACGGCGCATCGGCTAGGTGAGAGATAGCCATTAGAGCTCGCTTGAAACGCTTGAAGCAATAAGCGGTCCGTGGATCTTGGAGGTTGAGCAAAAGCTCCCACACAATGGTTGTGCTCAGGCAAGTCAAAAAAAAATCCAAAAAAAAGAAAAAAAAGAAAGAAAGAAAGAAAGAAAAAAGCATAAGAAAAAGAAACAAAAAAGAAAAGAAAAGAAAAGAACGAAATGATAAGAAGCACCCACGATCATAGCACAACACCTAAGGGTCCTCAAATTAGGTGGGTCCAATGACCTTGGTCGGCTGGCTCCGTCCCTAGTCTCCTAGCTCCCTAGCATCACCCACAATAGTTCAGGGCACATCAAGGGCACGACATATCTAGGGCGCTTGTCTCGCCTATGGTTAGACTTGTCACCCTGACCCATTCACACGATTCCCTCTTGCACTCTGCCTTAATACCATTGCAATCAATTGTGGTAAGCACTACACGAATGGCCATGAAAAGTACACTGTCCTCATCACACACAGATCCAATAGCTACCAGCTACCAATAGTACAGTGTCCCTGTGTTCAATTATGTTACATCATGCAGTCACAATGCAAAGGATGTCGCCTATACCTTCACGCGTACTTCTTCTCAACATGGACAACTTTGCTTCATCCACACATCGTTATGAGAAACCAGCCCGTGGTCTTCTAACTACGTAATATCTAAGTATGCACGAGCACCCACATAATATCTGTACCAAAATATATACATAGTTTGGGTCCTCAAGTACAGGACAATACTCTCAACTTGCTTAGAGTTTCATCTGTCTCCCAAACTCATTAAACTATGTCTTGTGCACGATAGAGAAGACTAGCACTACCCCTAGGGAGAGACCACTTAAGAGAGGTTTTCAATTTCAGGTATTGAAGACTCCAACAAGAGTGTCGTTCGCTCTTCATTGACACTCAGCTCTGAATTCCTATACTTTATCATCCTGCATACCCGCCAAGAATCGTCATGTGCAGAATCCCCAACAAACTGCCACTTGTACTCTATCAGTGCAATCCCCACAAAGAATAGCCCTACCACCAACTCCAATAGCCCTACCACCAACCACCTCATCCCCCAACGACCTTCCTCCCCACTACTACCAACACTCCTCCGTGGCAACCACAGACGTCCTTGCCACCCACATCTTCAGTGCACACTAAAGCCTGCTACCTATGACGGTGAGTGCCATGGGACTGGCACTCGTCTAGGAGGGGGGTAATGTTAACCCTCAGATGAACAAGGTGGAAAATCTGGAAAAGCTAAAGCAAAAGACAAAGGCCAAGGCAAAGTGAAACGGAAGACAAAGATGCACAAGGAGAAGAGTCCTAAATAAGGGAGAAAGGCGCACAAGGAAAAGCACAAGTCACTACTTTTGTAAAAGAGTGCAAGCGCATCATGATTTAATTTAAGGAGCGTCGCGCGGGCTCTCACCCGTGCAATTTGTAAATGAAGATGGGCAATGGAAAGGAAGCTAGGAAGATAAAAGGACAATGGGAAAAAGGGCCTGGGCCACGGCCAACCATGTAAAAAAGGGGATAAGGGGACGACCGTCCAAAAGGGATTTAGGGTTTTGTATATAAAGTTGAAAAGTGAATGAGAAGCTCATTCTTGTGTGTGGCCAAAAGTGGCTCTCCTCTTCTTCTTCTTCTTCTTCTTCTCGCTTGCTTGAGCTTGTGCTTTGAGAGAGGGAGTGTGAGAGTGTGAGGGAGTGAGTGTGTGAGGGTATGAGGGTGAGGGACCGGGGAGAAGAAACTCTCCAACTTCTCCTCTCTTCTTCTCCTCTCTTCTCTTCTCTTCTCTTGCTCGCGGAAATGGAGCTTGGAGCGTAGAGCTTGAGGATGGAGCTTTCTTGAAGCCTACACTTGGATCATGGAGCTACCACAGTGCGCGAGAGAGGAGGTAACTCAATCGGTATGGAGGTAAGCTCACTACACCCGTAGATATGGATGGCGCGTCGACTATGTGAGAGGTAGCCATTAGTGCTCGGCTTGGAATGCTTGAAACAATAAGTAGTCCGTGGGTCTTGGCGGTTGAGCGAGAGCTTCCACACTTGTTGACAAAAACATATCTACAACCAAGCGGAATATATCTACAACCAAGAATTCGGTATTAATACTTGCTTAAACTAAAAAAATATCACATATGTTTTCAACTCAAGACTTATAATGTGTCTACTGGGAAATACATTCGTTGGGAGGCAAGTGCATATCCTTAGCCATGTAAACATGTTACACTTTGACAAACCACCTTTCATGTGTAATTTTGAAAGCAATAATACGTCCCTTCCAATGATGTTTTATATACTCTCATTTTCTTCTTTTCACCTTGTCATAGCCATTGCAAGAGGGCAGCATGGTAACCCAATCGTTTATGCAAAAGGTTTTTGGCTCCCAATTTTTGTCAGCTACTTGGCTATAGACAATGCAAGAGTTTACTAAACAGGAAAGGCGCCTTCTAGATGTCATACTTAGATTGAATTCGTAGAGAAAGAAGCTCATCGAGAAAGACGAATGAACTAAAAAGGAATACTAAGAAGACTAATGAAAATATATTGGGCGCCAAAAAGCTCTTTATTTTCAAAAAAAATCATTATTAACTTCACATCTTTATCATGTCTTTTGTTAGATTTTATAAGTAAATGAGGACTTTGGGACTACCAAAACATGTCAGACTTTGGAGATTTTTGCTAAAAAGGAGAAGAGAATCACGAACTGGACTCTACTATCTCCAAAAAGGAGGAGAAAAAAATACCCATATTCTTACACATGTGGCAAACTCTCTTTGATCCTTTTCTTAATCCCGTGATTAACAAAAGTGCATTTTTTGAAGCTTTTTTTGCCCTAATGTGGAGAAACCTCAAGAAGGCACAAGGAAAAATAAAGAGTATGTCAAAAATATCGATTATTGATGCTTCAACTCCGAAGAAACGTGGATGCAAACACGAAGTTACATGGATTTCTATTTGGCATGCAAGATTGGACAAGAAGAGATGTAGAGAGATAAGAACTTAAGAATCTAGCCAAGGCCATGAAAGTGGTTGAGAGATTTGTGGACTTAGAAGAAAGGAGAATACCCCAAGGAACCAAACTAGATTCCACAGAAGCCTTACTACCAATACTTGAACCTTAAGGCCAAAGCCCCCAAGAGGACCCATATCTGAAGCTAGAAGTTAGATCTCGAGAGTAACCCTAGCCACATCACAATCTACCTTGGTATCAAGGGGAGCATTCCAAAGGTAGAAAAACCATCACTATTGACCAACTCCAATCCATCCTACATGTCAACGGGGTCAAATGCATCATACTGGTGGAGCCCCAAGAGAAACACCAAGGAAAAGGGGATTCCACTACAAGAAAATATATCTTGTAACATCAACAAGATTTTATTTCATTCTTTTGATAACCAAAACAAAGAAAACAACAATCCTTCACGCAACATCATAGTAGATATCTCCCACGAATTTAATAGAATCAACCATAATCTTCAATATCTTCATAGAATCCATCAATATAACAAAGAACATAAAAGAATACACCATTTTTGAATGAAAATCAATCACATAGTTTTCATCTTCAATGTCTTCATAGTTCTCTCTTTCAATCTCTCATATACACTTACACTGTTTTGATAGATTTCTCTCTCTCTCTCTCTCTCTCTCTCTCTCTCTCTCTCTCTCTCTCTCTCTCTCTCTCTCTCAATAGTATATCATCTCCTCACTACAATACTCTCATAATAGCTCTCAATAATCTTTCTTAGGTCATGGATGCACCTCCCAAGAGGTATGTCTAATGTGAAGAGGCACCAGAGCCACTACAGTGTCTCTTCACAGCTCACTACTGTCACTGTCACTTCAGTCTTCTCTTCAGTCTTTAGCAGTTGCTTCTTTCATTTTTTTTAGCTCTTTTGAACTTAGATTCATCCTTTTCAAAAGTTAGAAAACTTTCCCAAAGTCACACATACTTTCTACAGAATACTTACAGAAGATCTACAAAACAATTCAGTACAATATCAAAGTAGATACAGAACAGTTACAGAGCAGAGACAAAGGCTCTACAAAAGGTTTACAAAACCTCATAACTCATACTAAAACCATTCCAAACTATCAAAAACTATTTAATAGGCTTCCAAAATATCTCAATCTTCATCAATCCATGCTTCATACAGAAGAAAATCAGAACAAAACAGAAGGTATACATAATCAATCAGAACCTCAACAGAACCTATGAATCATCATGAACTTCCAAAACATAATCAATATCATCCAAAACACTCTCAAACACTTCCATTAACAACCATACATCACTCTAAATCCATCAAAAATCAATCATTCAGTCCTCAAAAACAACAAAAATCAATAAAAAATTCAGTCTTTTTCCACTCTCAACATATCCCCACACTTAGAAAGGAAGCATCCTCGCGACCTAAGGAAAAGAAGAATATAAGTTCACTAAAGAGCACAATTTTGATCTTCTTCAAGATCTTCAATAATCTCGCCAAACCACGATCCCAACTTATTACCTGTATTTCTAGAAAAAACTACTAAAGTAAAACTTTATTATTTATTAACTCATATGATAATCATTTAAAAATCATAACAAATTTGTAAAGGATATAAGAGGTTCTTCTTCAGCTTTCCACCGTAGGCTTTCCATCCATCATCACCATCAATAGTTTGAAAAGAGCTCTCAAACAAATTATTCAACCAGCATGAACTCATCACATACAATTAATTACAACACACACAAACACTAACACAACCATCTGAATGACACCTCCAAAAAGAGATATATATCATTAAGAATCATCCAAAATACATTGCAAAGGCATCAATGAAGGTGATCCCTTTTGAAGGCTTGGTGGTTTCAAAAATGATCCATGGAGAAGGACTCATCCACAAATGTCTTTGGAAGATTTTGAAAGAACTGCATGCAGCACATCCTTTCTAGCAAAACAAGGTATCTACTAGGGAGACATAGGGCATGGAAATATAGGACATCCAACTGTTGGAAATCAATGTTCACATCGACATTCATACAAAGTTTTGGAATGGCCTTTTGATCATTATGGGAATGCCTATGCATGTATGCTAGATACCAAGCAAAATGAGCTATCAATCTCACTGAAGGATCTAGAGATTGTGAATATTGGTGAGCAAAATGAAGGTTATTTTGGTATGCTTGACTAGCAATAGTCCAGTCCCCTGGAATTAATGGCCAGTTTATCTGGGGTCCTGTGAGAGAATCAGTCGAGCTCCATCTTCTTCATCTTGGAATCTGCTGATCAAATCCTTCGTACTCATCAACCAACTGAGGGGGTTGAGAAATAAAAGTGGCAGGAGATAGAAGTGGAATAAGTAAAAGAGGATGAAGAGATGGGTAGGCAAAATCATAAAAGGAGGAATAGGCCAAAGAAGGAGTGGCTGAAAATTTAAGGGAATCAATTAGGAAAGGTGTCAATTGATAAACAGGAAAAGTAGAAGGTATATGGATAGATGGTGAATGACATGGTGGAGAAGGGGAAAAAACTCTATCTTCGATGAAAGATCAATAGGTAAATATAGGAATTTGAGGAAAACTCTGAGGTTGGAAAAGAAGAGGTAAGATAGCTGCTGAATTGGTTTGATAAAGGGAAAGATAAGTATCATAGCGATGAGCCATTTGTTGGTAGTATAATAGGCTAGGAACAGAGGGACCTAAGACAGATCTTTGGTAGGCATAAAAAAAGGATGAATCAAATGGATGGTTTTTGGAAAGATAAGCTAGGAGGTCCACCCTCAGTTGGTTAGTGCTCTGCACATAAGTAGAAGTTGTATTCTCACGTTGATTCAAGACCACAGAATCAATCATTGAATGCTATGAATTGTCAGGGCAAGTAGCCACTTTTGAGGAATAACACTGGAACATGTCATCTATCCTCAACTCCAAATAGTTGATATATAAAACAGCTTGCAAAACCACATCCCCCACATACCAGGCCAAATCTACATCATTTGAAATCAACAAATCTCCGCGTAGATACATGTAAGACAACAACATGCTATCCGTCATCACAGAATCTTCAAACACCATATGGACCACTTCTGTCAGCAACTCAAAAGAACAAGCCCCACTCCAACCATCCTCTGGAAGAGGAAGATCCATCGTTGAAAGCTTCATATAGAAGGCCAACTTCTACAACTGATAGTGGACAAGAAAGAATGGTCCGGAGGAACATACTCTTGAAAGTGCTCAAATGTCGACCATAACAAATCCATCCTGGACTGCAATCTTTCCACTTTATCTTGAAACAATGGACACAATGTGGCCTGTCTCTGGAGAATTGCCAAGTCCTGGTTAGATATAGAAGGAATAATAGGAACATTGGGGCTTGGAGGAACCAACCATGACTGTGCCAGTTGGCTTGTGAGTCCACTGTATTATGAGCAATCTGTAAGGCTGACAGTTTTGCATCTAAAAGAGTCTAAAACTCTTGACCTTCTTTGGACATTCTCTCTTTCTCCTCCGATATTTTCGTGACCTCTGACTGAGCTTCTGTTAACTGAGTTTTCAAAGAAGATATTTCTTCTCGCTGGGTCTCAATCATTTGGATCTGCTACTCCATATGCTTAAACAGATCTGCAAGAGTATCTTTAGCAGAGGCTAACTTTGAGATTGCTTTATGCAACTGGTCTTTGGACTGCATCATTTCTTCATAGAAAGAAGCATACAGCTGTTAAACACAAGATGTCTCACTGAAAGTTCAATCGAACTCTCGATGTCATTACAAAGGAATTGAATAGCATCTCCTAACACTAAACCGTTCAGTGAAGGGACTGATATTTCCAAAGAACCCTCTCTATGTGCCCTGAATAAATTGTTACATGTGAGGTAGGCAGAGAGGCCACTGCCAAAAGTAGCAAGAACTGTGACTGAAGGAAGGACTGAGGGAGTTTTATCTACCAGATGCTTCAAGCGCTTCCGCTGAATGACCAATGGAGGAGGGGAATCAAGATCCTCTATGTCGATAGGTTCTGACTCTTCTGAAGGTGGTGGGGGAGGAACTAAATCAGATGGAGGAGGTGGTAGCACACCCTTATTAAGGCCTGAGTATGTCAAGAAAGCATATAAGTAGAAACCATAGGTGACATTTGTGACATTCCCTGTGGTTGACAAAATGTTGGTCCATCTTTGTAAGCAAGTAAGTACCTCAATCAATAGCCACCCCTTTTAACACCATCCTGGAAGCTGTGAAGAGTTCCTTGGACAAATAATGGGATGGTGTTTTGGCAAGCATAAACTTATCTTGGAGGAACTGGCAGACTAACTTCTAAAGAGGATCAGTAATCATGGAAAAAGATACTCCTGAAGTGTTTATCACTTTCTTGACATCTAGAATCTCCTTAGTCTGCTTCTGCAACAGCTTGAAAATCTCATCATTGGAGAATAATTGTCTAGCTATAATAAAGGGCTCTCCTTTGTAGGGAAGAGACAAAGCCTTCCCTAACCCTCAGGGTGTCAATACCATGGAAGCACCATGAACTAGACCCGACGTCTTACTGTATGATGCAAGAAACTCATCACACAGGGATAGATCATCTGGAATCAATGGGAATGAAGCAGCCACGAAAGTCGCAAGTCATGCTTTCACTATAGGCTCAAAATCCAGTAGGGAAGAATAATCCCTACTGATCAACGGGACATACTAGATAGGAGGAGGAGCGTGAGGCGCCATTCAGATGGAAAACACACACACCACAAAACACAGACAATCACAAAGAATGCCTGCAAAACAACCAAATAGCTATCAGAAAGAAATCAATCAAAAGAAGGACACACACATAGATGTAGCTAACCAATTGACCACCCCAAACAACCCACATCCTAGAAAAAATTCGGCATGACCTCTACACATATGCGACCAAAAACTTCATGTGATGCAATAAACAAGCATCCAAAACCCCATATCAGGCAAGAAAGAAAAAAACTACAAAATGCACCCGTAATCGTAGCACATAAGCAAACCATAATACCATAAAAAACTAATTAGGACCGGACCATAACCTTGACCAACAATTTCAACTAAGAGGACTTTACGCGCCCATCCCACGAAGCGTGTTTATTAAAAAGGGAAAAAAAAGTGTAATGAGGAAAAATGGTTTTAATAAAGGATTCATTTTAAGAAATTATTAACAATGGGTGACATTTTATTAGGTTATAAATCTCAATAAGAAAACGGCAGTTCCTTCTTAAAATTTTAATTACCATTTATTAGGGTGAAACAGTGCTTTAATAAAACCCGAACTGCGATTCCTAAACTGGGGTCTCTAAATGCAAATTCATTAATTAGAAATTAATGGTAATATGGAGCGTTTTTTTATCAGCGCGTGCTTTTTTGTGACGGCTGGTTCATTTTTATTAAAAAGTAAGGTGCCTCTTAAGCGCACATAGCGCGTGCAAAGTGAACGGATGGTTGATTTTAAATTATTAGAAAATTCTGTGTTTAGCGCGAACATGCGTGGAAAAGTGGATCAATAAAGTTCATTTTAGCAATGAATTGTGGTTAAGGGATGATGAAACTGAATAAAGCTTAAAAAATAAATGCCTGGTAGGGGTGTGTATGCAATAGACTGAAGGCGCATGGAGTAGTCTCCAAATGCAAGGAATCCAATTTTAAAAAAAACAAACACCACTGACTGAAAAAAATAAAGCACCTTAGTGTTTTTGTTTGATTATGATTTTTTTAATTTTATTTATTTATTTATTTATTACTTTTAAGTTGTATTTTAGGTGTGTTTGTATTTTGTATAGTATTTGGTTTTGTTTGTTTGTTTTTCTTTTTTTTTCTTTTTTATTAAAACAGGATGTGTGACATATGAATATATTATGAAGTGTAAGAGTGGGATTTTAGCAATCCAACAAGTGTCAACAATGTGTTTTAAATGATCCATGATTTTTAAGCTGATTTTTGAAATTTAAAATAAATTTTCATGAGGTGAAGTATTAAATTTAGGATTTTGGCTTTAAATAATCCTTTGGCCATTTATAGAAGCATTTTCAATTGAGAAATTATTGGCAAAAGGGGCAAGGCGGTTTGTGAATTTTTTTGAAATTTTTTGAGAAATATTTTTGAATTTTTACCCATTTTTAATGAATTTTACTCATTTTGCATGTATTTTTTAAGGCAATTTTAAATTTTAAATTTTTTGCAATTTACTTTTTTGAATTTCCACTTTAAAAAAATATTCCAAATGATTTAAGCAATGTTGGAAAATTTGTAGAAATTTTTTTGCAATTTATTTGAATTTTAAATGAATTTTAATAAAATTTTGAAATCTCTTGGTGTTTTATATTTATTTTTATGTATTTTGCAGGTTTAGAAATTAAAAGGCGGTACCTGAGCTACGTGTGAAGAGCTGAGGATGACTGCGTGTGAACGGCTGGCTGCAATATCCCACCACACAAACAAGTCGAAAGCGCGTCCTCGCGCGTGATTGCCCGCTAACCACACACGTACACCGAGAGCGGCCGCACGGCGTGGGAACAGGGGAGGGAAAAGGGAGAAGGGGCAGAAACGGGGGCTGTAAGTGAATAACCTAAGTGAATTAGGTGAACTGAGTATGTGAAGTTAAGTAGGTTAGCTTAGTCAGTTAAGTCAATTAGGTTAGTTTAGTTAGGTTTGTTAAGTTGAGTAAGTTAGTTGAGACTAGAAAGTTGATTAAGTTAGTTTAGTCTATTAAGTTGATTAGGTTAGGTTAGTCTGTGAAGTTAATTAAGTTAGGTTAGCATGTGAAGGTAATTAAGTTAGGTTAGTCTTGGTAAAACTAGTAGGTTAGTGGAAACTAACTAGGAGAGGAGGAAAGGAGGAGAGGAGGTGTGGAGGTGGCGGCGAGGCGCAGGAGAGGAAAGGAGGCAAGACAAGGGATGGAGGCGGGTGGCGGAGTGGTGGCGCTGGAGACAAGGGAGAGGAAAGGAGAGAAGGTGAGGGATGTGGAGAAGGGGCCGGCGGAGCGGTGGCGCGGGCGGAGGAGAGGAAAAGAGGGAAGGTGAGGGATGGAGAAGGGGAGGAAAAGAGGAAAGGTGAGGGTGGAGAAGGGGCCGGCGGAGCGGTGGCGCAGGCGGAGGAGAGGAAAGCTGAGAGGGAGGAGGGATGGAGAAGGGGCCGAGAAGGGGCCGGTGGCCACAAGGGGAGCAGAAGGAAGAGACGCCGCAGGGGAAGCGAGGAGGAGGACGGAGATGGAGAAGAGGAAGGAGGGAAGGGAGAACGAGGAGGGGGAGGCTAAAGACAATGGTGGCGCGGGGGGTGGTGGCGCACGATAGGGGTGGACGAGAGGAGGAGAGGAGAAGGGGAAGGAGTGGCGATGCTGGCGAGGGTGAGGAGGAGGGAGTGGAGCAATGGTGCTGGCGACGAGGGAGAGGAGAGAGACGAGGAAGATGGAACGCAGGGAGAAGAGGGAGATAATGGCACGCTACAAGTGTTTTTTTAAAATTAATTATAAGGGGTGTTTTGTGTTTTTTTTTATTTTTTTGTAAAAATTTTAAGTAATGGTGTGTGTTGTTTTAGAGGTTTAGTATGAGTTTTTTTTTTTTGTGGATTGTTGTTGTTTTGGTTGTTGTTTATTGGTATGTGTTTTTTCTGTCAGAGAGAGAACTAGGGAGAGAGAAAGAGGAGAGAGAAGACTGCAACAAAGAGAGAAAGACAGCAGGAAGAGAGAAGAGTGACGAGGAGAGAGAAATACTAGATTTAGAGAGAGAAAGACAGGAAAGAAGGGGAAGCCATAGAAGCTGTGAGCAAGAAGGGAGAGAAAGATTGCAATTGTATTAATGTGTCAAAAAGATGTGAAAATTTACATCTTCTCTCCTTTTATACCAATGTCAGTGTGACATAGCATAATATCAATATTATTAACACTAATTTGTTATTCCCAGCTTCTTACAATCCATCCCTTCCCAAAAGTTTTTGTCCTCAAAAACAAACCTAGAAACAACTAGAAAGAAGATGGATAGAACAGAGTACTACTCTATTTTACAGCTTTACAAATGGAAAATGAATGAAAAATGACCACTACATGAGCTGAATTTGAAGAACGGAAGTAAGCCCTCGCTATATACATGATTTGAAATACTTCGGAAGCAAATGGAGCCATAAAGTCTTCAACAAATAATCCCAGAACAAAGTAGACAGCTTGCTGAGTAAACAGTCCCTGCTAGACCAAATCTGCCATAACTTTTGATAGAAGTGTCCAAATGAGATGTACCATATATCAAAACGAAGCTCTTGAAGAGTACTTTAAGCCCCTATAGATAGCTTAATTCTGAAAATTAGGTACGATAAAAACTATTCTAAAACAGCGTGCTATCCTGAACCAGTCTGCATCATTACTAGCTCCATAAGCAATAGGCTTCAGCCACCAATGTCTCCCTCAAGTATGGATACTCATCCAATATAGAATCAAGTCTCCAAGAAGCCTCTTCAGATGGTAAACCTCTCCATTTAATCAAATATTCCACAATAGAACGTGATCGAAGCTTCTTTTCACGCTGACCTATAACAGCCTCTGGGATGTATTGAACAAGACCATCTTCATCAATGGGTGGCAGCTCATCAACTATATCCACTGGATCACCATAATAGGGCTTGAGCTGACTAACGTGGAAGATGTTATGAATCTTTGTAGAAGAGGGAAGCTCTAGTTTGTATGCCAAATCTCCAATTCGCTTAAGGATTCTGTAAGGGCCATAAAACCTGTGGGCAAGCTTATTACTGGATCCATCTTTTAACATAGAGTACTTGGATTTGGGCACCTTCAACAAAACCAGCTCTCCTTCTTGGAACTCTAAAGGCCTCCTCTTCTCATCAGCATACATCTTCATTTGATCTTAAGCCTTCCTTAGATTCACCTTACATTGCTAAAGAAGGGTCTGCATTCTTTCCAACTCCTCTTTCCCATGAGGATTGAACTTTTCATTAAAGATGACTGTGGGTAAGGGCACCTTGTAACCATACAAAGCCTCAAAGGGTGAAACTCCTATGCTCGCATGAGTGGAATTGTTATAAGCAAACTCAGCCAAGTGTAACTAAGAATCCCATGAGGTTTGGACATCATAGCAAAAATGACGAAGATAAGTCTCCAACCATTTATTAACTCTCTCTGTCTGTCCATCAGTTTGAGGATGATAAGCCGTAGATGGAGCCAATTTAGTGCCCATAGATATAAATACCGCCTGCCAAAAGTTACTCATAAACTTTGAGTCCCTATCATGGACAATCACCTGCGGTAATACATGTAGTCTAAAAATATGCTCCATAAACTGGTTGGCCACTTTAGAAGCAATAAATTGAATCTTTGTTGGGATAAAATGAGCTGCTTTGGTAAGTCTGTCAACCACCACATAAATACTATTCCACCCCTTCTTAGTAATACGTAAGCCAGTAATGAAATCCATAGTAATATGAGTCCATTTACCTATAGGAATAGGCAATGGCTGTAACAAACCTCCTGGCTTATATGTGCTATCCTTATTTTGCTGACAAGGCATACACTTCATAACGAAGTCCTTGACATCTTTCCACAGTCCTTTCCAATAAAAGCTTTTGCTGATCCTGTCATAACTCTTGAAAACTCCCAAGTGTCTAGCTAAAGGCGAAGAACGTAACTCCTCCATAATTTTCCGCTTAAAAGAAGAAGTAGAGGGAATAACAATCTTGTCTTTCCACCAAATAAGACCACTTTTAAGCTGGTAATGCGAGTTTTCTTCCATAAGACCTTGCTGTAATTTCTGAAAGATTTGGCTGAATTCCTCATCTAAAAGATAGGCCTCCTGTAGTTCTTCAATCCAGTCATTATGTAATTCTGTCATAGCTGAAACTTTGCAGGCCCACATACGAGAAAGAGAATCAGCCACTATGTTATCTTTGCCCCTTGTATGAGTGATGTCAAAATCATAATTCTGTAATGTAGCTACCCAACGACTTTGCTTTAGCGTGAGATTTGACTGAGTAAGGAAATACTTGAGTACCCGGTGATCACTATGTACTCTGAATCGGCTACCATATAAGTAATGGTGCCATTTCTTGATTGCATGCAGGATAGCCAAAATCTCCTGGTCGTAAACATTCATGGCCATCTCCTTATCTATAAGCTTACGGCTCTCAAATGCAATTACTCCATGCTCTTGAAGCAAAACAGCCCCAATGCCACGGCCACTGGCATCACACTGTATAGTAAACTCTTTGGAGAAATCCGGGCATACTAAGATAGAAGCAGAAGTAAGGAGTTCCTTTAACTAGTTGAAGCTGCTATCTGCAAGAGCATCCCAAAAGAAAGCCTCCTTCTTCAACCTGTCAGTCAAAGGAGCTGCAATTGCCGCATAATGCTTTATAAATCGGCGATAGAATGAAGATAGACCAAGGAATCCTCTAGGAGAGGTAGTAGTAGTAGGCGTTGGCCAATCTCTTATGCATTGCACCTTCTTGGGATCAGCCTGTATTCCTTTTTCACTGACTATATGTCCCAAGTATTCCACTTCAGTCTGCATGAAAGAGCACTTCTTCTCCTTAGCGAAAAGCCTATGATGTCTCAATACATCAAAAACCCTCCTCATATGTGCCAAGTGATCCTGTAAAGTCTTGCTATAGATCAAGATGTCATCAAAGAACACCAAGACAAACTGAAAGAGAAAAGGTTGCAATATCTTATTCATCAGGCTTTGAAAGGTAGTTGGAGCGTTTGTAAGCCCAAATGGCATCACCAAGAAATGATAGAGCCCATGATCAGTCCTGAAAGCAGTCTTGACTTCATCACCCTCTCGCATGCGAATCTGATGATACCCTGATCTCAAATCAATCTTCGTGAAGAATCGAGCCCCCTTAAGCTCATCAAGCAAATCATCAATCCTGGGTATAGGATACTTGTTCTTCACTGTTATCTTATTGAGATCCCTATAGTCAATGCACATTCTGAAAGATCCATCTTTCTTTTTGACTAACAGGACTGGAGATGCCTAAGGTGAAGAACTTGGTTCAATGAATCCCATTTCAAGAAGTTCTTTGATTTGCTTGGCTACTTCCTCTCGTTCACACTTTGATAATCTGTAAGGTGGCTTATTGATTGTCTTTGAGTTGGGCTCCAAATCAATGGGGTGATCCACCGCTCTCTTAGGAGGCAATGAAGTAGGTACTTCAAACAAATCTCTATACTCCTCAAGAAGAGCTGTCAAGGCTGGATGGTTTGCTAAATTATTGGGTAGATCCTGTGTTTCTTTATTCAAATGCAAAACAAATATTTGTGAGCACTTCTTGTACTCTCTTTTGAGTTGTTGAATGGTGATAAGCTGAAAATCAGATCTACTAGGAATTCCCTGTAAATGGATAAGCTGTCCATTGGAGATAAACTCCATATATAACTGTGAGAAATCCATAGTGATCCTGCCTAATGTCATCAACCAATCACAACCAAGTACAATATCTATGGGCCCCATTTCCAGAGTGATCAGGTTTACTTTGGCTTCAAAATTTTCAGCCAACTGTAAAGAAACATGTGGGAAAATCTGTGTGATGATTTCTTCTTCACCATTAGCCACTTGAACTCTAATGGGCTAATGTAAGTCTGTGGGAACACAATTTAACTTGTCCATGATGGACTTATTGACAAAACTATGAGTACTGCCACTATCTATCAGGATGAACACTGGCTTTCCACATATGCTTCCCTTCATACGAAGTGTATTAGGGCTCTTAGATCCCATCCAAGCATCCATAGAAATAGAACAATTAGTGGCAGCAAGCAACTCATCACAAGATCCACCAAGGTTAAACGGAACATTTAGTGGTAGCAAGCAACTCATCACAAGATCCACCAGGGTCAAACGGAACATTTCCACCTGGATCAAAAGGAAAAGAGTCAGTTGGATCATAAAAGTACTCCTGCCCAACTTCCTGCCCAAGATCTTCATTTTTAGCATTAATTGCCACTGCATTAGCTTCATCTATGTCATCTTCAAAATCCTCAAAAACCAGCATACTCTGAAGCTTAGGCTTGACATTTTTGTATACACACTTTGAAGCATGATCCGGTGTATACTTTTCTCCACACTTGAAACATAAGCCCTTGTCCTTCCTTTCCTTGTAAAGATCTATGGGAATAGATTTGGGATTTGTATTAGCTGAAATGGACTTAGGCTTGCTGTCCCCCTGTTTAAATTCAACTTTTGGACTGTTTGTTGTCCTGAAATTACTTTGAGGCCTAGAAGCATTAAATGGAGGATAAGTCGGTACCCGTAAGCTCCCATTAGGCACATGATTACTGCCATAAGTGTTACCAACTTGTCCCTGCTTTAAAACCGTCCTTGGCTGTCCAAAACCAGGCTGAAATGAAAATTATTTTCTATACTTTCTTCCGTAGCGCTCTGCAAGCTCAATAGCCTTAAAAAGTGAAGTAGGATTTTACACCATAACATCAGCTGACAAAGATGGCTCCAAACCATACATAAACTTGTGAAGCTTAGCCTCATCACTGATGCTTTCCACATACATGGTCAAGTTGAGAAATTGGTTTGTATACTCTCTTATACTTAGGCCCCTTTGTTCCAAACCATACCATCTCCGTGCTAACTTCTCTTTCTCAAGAGGCAAAACAAAGACTTCAGCCATAAGTGCCTTGAAAGCTTCCCAATTCTTTACAATTATATTTTCTTTCTTGATATACCTCCACCAAGTATGGGCAAATCCTTCTAGATGCAAGGAAGCAAAGTGAATCTTCATATCATCAATTTTAGGATATATATCAAAGTAGGACTCCATCTTAGAGGTCCATTCCTCTAAGTTTGATGCTGAAGATGACTGGCCATTAAATTTGGCTAAAACTATTTTGTCCTTAAACTCCCTTTCATGAAAGGGTTGTTGTCCCAAAATTGCCTGATCAGGATTACCAAGTACAGAGCCTCCAAATTGAGACGAAAATCTTCCAATAGGTGGCTGAGAATTACTATGTAATCTTCCTATTGGTAGAGCACCCCTAGAATTTTGAGTATGTAGTCCAAAAGCTTGAGTATTGGCCCCATTCAAACTGCCCAAATAGTCATCATGCCTCTGTGAAGCTTCTCCAACTTCATACTGACTATTTGGAATGCCTCTTCTTCCAATAATCCCATTTCCATGACCATTTTGATTAGATGGATGAAGTGGGACTGAAGGGCCACTGTTTGAACAAGCCTTCTCATTAACTTCTCTTGATGCCATTTGCAACTGCATGAATTTAGAAATTTGTGCCATGAGTTGTTCATTGGATTCCACCAACTTATCAATAGAAGCCTTGGTTTGATCAGTAGATAGAACCATCTGCTCCATTCTTGACAAGATGGCCTCATGTCATTCCCGATGTCTTTGTCCATGGGCACACAAAGTATTATTGAGTATACTGACTTCTCCTTGTTGTTGAAGCTCTTCAGGGTTCTCTTGAAGTGTACTATCTATCATGGAATCCCTGATTTGCTGAGCATAATCTTCTTGGACCTTATTTTTGCCTTTATGTCCTGCCATATTAGTACAGTCCTGCAGTACCCCTTGTCAGAAAAACGGCTATAACTTTGGCTAGGAAACTCCAATTTCAGAATTTTTTGTGCGAATCGAAGCTAAGAATGCCCTCTTCGAGATGAGCTATAGCATGCTATAACAGGTTTAGGACAGAAAATTCTGTAGCTGGATTTCAGGGTCTGAATTGTCCAGTCTTGCACCCTGTCTAGACCTGTAAGTGCCCTGTTTTGACCCTGTAATGCAAGATAGTAACACCAAATGGCTATCAAACCCTGCAAAAGGGTATATAGGACCTGTGGGTACCCTGTAGTACTTGCACCTGTGCTTCAGTAATGAATGGTGTACCTATAACCACCTATAAGTACCCTGTAAGTGACCTGTAAATTTCCTGTTTTACCCTGTTTTAGTCCTGTAGATACTTGAGTCCTTGGAAAGTATTCAATCTTCAATTCTCCACTCGTTGTACCTGTGTGAGGGATAAAACGGCATGACAGGCTCCCTACACGGGCTCCGAATCACCGGGAGGTGGGCAAAGTTCCCCCCGGGTCGGTTGGTCGCACCCCTTCGGGATCTTCGATAGTGAGGAAGGGTCACCTCTCTTTTGTCCCACTATCTCCCCTGGCATCCACCTTTTTCCTCGGTGGGAATATCAACATGGCAGAGGCTAGTGTTCTAAGCAATCAGTATGATATGCATTTTTGAAATATTCATTCAGCCTTTCATGAGATGCAATTGAATAAGATTTTGAAAATTTGGGATAAGAGAAGGGTCTTACCGATGCAATTCAGTGACTCACTAATTGCTAGTACTTACTCTTTTACAATATTTCAACTTGGGCAAAAGAAATTCAGCCAATCAATCGGATTAGAGTAAACAAATTCATCAATCAATGGATTCAGTCAATGGGATTCAAGTATTATGCTGAGATTTCAAATTAAAGTCTCTAATTCACTGATTGGAACTAATATGCATAAAGCAAGCATTGCATTCATGAATAGATGGATTTAAGCAAAGGTTGGTTGAGAATTTGATGAATATTGTTCAATTCTTTAATCTCTCAATCAAATGGATTAAGCTCAGCAATTGGATTAATGAGAGAGATTAAGAATTGAAGAAGAGTACCTTTGACATGGCTGAAGATGACTTGATCAATCTCATATGCTTGATAGAGCCCCCGGTTGTCCAATGTTGGTAAAATAATCCTCAAGGCTTGTTTATCTGGTACTTAAGAACAAACTTGGAGCCTCAAATGCTTGAAATTGAAGCATTAAACTCGTTTCCCCCAAATTTTTGCTCCATAGAAGCTCTTGATCTTCAATCTTTAACCATTTCGTGCTTAATCCTTGCAATTTGTTGAAGAATCCTTGCTGAGATGATCCCACGGGCTAAAAGGATGAAGAATCTTCAAGAAATTGTTAACAAATGAAAGCTTGGGCTGAAGCTTTCATGGCTGCCCATGGACTGTTCATGTAGGGTCTCAAGAGAGTGAAAGGATGAGGAATATAGCCCTATTTTGGAGTAAACACACCAGGAAATTGAAGCACCATAGCTGAAGATTGACTGAGGAGAGATGAAGAACCGAGCTGGAAAAATCAGCGCAAATTTCGGGTTGTTGTCCAGTCCACGTGGCAGTTCTTCCAGGCCATAAAATGGTGCTCCACCTGTTGCATTTGATGTCTAGAGTGCCATTATGCAGGCCATTGTTGATGGAGAGCAAGGATCGGTGAGTAAAGAAGAGATATCAGCCAGAAAACTCCATGGAAGCTTGGGCAGAGCTTGAAGAAAGAGAAAAGGAAGACCTCTTTTGAAAAGAAACTGTAGTTTAGTCTCTAACTAAGCCTGGTTAACCATCCTTTACCCTAGTTACCTCCATTTTTGCATGAAATTTGATAACGTCCAGCCATTTAAGCCATTATCTGCCATATCTGACCTTGGATATCTCCAGATGTAGGCGCTTACTAACTGTAGATGTCCTACAGCACTCCACTAGTTCCTATCTTGTACCATTTTTGTCTGAAATTGATTTTGAAATAGGAAAATGGGACTGAAAATGGAAGAAAAGAATGGATCAAAGACTCAAGCTCTGATACCATTTGTCAGAGAGAGAACTAGGGAGAGAGAAAGAGGAGAGAGAATACTGCAGCAGAGAGAGAAAGACTGCAGGAAGAGAGAGAAGAAGAGTGACGAGGAGAGAGAAAGACTAGATTTAGAGAGAGAAAGACAGGAAAGAATGGGAAGCCATAGAAGCTGTGAGCAAGAAGGGAGAGTAAGATTGTGATTGTATTAATGTGTCAAAAAGATGTGAAAAATTACATCCTCTCCTTTTATACCAATGTCAGTGTGACATAGCATAATATCAATATTATTAACACTAATTTGTTATTCCCAGCTTCTTACATTTTTTTTCTCTTGTTTTTTTTGTTTTTTTTAAATAAATTATTGTGTTTGTGGTTTTGTTTTGTATTTAAATAAATGATTATGTTTGTGTTTTTGTTTTTGTTTTTGTGTTTATTTTTTGTTTGGTTTTAAATAAATGATTGTGTTTTTGTTTTTGTGTTTTTTCTTGCTTTTTTTTTGTTTTTTTATTTAAAGAAATTGGTTACGAATGTGAAAAGGAATGCACCCCCATCCCGTGCGCATGCACGGGACGAGAGTAAAAAATTTGCAATGACGGGATCAAATGGGTCACGCATGGTGATGCA
Source organism: Lygodium microphyllum (assembly GCF_053477565.2). Lineage (NCBI taxonomy): Eukaryota > Viridiplantae > Streptophyta > Polypodiopsida > Schizaeales > Lygodiaceae > Lygodium > Lygodium microphyllum. The sequence goes on along the minus strand of NC_141137.1, from coordinate 82,848,363 downwards.
CGAACCACAGACGCCACGGGGGCGTCCCGAGGCACGTAAAACCAAAAACAAGCACGTTCACGCACGACACGAGAAATGCGATCATACGGCAAAAAGGAAGAAAATTTAATAAAACCCAAATCGTACGTCGAATCAAAAAGTCGTAAGAAGGAGAAATGTGTCGAGAGACGAGGGAAAAAATGATGGAAAAATGCAACATCGGGTTCCGAGGCAAAATCAGGGTGTTCACATGGGAAAACGCCAAAAATAGACCTGAAAACACTTACGGGTATTAATATCGGAAAATCCGCACATTGGAATGAAGTGCGAAAAGAATGAAAATTATAAAAAATAAGGTTTCCAACAACCCTATGATGGCAAAACACAGGTCGGATCAAAATTGGGCATGTTCACATGGGAAAAACCCCAAAAATCGACCCAAAAATGGACTCGAAAATTAATACGGGAAAACCCGTGCACCGGAATAGAGGACAGTAAAAAGGAAAAATGTCCAAAAGAAAGGGATTCACAGGGCCGATACAACAAACCTCAGTTGGAAGGAAATTACGAGGGGTTCATATAGGAAAAATACAAAAAAGGCACCCAAAAACACTCAAAAATTTTAATAACTAAAAATCTGGCACTCAAAGAGGGGAGAGGAAAAATAAAAAAGTGGGGGAAAGGCTCGAGGACACGACTGTCAAGTTAAACTGAAATTTTGGTGAAAATAGGAGAGGTTCACATGGAAAAATGTAAAAAATAGACACGAAAAGGGCCCGAAAACCTGCAAAAATTAATAACGGACCAACCGTGCATCGGAATGACACCGAGTAAGAAGGAAAAATATCAGGGGAAATGGTTAGGATAGGGTTGGCACATCAGATCAGGGTTCTGAAGCAATAAGGATGCGTTCACATGGAAAATCGTCCAATTTACGAGAATTGCTTCAAAAATTAATAACGTTAGAACCGTTTGTCGTAAACAAAAGTTGGTGAAAAGGAAAATGGGGCCGTTCGAAGGGACAAACACAGCTGTATGGTTGGATGTGATTCTCAGTGAACGTAGGATGCGTTCGCATGGAAAAATCACAAAACAAAGAATAAAGGCAAACGGTCAAGGAATAACCCCGGCGACAGGGTGAAATAGAATGGAGGAGTGGGGAAGGGACCCCATCAAGGTAAAATAAAGACATGGCATAGATACATGATCATAGTAGGGTATATGCATGGGGTTATATAGCATAGACGCACAGGGACGCGTCCCCACACTTAAAATCTTAATAGGAAGGGTAAACCGAACAACAAGGTCCTAGTACCACGCATCAGACCAACCACGAACGTCCCCACACTTAAGACATGACCGTCACTGAGAGAAGCAGAAGATATAGGGTTAGAAAAACTTGGCCCATATTGCCGAGGAGGAATGTCAATGATCGAGGTTGCATCTTGTATCGTTGTTGGCTGCAGGAGGTAACAAGGTGTCGTCATAGCACACGTCCTTCGTCCTTCATGGCAGGGACCACACGGCAGCACCTAGGGAGATAGCTAGTTGAAGGAATCGCAGGAAATTCATCGATGATAAGGGATATTGCACTCAACTCACGAGCACTCCAATGGAATGAAAGAGCAGTCACTCCCTCCATTACTAACATCACTCAAGGAAATAATGATGAAAACCCAGATCTCACACCCAATTTAGGAATCAACAAGGGAATGATGCAGAGAGAGTATGCCAGGGTGCACAATTGATGGTGCATCAGTGCGTCCAACCCGTCTGGCATAGGTGCAAGGAGGAAGGCCAAGGAGCCTTGTCGTGCAGTGTATAGAACAGAGTGACGTGTCCTGGGCTGATAGCAGAGACCCATCCCATTGGGTGCAAAGGGAAACGAGAATGTACCTGACTCCAATGGTCGTAACGTCCCTCAATCCTCACCTTGCAATAATTGATTGAAGAAACACCAGTCACACTCAGCCCACCTCTATCTCACACTCTGTTGATAGATACAAAGGGCAGCCCATTCCTGAAACCCATTGATGTAATCCTCACTGTCACTTGTGCAAAGCTTGTATGCCTTGTGCACTTTGATGGTGCAACTATGCATCTCGTCCTGTGCCAGGATACAGTGCAAGAAGGAAGGCCATGGAGCCTTATGGTGCAGTGCACAGGAACAGACCGTGCTTTGTGCATTGAAAGGTCCATCCCATGCGTGCAACACTCCGTTCACACATCTCACCTCTCATTTGATTTGAAGGGAAAAACTGGTCACTCACCCCACCCTCTGTCTTACTCTTTGATAGATACAAAGGGCAGCCCATACTCACATCCCCATCCTGTTAGAATGAAAGCTCGCATCACTCAAGGGGTTGATGATGAAGATCATATCGACTGTTGTTGTCATCAGGATTTTGAGGAGGAGGCGTACCCAGGGAGGCAGCCAACAAATCTCGTACTTCAATGATTTGTAAGAAAAGTTGTTTGTTAAGAAGGGCAGACGGACTGATATTGCAAAGATAGCACACCAAGGGAGGTGGCTTCAAATTATTTGCTAAAAAGGTTCTACTGATGAGTCAACTATCCTGAACTGCGGAGTGTTACCACCTTTTCCACAATCAGCTTCTTGCCCAAGGGTGTTTCCACCTTTTCTCGGAACAAGGTCTGTTATGATAGGGAATTTCTTCATTTTCTCCCATAACAGTTTGGCTTGTTTTTTTTTTTTTTTGTTCGTGAAGAAAGAAAGTGGTAGAAATGCCATGTGTCAGGACCAACCTCGCAACCGTTGTTGGATTAGACGAGAAGAGAACAAGGTCGAGTTGAGATGTTTCTGCGAGAGGTTAGCAGAACAAGACCGCCTCATGAGGAGAATCATAAGGGCTATCAAAAGCACGACGAGAAGGACAGTGCGATGCCCAAAAGGGGGAGGGTAGGCCAACTGTAATTGTCAAGATCCCCAAGGAGGGAAGTACTTCTTCAGACGATAGCCATTGATCAGGAAAGGATCATCAAAGGCATCAACGGTCTGCACCTGAACAGAGCCGTTAGGATTGACAGCAAGTACCTTGTATGGACCCATCCACCATTGTTGAAGCTTGCCAGGAAACTTGTCAAATCTTGAATCATAGGCTAGGATAAGATCACCTTCTTTGAACTCCTTGTGCTTGATGAAACTATCATGATAGGCTTTGCATCGCGCATGAGTGGTTTTCATGCATTGTAGGGCCATCCGTCGTATCTCATCCAAGCATTCCAAGTGTAGGAGACGGCGTTGCAATGACTCATCATCTCCCAAGCATTCTTTAACTGCCACTCGCAAAGAGGGCAATTCCAGTTTAACAGGAAAGACGGCTTCTGTACCATAAACTAGCTGAAAAGGGGTCTGTCCTGTAGCTGCCTTGTGGGAGGTTCTGTATGCCCAGAGGGCCTTTGTAAGGCGATCGTCCCAGTTGCGACAATGTGTGGCAATCGTTCTTGTTAGAATCGAGCAGAGGATGTGATTGGTGACTTCAACTTGCCCGTTGGCTCCGGGGTAATAAGGAGTGGACTTGCGATGGCGGATCTTATACAATTCCGTCAACTCCTCCATGATTTTGTTAAGGTAATGAATACCTCTGTCACTTACCAGCTCGAGGGGACTGCCAAAACGGGTAATAACATTTTCGTACATGAACAGGGCTATGTTGTTACCATCATCCCGCTTCAGGGCTTTAGCTTCACACCACTTTGTGACATAATCCGTACACACTAAGATGTATCTGTTCTACTTCCATCTGGTAGGTGGATCAATGGGACCCACAAAATCAATCCCCCACTTCTCGAACGGCTTTAGGGGAAGAATGGGTTGCAGTGGCATGGCACTTTTTTTTGTGGGCTTCCCCATTTGCTGATAAGCAACACATCTCTTACAGTAATCATATGCATCCTTGTGGAGGGTCGACCACCAGTATCCTGCTAACAAAGCCTTCCTGGCTGTCGCTTCTCCTACGAAGTATCCACCACATGGTTCGTCATAGCATGCTTTCAATACTATGCCAATTTCATCCCCTGCAACACATTTTCGCAATACTTCATCTTTGTCTCTCTTGTACAGTGCACTACCTAGCAAAGTATAGGGGGCTAATTCTAACAAAAGCTTCTTCTTCTCATGGCTTGAGATGCCAGGAGGATACTATTGAGTTGCTAGGAGGTTGGCTATGTCTGCATACCAAGGAGTAACTGTTTCAACTAGAAACAAGGAAGCATCAGAAAGGTCTGGATCATCCTATTCCTCTTCCTCTGTTTGAGGGATCCATGATAGATGATCGGCTAGGACATGGGAACGGCCAGGTTTAGTGACTACTTCAAAATCAAACTCTTGGAATAGTAGCAACCATCTCATCAGTTGTCCTTTAATATCTGCTTTGTTCATTAGGAAGGGCAGGGATTCATAATCCGTATAGAATTTAAAATGCGTTGACAGTAGATAGTGTCGAAACTTCTCGAGTGCAAACACCATTGCCAAGCACTCGAGCTCTGTCACTATGTAGTTCCGTTCCCTATCAGTGACCTTTCGGCTTGCATAATAAATGGGTTGATCTAATTTAGAGGGGCCCTTTTGACATGGGACAGCACCTCGCCCTTCGACTGAAGCATCTGTAGGCACATAGAACTCATTCGTCCAATCAGGAGGTTGTAAGATAGGTGCTTGGATAAGGCACTGTTTTAGGGTACTAAAGGCCTCTTCACAGTCATCAATCCAAAGAAAATCCGCATCTTTCCTTAGAAGCTTGTGCAAAGGAGCTGCCTTGGTTGCAAAATGTGCAATAAATCTTCTGTAGTAGCCCACATGGCCAAGAAATCCTCTCAATTGCTTAAGGTTTGTTGGTGCCATCAAGGCGGCAATCTTTTCAATCTTTGTCGGATCTATTGCAATCCCTTGTGTAGAGACAATATGGCCCAGCAAAACTCCTGATGAGATGCTAAATACACATTTTTGGGGGTTGAGAGAAATCCCATACTCTTGGCATCTGTCAAAACATTGCTCTAGGTGTCCCCAATGCTCACAGATTAAGCTATAGACACAAAAGTCATCAAGATACACCTCAATGAAATCATGCAAATGATTCTAGAAGGCAGCCATCATTACTCATTGGAAGGTGGCAAGAGCATTATAGAGCCCAAATAGCATCACTCTATAGGTATAGGTCCCCCATTCTGTGGTGAAGGTTGTTTTGGATTGGTCCTCTTCTGCGATTTGGACTTGATTATATCCGCTGATTCCATCCAAGAGGGAATAGAGCTCATGGCCTGCCACTATGTCCAACAGTTGGTCTGTAAAAGGGATAGGAAAATGATACTTCTTCGTCTTTGAATTGAGCTTTCGAAAGTCGACACATATTCGAAGTTTCCTGTTCTTCTTGGGTACTACCACAATGGGCGAAACCGATTCACTGTTAGCCACGGGATAATTGAACTCTGCTTCAAGAAGTTTCAATAATTCGGCCTTCACTATAGCATAGTAATTAGGATTCATTCGTCTTTGTCTTTGCCTTACAGGTTTGGCATCTGGCTCTAGGTCAATGTGATGTTGGCATACTGTGGGATCAATCCCCTTTAGGTCTTTATATGACCAAGCAAACACATATAAGTTCTCTTTTAATAAGTCTCGTAGGACCACTAGTTCTTCTTCTGGAAGATTGAGGCCCACTTTTAGGTGACGTTCAATACCATCAATATCCAAGAATATTACTTGGCTTTCACCTTCCACTTCACATATAAACATCCCAGGGATTGCTTCTGAATAGAGGTCTGACTCTTTTAAGGGAGTAGTGTCCTCGTCTAATGTTCCACTAGAACCAGGTCCTTCAGAACAGATGACTCATTCATCTGTTGAGGTTTCTGGAAGGGTATCAGAGCTTTGTTTGCTTCTGTGTGAGTGGTAATTTCTTCTGGACTTAGGTATTCATCTTCCAAGGATGCGTCCAAGAATGTCACATAGCACGGACCTTCTAGAGGCCGTGGCTCTGAGGGCTTTGGTTTCTGTTGATAGGGAGCATTATCATTGTCTTTTCTCTCGACTGAATGGTCAGGGCGATAGGAGCCACTGGTGAGCTTAATTTTTATGCTTTTAATCTATTTCTTATATAGATTCTGTATACTTTGTAGTCTATTGATCAACCCAAAAGGAACCATGGTCATTCCATCTAGCACCCTAAGATCTTCGGCCTCTGAGGTCTCCGTAGGGACATCAACAAGATCATCCGCTATTAGAGGAAATTCTTCATCTGCACTTTCATAACCTGCTTCATTTTCTTCCTTATCATTTTCATCCTCTTCCTCTAGAGGCTTTGTCTCTGCTTCAAAAGAGGCTCTGTCTCTGCTTCTAAAGAGGCTCTGTCTCTGCTTCTGAAGAGACTCTGTAGGAGAAGAACAGATCTTCTGTCTCTCCATCTGCTTATGCTTCTGTCATAGCTTCTGACTCTGCTTCTGTCTCTGGTTCTAGCTTTGTGTCTGTTACTGTCTCTGTGACTATCTCTGTATCTGCTCTGTCTTTGTTCTGCCTCTGCTCTGTCTCTGTATCTGTTACTACGACTGTCATGTAACAGGGAGAAGAGTACATCCATACTTCTATTTCACTGCCAGAGGTGATTTCAGAAGTTAATTCTAGTTGAGACAGGAGGTATTCTCCCATGGACAAGGATTTTAGTTCCCTTGGCAGTTGACTTACTGTGCCCACTGTTAGGGACTGTGCCTCTGTTTTCTTAGGAAATATCTGTTTGATAGCCTCTTCGTCTCCTAATGTACCATCTGTTTCCTCATTGGAGGAGTCAGTTATGACTTCGATGGATGTGGATCCATTGTCTTTTTGTGATCCATACAACTTTAATGCTACTTTGTTGGGTCCTCTGCCTAGGGTCAGGGTTCCTTTGAACCAGTCTATCTCCTGGCTCTTGCTTCAAAAAGTCAAGGTCTTCCCAACAGCAGAGGGTATAAGGTCCCATAAGAATTTGGTTTGACCACCAGATATGTCAACCAATAATCTCTTCCTGCAAGGGTTGTTTTGATGTATGGGAGGATGCCCAAAGGTTTGATTCTGCTTTAGTCTGCCAATCTCATAAGCCACTGTGTAGGTTGAATTCCTTACAACCCTAAGTCCTTCATTGTCACATCTGTCATTAAGTTTACTAATGAGCCTCCATCAATCAATGCATTTGAAATAAAGCATCCTTCTATCCATACACTAATCTCTGGGGTTCCAAGATCTAGGAAGGCGTTAGCCACATCTACTTCCTTTACAGGCTCTAGGGCCTTATTGGTCTTGGTCATTGTGAAAGGAGCAATCCTTAGTCCACGTCTTCTTGTCAAGATGCTTTTAAATTTCTTTCGACAGCTGGGAGACAGCATCAGCAACTATCGGAATGTTAAGTTAGGTTTAAAAGTGTCTAGGTCTTTAACCAAGTCATAATCTTTGATAGGATCCACAGGCTTCTCCAGCCGGCTGGGAAATGGGGCTACACCCATTTTCATCTTTCCTTTTTCTTCTAATAATTTCAGCATCGGCACTTTCTCTGTTTCTGGAAGTGCTTCTGTCATCTCATCTATCTCCTAGACTTCTAGTCCTGTTTCTGGGACTGTCTCTGTTACTCTTTGTGGAACTTCAATGCTCTGTACTGCACTGTTATGTCCTATACTGCTCTGTCCCTCTGTTGGCAGGTTGAACTTCACAATCTTGATAGGAGAATTATTTTTGTTCTAAACAACTGGTTCCTTCTTCTTGGCGCGCATGACAGCAGCAACTTCCAACTCTACCAGATTGGAGACAGGCTCTTGTACCTTCTATTGGCTATCAATGGCATTGGCCTTTACAGGGGTTGGGCTTGGACAGTCCTTTGTAGTGTGGCCTTCTCCTTTCAATCGGCTGCATAAGGGATTGTAATCCACCGATCGTCTAGGATTTGGACAATTCAGGGAGATATGTCCCTTTTCTCCACACCTATAACATTCCACCTCTGATCTTTGGCCACCACCAGACTGTCGTCCTCTGTAACTTTGAGAGGGAAACCTTCTTGGACCGAGATTAGGACCAAACTCCCTAGGCTTTGGTCCAATATCCTGTGTTGTCATTTTGGACTCTAGCAAGTTGAATCTTGCATGTTCATCCTTCTGTCTTCGTTCGTGCATCTCTTTCAGAGAGCAAATATCCTATGTATAGTTCTTCTAGAAACAGTAGGAATAGACGGCTCTAGGAATGGTTGGTTTTCAGGCACATTCAATGGCTAAATGACCGCTTGATGACACTTTTTGCACCATGCATTAGAGCGCATCATATCTCTTCCAACCCCTGCAGGAGTGGATATATTGGCGGTATTCACCTTCAGCATCTATAGCTACTGTGTAATCACATCCATAAGCTCTTTCTTGATACTTGCAACTGAGTTGGATAGGTAGTCCTTCAGATTTTCACCACCTGAAGTGCTTGTAGTAGGGTTTTGGGAAGCTTCTGTAATTACTACATACACTGGTTGGGTTGATCCAGAAGGTCCTCTGTTCTGGTTCTAATTCAGAGCTCCTGCTGAGACTTAAGGTTGTTGATTCTAGTTGGTAGGGTTCCACTGTTGTTGAGTCGCCATTGGAGGAACTGTTTGAGGCCACTGTTGTTGTGGTTGAACCATCATTTGAGACACTGTCGTCTGTGGTGACCACAGTGGATTAGGTGCTTTATACTACGATAGTGTTTGCATCTGGGGATAGGGGTAGGGAACTGTCCCTGGGACTGCATTTGGTGGGTATACCATTCCTAGCATAGGAGGAGCTAAGAATCCTCTTCTTGGAGTCATTGACAGCCTTGCTTCAACTTCCTCATACAATCTTGCAGCTTTCAGATTGACTAGTCTTCTCAATTCCACGAACTTGCGAACTTCTGGTTGTATTCTCCTGAGAAACACTCCTTTCTAAATGCCTTCATCCAAATGATGATTAGTCCATCTCTTCAGGATGGATTCCATTCGTGAGACATAAGCTTCTACTCTTTCTACAGAGAACTGACTTAGGTTCATGAACTCCTCTCGCATCCACTCTTCAAAACCTTCACGCCTGAATTTAGTGAGGAAGGCTAACTTCAGGTCGTCCCATGTGCCAAAATTTCCTGCTGCTTATCTCTCATACCACTGAAACGCCGCGCCCTTGAAAGTGGCGGGGAATATTGCTAACCAATGCTCAGGGGTTCTGGCATTATTAGCCACACATGCTACCATGAATTCTGCTACATGAAGATCAGGGTCTTCATTGTACGCTCCCTTAAAAACTGGCAATGGGACTACATTTGCTGGCCTATCATCAATATTTCTAGGACAAATCTGACTAGGAAGGGGACTTTGAGTCGCCATGGGAACTTTTGTAAAGAGTGCTTTTAGGGCGTCAAAGGAGGCTTCTACTACGAGCTTGTTCTCAGCCTTGATTTTTGCCTTCTCTCTTCTCATGTACCTCTGGACTCGTTCTAATGCTTGCCTCTTGATTGCGTCATTCATCAAGGGGTTGGCTCCAACCAGTTGGTCTGTACTCAACAGGATAGTATCAGAGAGAGGCTTCAGTCTCTAGGGGATTCTCTGGCCAACATCTCCTCTACTTCCTTCTTTTCAACATCTCTGAATTTGGCTTTCAAACCACTACAGAGGGGAAGATATTCCATTCTGAAAGTATCAAAACTCATTCTTCTTAGGATCGTTGTTATGTCATTATAATAATGTCAGCTTCTGAGGATTTCAATAGTGTGTGTATGTTGTCAAAAACACTCTATCTACCAACTTCCTGTGGGTTGCTAATTGGACAAACAGGAGATTGTCAGTACACCAAGCATCCCACATATCTTGCTGTTGAGCATCCACGAACAAATTCCAACACTTTTCCTTCTTGTTTTCGTAAACCTCCACAGAACCACGACTCCTGAAGCTTCTTTACAATCTCCCACTTGATGATGTCTGGAAACTTCCAATGGATAGTCATTCTCTCTGCTTCTGCTCTTCAATTTGTTCCCAAACAATTTTCCACCAAGATACAAGTTTCTACTGCTTCAACAAGAAGAGGAAACAATCCACCACATGGAGCATGCATCATGATGGTAATATGTGTCTGCCATTGTGGGATGGACTTCTTATGGAAAGTGGCTTTGATAATGATAATTTTCACCTCTTCAGTGGAAGAAGGAACTTTGCAAACTTCCATTGAATTTTTCTTTTCTTGGCAATGTCATTTCCTTCATTTTCAACCTCTGCTAATGCTTGTTGATGGCAAGTTTCCCCGGCTGCGCACCAAAAACATAGAGCCCCAAGAGGAACACCAAGGAAAAGGGGATTCTACTATAAGAAAATCTATCTTGTAACATCAACAAGCTTTTATTTCATTCTTTTGATAAACAAAACAAAAAAAACAACAATTCTTCACACAGCATCATAGTAGATATCTCCCACGAATTTAATAGAATCAACCATATTCTTCAATATCTTCATAGAATCCATCAATATAACAAAGAACATAAAAGAATACACCATTTTTGAATGAAAATCAATCACATAGTTTTCATCTTCAATGTCTTCATAATTCTCTCTTTTAATCTCTTATATACAGTTACACTATTTTGATAAAAAAATTCTCTCTCTCTCTCTCTCTCTCTCTCTCTCTCTCTCTCTCTCTCTCTCTCTCTCTCTCTCTCTCTCTCTCTCTCTCTCTCTCTCTCTCTCTCTCTCTCTCTCTCTCTCTCTCTCTCTCTCTCTCTCTCTCTCTCTCTCTCTCTCAGTAGTACATCATCTCCTCACTACAATACTCTCATAATGACTCTCAATAATCCTTCTTAGGTCGTGGATGCACCTCCCAAGAGGTATGTCTAATGTGAAGAGGCACCAGAGCCACTACAGTGTCTCTTCATTGCTCACTACTATCACTGTCACCTCAGTCTTCTCTTCAATCTTCAGCAGTTGCTTCTTCCATTTTTTTTAGCTCTTTTGAACTTAGATTCATCCTTTCCAAAAGTTAGAAAACTTTCCCAAAGTCACACATACTTTCTACATAACACTTATAGAAGATCTACAGAACAGTTCAATACAATATCAGAGCAAATACAAAACATTTACTGAGCAAATACAGAGCAGAGATAGAGGCTCTACAAAAGGTCTACAAAACCTCATAACTCATACTAAAACCATTCCAAACTATCAAAAACTATTCAATAGGATTCCAAAAGATCTCAATCTTCATCAATCATCAATCCATACTTCATACAGAAGAAAATTTGAACAAAATAGAAGCTATACACAGAAGGTATACATAACCAATCAGAACCTCAACGGAACCTATCAGAACATCACAGAGCTTCATATCTCTACCAAGAATCATCATGAACTTCCAAAACATAATCAATATCATCCAAAACACTCTCAAACACTTCCATTAACAACCATACATCACTTTAAATCCATCAAAAATCAATCATTCAATCGTCAAAAACAACAAAAATCAGTCAAAAATTCAGTCTTTTTCCACTCTCAACAATTGGAGATCTCGAGCCTCAGCCACATGAGTTAGATGCTACAAATGCAATAACCCACACTATTAGAATAGATGCCTCATGGAGGACACAACATCAAGTGGATCTAGAGTGGCAGCTTCAAGTGCATCTAGAGAAGATGAGCCACAACCCCCATGCATTCAAGAGATTCCAAATGGGAGTGAGGAGGACCAAGATTAGGCACAATGAGTTCACCCTTTGGATGCATGGTAGCATGAGTATAGTAGTGGTACACCACTTGTATCTAAAGGGAAGAGTAAGTGAAAATAATATGCAATCATGTTGTATATCAGCAACTTACAACTTATCACTCCAAAATGTGTAGCAAAGCATGGATTGAGATTGACCAAAGCACTAGAAGGATTAACTATGATCTTTGCACAAGGAGAAGCAAAAGAAGTGAAACAAGTATTTTGCAATTCAAGTGGAAGCGAGAAAATGGAAGATCAAGCTCAACTTCCTAGTGATACTGCCTATAGATTACTTTGAAGTCATTTTGGTCCTTGAATTTTATGACAAGTATGTTATTGCAATGCTTGGTAAAGGAGTCAATGAGATGTTACTAGGTATGCAAGAAGGAGTACAAGTCCCATGTGAGAGAATGCAACTCCCAAATATATCACCAATCAAAGTGCAAGTGATGGAAAACAAAATAGGAGTCTCTTGCTATGCCACAAAGTACCAAGAGCTCCAACTCAATCACCTCGAGAACCTATCACAAGCATTTGGTCTCAAATCATGACATGCAGTCCCAAACAAGTGGAGAAGTCACTAAAGCAAGGAGATATGGTGTATCTATGTCTGATGAGACTTGTAGTACCAAAATTAAAAATAGGAAATAAATAAGCATAGGAAGTGCTATAGGAGTATGCAAATGTGATGTCTCCAAAATTACCTCGAGGGTTATCCCCAAAAAGGGATGTAGATCATAAGATCAAACTAAACCCAAGATCACTTCTACCAACTAAGCTCTCATACTGAGTGAATCACACTGAGTTGATGGAATGGAAAAACCAACTACATGAGTTGGAAGAGCAATGTCTCCTCTAAGCAAGCAAGTCACCATTTTGAGCCCCATTATGGTTCATCAAGAAGAAGGATGGAGGACTTACACTATGCATAGATTATGGGGCACTCAACCACATCACCATACAGAACAAATACCCCATGCCCTTGGTAGATGACCTATTAGATAGACTTCATGGAGCTAAATAGACCTTAGGTCAAGCTACCACAAAATCTACATAGTTTAAAAAGACATCTCAAAGACTACCTTTCGCACTAGATATGTAAGGTTTGAATGGCTAGTCCTATTATTTGTGCTTAGCAATGGGTGGGAACCTTTTGTGGATTGATAGATAGAGTATTCAAGCCACATATAGATATATTCGTCACATCATTTACATACATGATTTGTCAATCTATAGCAAAACCTTAGAGAAGTACAAAGAATATTTAAACATGGTCTTGAGGCAGCACAAATTGCAAGCCAAGCTAGACAAGTGTGAGTTTGGAGTAAAGGAGTTAGAATTATTAGGGTTTATTGTAGGGAAGGAAGAAATCAAAGTGGACCCAAAGAAAGAAGAAGCAGTGGAGAAGTGACAAATACTAAAAATAGTCTAGGAAATTAGGGATTTCCAAGGCTTCATAATATTCTATAGAAGGTTTGTGGAAGATTAGAGCATGGTCACAACCCCATTATTTCACCTTGCTAGAAGGAAATTTCAAGTGGGGGAATGATCAACAAGCACTTTTAACCCCTCTAGATTTTGGAGCCTTCCACATCTCAGGACTACACCCTCATGATGCTGTACAAGTGAGGGTTCACCACCACTGAGTATAGGGAATCACATGTAGAGTGGAAACCTAGCAAATCTTGGAGTCACTGCTACTTTCTATATATGTGCATTTGGGTGTAATGCCAAGGAATAGCTAGAAAGTCCCAAAGTGGAGAAGGGGGAGAGAGGGTTGTACATTCATCCCTCCTTGAAAGAGCTTGAAGTCCCTTTCAAGCTGTTGGGCATGAAGGCTTCTTATTATAATGCTTTGCTAACATAGTACTACAATCTACTTCTAAGAAAAACTACATTAATTCATAGTCCTATTATAATCTAAGTAAGGGATCAAAATATATTGGAAGTATGGTTGGGATTCTCCTTATCGAGCCTTTGCTTCTAAAATCCAAGTGGCTTCTTTGAGTCTTAAGAAATCTTCATCAACTTGATCTTTCTTTGGGGGCTCCAGTGGTTAAGGCCAAGGGATTGATGACATCTTTCCCTCTAGCTAACTTAAAATGGGATGTAGCCTATTAATGAGTGGATTGAGCTCGATCACATCAAGGTAAGTGCCCAATATTTTTGATCCACTTGAGGATATCTTTGGAGATAGTCTTCGATTCCTTGATTCACTTGGTTTGTTTGCCCATCTATCTCTAGGTGGAAGGACAATGAGAACTTAAGTTGTATCTCCAAAGTCTTGAAGAGTTTCTTCTACATGTTGCTCATGAAGTGACCATATCGATACGATACAATGGCTAAGGGTAGCCCATCTAACTCAAAAACATGGGTGAAAAAGAGGTGGGGTATCCCCTTGGCATTCAATGATGGTTTGGCTAGGATGAAGTGTGCTTGCTTGGAGAAATAGTCCACCACTACAAAAATAATGGTATACCCATGGGACTCTAGGAGTTCTATAATGAAGTCAAAGCTTATGACATCCCATGGGTGGCATACTGGCATTGGTTGAAGCATGCTCATCACCTTTTACGTGAGGAGCCTTCACTAATTGACAAGTTGGGCATGCCTTCACATAGTCAATAACCTCCTCCTTCATGTTTGGTTAGAAAAACTATCTCCTTAAGGCCTTTAAGGTATTACTTTTTTCCTTGTGTCCTAGTTTCCTATCTCTTTATGTAAGATGATCTTTTTCAACTCCATAGTATTTGGGATGTATAGTCTCTTACATATAAAAATGATTCCTTCATTCAGTGTAATGTTTTCTCAGCTTTCACTTTTGTCAAGTTGTGCATCTCTTTGTCATGCTTTAGAGCATTCTTTACTAACTCTAGAAAATTGCTATTGGCTATGGTCACTAGTTGCAAGTCTACTTTTTGGCTAAGCGCATTGGCTATTTTGTTTGTGGAGCCCAACTTATGTCAATGTCAAATTCTACAAGGAAGTCTAGCCATCTTTCTTGTTTGGCAAACAACTTAGGTTGGGACTAAAAGTATTTGAGAGAAATGTTGTCTATGTGAATACTAATGTGTGTTTGTCTCACACATAATGCTTCCACTTCCTAAGCCACCAATGTATCATTTGCTAGCATTTTCTTCTCATTGATGCTCCATCAAGTCTTTGCTTTTGTGAATTTCTTGGATTCATATGCAATTGGGTGTCCATTTGCATCAACACTCCCCCAATGCCATAATGTGAGGCACTTGTTGAGATCTCAAAGGGTTTGGTGAAGTTGACCACTTTAAGCACGGGGGTCTTGCTCATATGATCCTTTATTAACCTGCACAACAAGGGGGAGGGCTCAAGATTTTCAAAGAGCGCCCCCTCGTGTTGTGTAGGTCTAGGACTCCCAGCAATGAGACTCGACAAAAAGATGACTTAGGGCAAGGGCCACACCTTAGGAGAGAAAGAGGACCTTCAATCATGAGAGTGAGGCAGAGTGAATGCACTCCATAAGACACACACACACACACACACACACACACACACACACACACACACACACACACACTCACAGAGTGTGTGTGTGTGTGTGTGTGTGTGTGTGTGTGTGTGTGTGTGTGTGTGTGTGTGTGTGTGTGTGTGTGTGTGTGTGTGTGTGTGTGTGTGTGTGTGTGTGTGTGTGTGTGTGTGTGTGTGTGTGTGTGTGTGTGTGTGTGTGTGTGTGTGTGTGTGTGTGTAGAACAATAAACATAGAGAGAGCACAACAAGAGAGTAAAATGAGAGAGAGAGAGAGAGAGAGATTACAAAAATGGCGAGCAGATCTGTCGTCGTTAGCCTCGGTCTTTATAGCCTCAGGTATTGCAAACATGGTGGGTATATGTGCAATTGTATCTATATGCATCATTAATCCTCACATGTGTGAGTGCACATTTGTGTTGCTAACATGGTATCGCGTGATGTCAACACATGCAATTACCTTATATAGCTCAATTTTGAAATTAAAATTTTTCATTTCACACGTTGCATGCCTATTTGAGCTCCATAACCTTCTCATTTTGGATATTCTTGACACTCTTCCATCATGAGTCTTTCCCACTCAAATGAAGCCCAAACAATGCAATAATACCCATACAAGCTCAAAGAGCATGTACTCTCTTTGCATTGTGCTGGTCCAGGCTCGTGCAACACAACATGAGGAAGGGGAAAAAAACTTTCAACATTTTGGACCTCCCTCTCTCATGTTGTTTGGGTCCAATCGCACCCCCATGAGCTACACAACATGGGGAAGGGGGTTGGAAGGCAGGTCTCCAAGATCTCCAAACCCCCCCTCCCCGTTGTGCCAATCTTATCAATGGTACCCCCACAATGTGCGAGGTGGGAGGGGGCAAGTCCCCCCCCCCCCCCCCCCCCGATGAGGTTTATGTCAGAGGGGGTATCGCAAAATGTAAAGGGACGGGGGAGGGGATCCAAAATCTCGATGACCCTCTCTCATCGCATTATTCAGATCCCCACTAGCCATACTTGCACAATCCAATGGTTTTATTTTTCTTATTTTTTTTCGGGGGGATGTAAGGGCATTGGCTTTGTAGCTTTACCATGACAGTGGAGCCAAAAACACCTATATAGGGAGTAGTAGTGACTCTAAGCCCTACTTGGTTTTCACTCTACATGTGATTCTCTATACTCATAGGTAAATTCTCACATGTGTGATATCAAGAGGGTGTAGTCCTGAGATGTGCATGAATGTTGTATCTTTCTATATCATGAATACAAAGGATTCCCTATTGATATATATTGTGTGCCTTTCCGCTATGCCATTTCTCTGCCTCATGACAGGTTACAACTTGAAGTCTTGTGAAGGTCCGTAACAAGGGGAACGTGTCATGTTTTTGGAAAAATCCTTCCCCCCTCATATTCTGCAAGTTTGACATCTTTCATTCATTTTTTCTATATTTTTGCCCATTTCCACCCTTTGGAGTTCTAAAATTGTCTTTGTGCTTTTTTGTAGAGATAACTAGAAAAAAGCAAACCATGAGACTAGTATCCTCAAGAGACCCCTACATTGCGTGACAGGGAGGATCAACCTATGGACAAAACATGCAATAAGAATCTCGTTATGGAAAGAGCATGCCTACATGGCATACTAAAGCTTGAGAGACCCTACATTGTGGGAAGACTAGTATCATTGAGAGATCCTCACATTGTGTGGCACAGATCATCCTCTTGGTTGAACATGGAACAAGGATCTCGTTGTAGGAAGTGCATGCCTACATTGCAAGCCAAAGCTCAACACACGTGGAGGGGGAAGAGGGTGGGTGTGGGAGGATGGTCATGTTTTTGAAAAACTCCCCTCCCCCTCGTATTGTGTGGGTTTGGCCTCTTTTATTCATTTTTTCTAGTTTTTCCCCATTTTCCTTTCTTTGGAATTCTAAAACTCTCTTTGTGCTTTTTTATAGAGATAATTAGAACAAAGCAAATCGTCAGACTAGTATGCTCAAGAGGCCCTTACATTGTGTAACAAGGGCCAGCCTACGAACAAAACATGCAGTAGGGATCCGATTATGGAAAGAGAATACCTGCATTGCATACTAAGCTTGAGAGACTCTACATTGTGGGAAGACTAGTATCATTGAGAGATCCTCACATTGCGTGGTACAAATCATCCTCTTTGTCAGATGTGGAACAAGGATATAGTTGTGGAAAGAGCATACATATATTGCAAGCCAAAGTTCAACAAACATAACACCAATAGCATAACTCCATCTTCAAGGAAAGAGAATTATAAACCACCATGAATGTACTACCCCCAACTTCACATTCACTAGGGTCATAAAAGACAAAAAAGAAAAAATCTAGGCTTTCGATGGCATTCCTCGACATTGGATTGCCTACATGAAGTTTTAAAAGACTTTATGGTTAAATTCTTCCAGGGCACATGCATTATGCCAGCTCTCATTCATTAGGGTTGTGAAAGATATATACGAAAGAAAAAATCTAGGCTTTTGTTGGCATTCCTCAGCATTTGATTTCCTACATGAAGCTACATAAAACTTTATGATCAAATTCTTCAAGACTATTTACACTTTGGTAGCTCATGTGCATAGAGTCATAATTATGCCAAAATTACTTACATCCCTTAAGCTCCCCTCAAAAAGAGCATGAAGGTGAAGGTGATCGATGTCACAAAGAACCCTTGCATTCCCACAAAAAAAAAAGCTAAACTCTCAAAGAGTAACTCAAAGAGACCAAGGAGATTAATGAAAGGGATATTAGCATGCATGAGAACAATTGTGAGGCCTTAAAGGTGCTTGGCCCATGCTTGGAGGTTGCCACAATTATTCTATTTGCCATGTAGTTCTCATTGGATCTTGGATAATATTCCACATTGCCACAAGAAATTGCTTTTTTACCAATCCAACATATAGGTACCATAATAATTGTAAGAAGTAAATTCATTACGACCATGAGAGGGAGAAAGAGAAAGAGAGGGAGGTGCTAAAAATTGTTCTCCTTTATTGAGACAAATTTTTTGAAAATTTTATCAAAGGTTTTGAGGCCGTCGTTCAAGTCCATGAAATATTTAAAAATAAATTAATAATCAATCATTGAGTACCAAAGTAAGTTGACATCACAAGTGCAAGTAGAGAGTTTGCTATAATGCCAAATTGCTCCTTGAGCAACAACTCAAGCTCATAACTAGTTATATAAGTTTACTTTTTCTTAAATTAAGTTAGCATAACATTGATAACTTTATACTTAGCCTCATTTTGTAAGATTTTATAAAGGGTGTTTACTTCGCAAATTCCACAAATGATAACCTTTTTATATTTAGAGCAAACATGGTTGAAAATCTAATCAATTGTGCACACACAAACCTTTCAATATCATTTATCTAATGTCCTTCTGCCACCATGCCCAACACCCAAAGAAATGAGAAGGCCATAACTCCATCCGAATGCTATATACTTGGATAACATGGAGCTAACTAATGCAACAGAGAATGCCACTGATTTTTTCAAGGGTTTAGATACATAGAGAATGCAAAGTTTATAAATATACCCAAACTTATGTATTCAAATCACAAATTATCCTCTTGTTTATAAAAAACAACTTTCTAATGAAATTACAATCAATGACAATGGAATTCAAATTATTTTTATATTTCTTTTTGTCATTTTATGAACTATTGCATTTGTATCTCTATCGAATAGATTCTAGCAAAAGAAAAACTTGTTTCATGAGAATTGTCCCTACATAAAATCTCTCTTTTCTTTGGAGGTGTATGCACATGAGGTTCACCGTGGTTAACATTATTAGCAAATTAAAAAACACATAACTTAGACAATGCAACATAGTTTTGAATTACATATTCTATTTAACTTGTAGCCATTGCACTTTAATGGATAAACAACAAGGATACTTACATAATTGTTTATTGGGTCCATTCGCCCTTGATGTAAAGAGATGTCTACCCTTACATTGAGCACCATTAAGTGCTTATCATCTAACCAAACATCTAACATAATCATAGGATTATCAATATCATTCCACATAATCAATCTTATGTAATAAAAAGTTAGAATAAATTTTGTAATGTAATCATGTATTTACAGACAATGGATTTTCGTTGCACTTTGGATGTAACCCCACACACTTCTTTTATACCCTAGCCTCAACCTGAGAAGTTCCATGCTTTTCTCCAATTTGCATATATGCATTGATCATATTTTTCAAGGTTTCTCATCATAAAAGAAAGTCACAAAAACATGTAAGGCACAAAGATTGTGATCTTCATTTGTCAATTTCCTACATTAGGGCACCGAAGTCTTTAAATATCTACATAAATCTTTAATCTAAAATATTCACATGTTTCCAATTCTTAATTTGACCCCACTATGCTATCTAGAGTTGAAAGTGAAGGAGGCCTAAGACCTCCATATCCTATCATGCTTGATGGTGCATTGTAAAATTTTTCATAAAATAAAACCATGTCCTCAACCAACGAGCTCTTTGAGATCACTTTGTATAACCGCTTGCTCATAGAGATATGAAATGTATCAAAGATTCTAATTACACTTCCAATAGGTTGCCAAACTTCAAGGTTTGATGGATATAGGTATTTGTAAGGAGGCCTAAGAGCTCCATATCATGTCATGCTTGATGGTGCATTGTAAAATTTGCCATAAAAGAAAACCATGTCCTCAACCAATGAGCTCTTTGAGATCACTTTGTGTCACCACTTGCTCATAGAGCAATGAAATGTATCAGAGATTCTAATTATGCTTTCAATAGGTTGCCAATCTTCAAGGTTTGATGGCTATATGTATAGACATAGACAAACTTCAACAAATTCTTGAAACATAAAACCCAATTCGAAGCTTATTGAAATATTTTTAACTTATAGCTTGGTCTATAAACAATGTCCTAAGTGCATGTATACATATCATATTAAGTATATCCTTTGGCTTTTTTTTCTTGGTCCTTTAAGCCTAAAGTCCTTAGACTCGCCCCTCATAAGTGCCAAAAGAACGAGCAAAGATAGTAGTAAAAATCCACCTAGTGTTTTCAAGATCAAAATTGTTGGATATTGCAATTGCTATGATAGAATACAAAGGATGCCAAGGACATGAAGCTTCCATTGAAATAGAAGATGAAGTAGAGAATGTGTTCAATGAAAAGAGAGAATAGAAAATTCTATGCAAAAATGAGAGAATGTGCACTTTATTAAACTATTTGAGATTTTTGGAAAACAAAGAGAAATACTACAGCGGACAGAAAATGTCTTAGTTGTATAATTCAAGAATTTTGAAAAAAGAACCAAGAGACTACAAGGTTATGCATGACTAATAAAAAACATCTCTATCTAGCATCTTTACTTGTATCAATATCTCTTATATTTTGTCTTCACCAATTTGTGCTCTAAAAATACCTAAAAATCCTTTATTTCAAAAATCTTCAAATGAGAAAAAAGGCTAATTTAAAAACCCCAATTTTACTATAGTGATCTCTCTCCATGTTGGTTGACAAGCTCTCTCTCTCTCTCTCTCTCTCTCTCTCTCTCTCTCTCTCTCTCTCTCTCTCTCTTTGAGAACCAGGAAAGATGACTACGGTTACTAATGAGCGTCTTTCTCGAAGTGGACGATCTGTCACGCCCAGCAAAGCCAACTCGACAACCACATGTTCACCTCTCTCTACTGGCATGTTGGAGTAGCCATGTGTTGGAGAAATCTCATAAGATAAGATATGGAATTTTTTTGTCACACTTCAAGCATCAATCAATGCACACAATCAAGAAATCACATGCTTGGCTCTGAAGTGTCAAGCATTGGAAAGCAAGAATACACAGTTGGAACAGACTATGGAGGAACAAGCCAAGAGAACCAAGAAAGATGACTACGGTTGGAGATACTAATGAGCGCCTTTCTCGAAGTGGCCGATCTACCACGCCTAGCAAAGCCAACTTGACAACCACAAGTTCACCTCTCTCTACTGGCATGTTGGAGCAGCCATGTGTTGGAGAAATCTCACAAGATAGGATATGGAATTTTTTGGTGACACTTCAAGCATCAATCAATGCACAGAATCAAGAAATCACATGCTTGGCTCTGAAGTGTCAAGCATTAGAAAGCAAGAATACACAGTTGGAACAGACTGTGGAGAAATACGCCAAGCGAATCACAGACTTGGAAACAAGTATCGCGACACCCACATGCATGGAAACAATAAAAACATAGGCCAAAGTAGTAGCACATACTCCCCTAAATGGAGACATGCTTGTACTTCATGCAGAGGGTGGTGATGTAGTGGTAGATTATGTGGATCCACATATACGTAAAGAAAGAGAAAAGCGGACCCAAAACCTAGTTATTTGGGGATTGCCCGAAACAGATGATGAGATTGCACTATCTATTACTACGAAAGTCACGAAGTTTTTTTGTAAGCATTTTGCCATGGAAGATGTGCCTGTCTTTGGTGCTCAATGTATGGGCAAAAAGAAAGATGATGGAAAGGCAAGAGCCATTGCATGCACTCTATTGGATCAAGAGAACTATGCTTTTAGATAGTAGTTGAGTATATCTCAAGGGAACAGATTTCTATGTAAGTGAGGATCGCACCCCCATGCAACAAGAGGAACGTCAAAAGCAATACAATAAGCAAAAGAAATCTAGTAATAACACTTCAGAGGATGCATAGGGATGCCCGACCCATGGGAGTTGCACGCTTGTGAAGGTGTTGTTTTGGAATTGCAAAGGGTTTCCATGGCATAAAGGTGAAAGCACTAATGCTATGGTTGGTGATGCTAACATTGTGTTCCTCGCCGAGACATGGGAGTGGGAGACATGTAGAATTCCGAATATCCCAAGGTACATAATTCATATTGCATATCAACCACATGTAGGAAAAAGAGAGCAAGGCGAAGTTGCATGCATATACAAATGTCATTTGGAAGGAATGATTAATGTATGTAAAGTAGACTGACATAAGCGGTACATATGGATTATGCTCAAGCAAACTACACCAATGCACATTGCGGGATATTACATTCCACATAAGGAGTCCCCCTTCTAAGCACGACATGAAGTGGATTCGCAAGAACCTTTTGAAGATTTGAGTATGGATGCATACACATATATGCAACAAGGACATGTGATGGTCTTAGGTGACTTAAATGCACATATTGGCCATATGCAATTTCAGCCCATAGTGCACGATGAGCTAGACAAGGAAGAGGTTCTGGATGTAGATGCACGCTCACGTAGACAGCCTGAGGATACAAACATTAACGTTCATGGACATGCTTTGATGGATATGGTTAATGTTTTGCGCATGCCGATATTAAATGGCATGAATTGTTTCCCCGATATTGAAGGATAAACGTGCTACTCAGCTAGTGGAGGTTCCAGTGTGGTAGACTATGCAATGGTATACATGAATGATTTATGCATTATCAAAGAGTTCTAGTTAGGTGAAAAACATTCAAAATCAGATCACATAGCTTTGGGCTTGACACTTGATATTTGCCACCATGTAGGACATGCAGAGGACATAGTAGGTATTGGTGAATTCCGTATTGATGTAGACAAGAAACAAGCATATGTTGGTCACCTAGACAGTCTTATGAACAATCTTATTAGGAGCACATGGGCTGATTTGAGAAATGCAATGTTGAATATAACTATAGAGGTTTTTGGGAACCAAAGAGTAGTCACAAAATGTCAAAGGATTGCCATGCAAGAAATGGTTTGTTGATGAATGTAAGGCTGCACGTAGAAAGCTGAAAATCCTCCCTAAGGGACAAGAACGAAGTGAGGCGAAAAAATGATATAATGCTCTCACATGTAAAAAGCGACAATTATATGTAGTGGTCAAAGAAAGCGAAGATGCTAGGGAGTTTGAGAAATGTCCAAGGCAAGAATGGAGAAAATTGCAAACCAAATGGTCAAGTGTTATGGGGGATTTTACATATGCTAACATGCTATCGTATGTTACAGGACTTTACATGCATAAAGGAGTATAGCCCATCAAATGTGATGTACATACACAATCATTTAGTGCTTTGTTTACTTTAGAAACATTGGATGCAACCCTCAACAAGATGGCTAATAGAAAAGTATATGATACTTTGCACTTGAATGCAGAGATGTTGGACAACAAAGGAGACGAGACCGTTTATGTTGCGTGTGATACATCATGCTTTTGCATATGGTTTTCCCCAAGAATGGCAAGAGAATTGGATACAACCATTGCATAAGGGAGGAGATCACAATTTGCTCACAAACTACCGCACAATTATGATCAATTCAGCCATGGCAAAGCTATTCAGTACTATCCTAGAAATGCAATTCAGTAAATAGGCAAAAAGTAATAACAAAAGAGCTTATGTGGACGGGTAGGTTTTCACCCTAGTCATAACACCATAAACCATATGGTTACTTTACATGTGCTTATGGGATGAGAGACAGCTTGAGGGAGCAACCTTGTATTGTTGTTTTGTGGTTTATAAGAAAGCTTTTAACACCGTACCAAGGGTTGATTTATGGCAACGAATGCAAGAATTAGGGGTCCCAAATGATCTATGCATGGGAATTGACAGGATATATCAACATATTGTACCACTTCAGAGGTCCCAACGAGCCGTCACAAGCATTTGAGAGTAATATGGGAGTCAAACAAGGTTGCCCGCTCTACCCTATATTATTTGGTTTATGCATTGATTAAGCTAGAGGAAATACTTCTCATGGCTATGATAGAAGAGGAAGCCTAAAGCCCGCATATTGGTATGTTTGTCATCTTGCTCCTACTTTATGCAGATTATGTGATCTTCTTCACATGTACTGGGAAACGTATGCAACAGTTCATGGGGATTCTTGAACGGTTTTGTCAAGATAGTGGTTTGACAGTGAATGTATCAAAAACAAAGCTAATGGTTGTACACACCAAGCAATCAAAGACCCCACCAAAAGTACACTATGCGGGACAACCTATAGAGGTAGTATCTACTTTCAAATACTTAGGGATTGAGATACCTGCAAACCACAATTGGCATACATGAGTGGAGTGACGATTAGCAACAGGGAAAAGCAAGTATTATCACTTTGAAAACGACTACAGTTGTACAGATACTAAATGCTGAAACATATGTTGTATGATTTTTTATGCATATGTTCTACAAATGGTATTATATGGAGTGGAAGTGTGAAGAGGGAGCATCTCCTCATCTAGAAGGAACCACATTGAGAAGCTACAAAAAGCTTTTATTCGTAGACATTTGAGCATCAAAAGCACCCCACCATATGTACTTATGCTTTTGAAAACTGGCCGTCAACCAATTGAGATACATGTTATGATATGAGTACTGAGATATACCACCCAAATGCGTCAAATGGATGACAATAGGCTCCCCAAACCAGCACGGTATGCTAGCACACGCTTACAAAAAATGTGAAAAAGTGAAGTGCTTTCAACAGGATGGGTGCTGGATATGCAAAAATGGTTTAAAGGATAGGGAGTGGATAGATATCTAGATATGGCATCTGAAGATGTATGCATGGGCACATTTTATTTAAACCTCTTGCGACCATATCAAGCAAAACATCAAAGCAAAGGAGCAAATGGCAAACTTGCTTATTACAGTATGCATATCTATCCTTCATGTTGGAAGTCCTGCATGGAGGCAAAGGCGCACACACAGCTATACAAAGCCAACCCGCCCTCGATGGTATTTAGATGGAGTATTGCACGACTTCAAACTCGATCGCACACTTTATTGATCAAGACAAGTGTATGGAGTAGACAAATGAGAGAAGGTTATGCAAGTTGTGTGGAATGCAATGTAGAATCAAAGGAGCACATGATTATGACATACCTAGCATGTGCATACATACGAACTGACTTTGATATCCCTTTACAAGGACCACTTCACCAGTTCTTGACCACTACTCCTATATCACATTAGGGGGCTCTCATCACCCACATGTGACGCTTTCAAGAGAACCACGCTGAATCTCCCTCTCTCTCTCTCTCTCTCTCTCTCTCTCTCTCTCTCTCTCTCTCTCTCTCTCTCTCTCTCTCTCTCTCTCTCTCTCTCTCTCTCTCTCTCTCTCTCTCTCTCTCTCTCTCTCTCTCTCTCTCTCTCTCTCTCTCTCTCTCTCTCTCTCTCTCTCTCTCTCTCTCTCTCTCTCTCTCTCTCTCTCTCTCTCTCTCTCTCTCTCTCTCTCTCTCTCTCTCTCAGGTCCATACTTGAGTCCAAATCCCCCCTAATGAGAATAACATAGCTCCAACTACATCACAACAATAGGCACTAACCCATACAAAAAGGCCTCGATTGAGAAGGTCAAGAAGAAGTTGCAAATAGAAAGACAAGCTCTCAAAACAAGTTTAGGAGTAACAATGCCTCAACAAGATTGTAGAATTACAAGACAGCCGAAATTCTAAAGTGAAACTTGAAAAAATTTTAGCATTATCCGTAAGGAAAAGCGACTAACAACACCATCGCCACTTGCTGTAGAGTGGAGCCTACCAAATATCCTAGACTAACACAACAAGAACCAACGATCATAGGAGGCTCAACACCACCTCATTTTAATACATGCCAAATACATCATTCCTGTAGAGTAAGAAATCATGCTCATTAACTTGGAAGGTAAACTCATGACTATAAAGCAATAGACAACATTAAATGTACTCATAAACATCATGTGTAATCTCTCATAAGAATATTAAATTATACTTTCCCTATTGATGATGCAAAAAAGTAAAATTTAAATGGGAGCAATATCAAGTAGCAAATGGCTCCACCAAAAGGCAGCTCAACAATTAGGAAAAAGTAATTTAAATGGAAGCAACATTAGGAAAATTGGCTTGACCACAAGTTGCAAGATGTTAGATTACGGCAACAAGAATAGGAAGACCACTAGGCAAGCAAAGTTCTTGAGGTCCTTACGACACTGTAGCCCTGATGGAGAAATAATATTTCAAACTATAACAATATATCTTGGACTACTTTTTGTAGTACCAAGGCCCCGGATAGAGGGCACCCCATTCATGTGACTTACCATGCATGTATATAGTGGATTGTGAGCATGAAACCCCTAGCCACTTTGACTTCCCCCTCATCTTCAATGTCAATGCTCAAAGGGTGAAGGATAGCCTCAATAAGAGGAAGACTTTGTTTACTTCTTCGATTGCTTTGTAACAATTTTTTTAGATTGTCGCATCTGTTCATTAAAAGTCCTCCACTCCCTCTTTTTTATATAAATATAGGGATAGATAGATATACTATGGTCACTCATTCTACTTTTTAACCAAATTACCAACCTATTATCTTAACTATTAGGAGGCATAAACATGAGTTCATTCACTAGTTGTAACTACATGTTTTTCCTACCACACCATTGACTACCACTATTAGCCTTGTAAGTACTATCTCGTGAACTCAACCTACATAGAGCATTCAATGAGGTTACTCCTCTTTCTTGCATGAGAAAATAAAAATAAATAAAGATACTCAAAAAGAAAGATAGATATACTATGGTCACTCATTCTACATTTTAACCAAATTACAGACCTACTAACTATTAGGAGGCATAGACATGAGTGCATTCACTAGATGAAACATGTTTTTCCTACCACTATTGGCTACCAATGTTAGCTTTAAAAGTACCATCTCATGAACATAACCTACATAGAGCATTCATTGAGGCTACTCCTCTTTATTGCACGAGAAAATACAAAAAATAAAGGTATTTTAAAAAAAAGAGTAGCAAAAGCTCCAACCTAGTGTAGGTGCATGTACACTCCACGCAAATGAATGTCCTCAAATTAGATACATTTTATGGCCTTGGTTGGTCGACTTAGTCTCGATACTGCACTTCACAATCCTGAAACCCATCGAGAGTAGAATATCCTGGCTCTATTCCCTGCTTCAAATCTCAAGCCTCATCAAGGAAACTACATCCTAAGCTTACTCAGTAGACATATCACCCTAAGCATTCCACCACACATTCCACTCAACACCAAGTACTAAAGTGTGCAATAATACTACTAATTCACTTGGTGTTTAACCCATCAACAAATTGCACTTGCAAGAACATAATCTTCACTGCAAGCTCTTCACTACATAGTAAGATAGACACACCCAAGATAATGCACACTAATTGCAAGTATGATGACGATTATGAAGATACTCCCTTTAAGGCTCCAAATACCACTATCATCTTCATTGATGGTCATAGCACATTGGCAAATTGCACAAAACCATGTCTTTCTTACTTGTACCAAGCACAAATTATTATGCTAGAAAGGGACTCTATGCACAGGATTTATATATTATCATTATACCACGATGAGACTCTACATGAGCGCATTGGAATTTGCATGGAACCTTAGCATTTTCTCACATAGCTTCTTGCACACACTCATATCAATCGTACATTGGCCTTCCCTATCCAAAAAGTGAGAATGCAAGATCAACCACCTAAAGTGAGCTCACATGAGTTCATACTTAACAACACATTATGATAAAAGCTTGAAAGATTCAAGGTCAAGCATATGAAGTACCACTTGAGTAGCAACAACTACACTACATTGTTTCTCAATCCTAGTTGCCTCTGCAATATACAAACCTACTCACTTAGGAGAGATTGCAAGCCGTATATGCCTCATATAGATGAATACTTAAAAAATTAAGCATCTTTCACCTTGGTGATAGAGTACAACATCAAAATTATCTTCAATGTCGAAAGACAACTTCCAACATGTTTCCATTGGACCAAATCTTGGCAAGAATATCACCCCACATACCTTGACACAAAACAGTAGCTTTATCACGTTGCATGAACTAAATACCCAAATACTGATGCAATAGGCTGCTTGATCTACCTGAGATGGCCATACTCTTCCCTAAAAGACTTAATTTTTAATGTGATTATCAAATCAAATGCAGACTATGCAGATTTATTCAAGTCAATTTGGTAAAAGTCTTAACAAAAGGAAAGTATACCTACTCAAGACAATGTGATATGTCGACATCTGTAGAGAAAAACAAGGGAGAGTTGAAGCCATGGAAGAGCCGTTACTTTGATGAATAGAAAAAAATAAAACTCTCTTGCACCTTATAAAGCAACCAATGTTGCTAGTATTTCCCCACATTAGTATTCCTTGTTTTCTGCAATCTATCCCCACTCAAATGTTTGTCTTCAAAAAAAATTTGCATCTTATTAGAGTATAGGATAGAGCAAGACAAAGTATCACTCTATTTCATGTACCACTCTCTTTCATCCATTCCATATCTTAGTTCTAGGTTCAAAAGGCCCCAAACATTCGAGCATTTAGAACCACCAACCTTCTTACCAAACCTCTTAAAACTTGAATTTAGAAACCTACTTACTCCCTTTCCTTTTGACTCTCTCTCTCTCTCTCTCTCTCTCTCTCTCTCTCTCTCTCTCAGAATTGCAAACACGAACAAGGGACACAAACACACTTGAACTATAGATGTAGGAGCTACATATGGGGATATAATCCTCTCTCTCTCAATGCTATGGTGAGATGTCACGCAGTAAGGTGGGAAGGTCGAGTGGCAACTATAGGCTAAGAGTTCAACAAGATATCAAGTACTACCTAAAGTTCAAGATATGGGCGAAATGGGCCACAAAGGCTATGGAGAGGGCAATGGCGATGGTGGAAGGGTAACAATGCACATCACTGGACAAAGAAGGAAATAGCTACAACACAATTTTGTAAATGGCAACGAATGAAGCTCTCTCAATCGACATTAGTGGCAATAGATCGATTGCAACATACAAATGACTAGCACGCCACCTAATAGAGGGGGGGAGATTAAAACATGGTTGAAAAGGGGGGAGAGAGAGAGAGAGAGAGAGAGAGAGAGAGAGAGAGAGAGATTAAAACTTAGTGGAGACGGATCGATTGCAGCAAACGGAGAGAGAGGGGGGGAGGGGAGATTAGCACATAGTTGAAAAGTGGAGAAAAAGGGAAGAAAGAGAGAAACACAGAAAAGGGGGGATAGTCAAAGAGAAGCAAAAAAAGAGGGGTGGAAGAAAAAAACCCCCAAGGAGGGGGCGAAAAGACACAGAAAGGCGGGGAAGAATTTAAAGAGATAGGGAGAGCAAAGTAGGGAGAGAGACAGTCAAGTGGGGGAAGAAGAATTTAAAGAGATGGGGAGAGCAAATGGAAAGAGAAAGGGGGGTGGCGCTGCTGGGGGATGGGGGAAGAGAGAATAAAAACCAGAGGACGTGGGAAAAGGTGAGGGAAGCGCAGTTACAGTGTGACAGGGAATGCACAACTTTGCTTCCCATGCAACACCGATTCCAACATAGCATTTCGACCACACAAAACACATGTGGAGCGCTAGTCATCCCAAGTGTGACAGGCTCACTTATGTGGGTGTGTAGAACTAAAACCTGAAAGTGCGAAGAGGCAGTGAGAAGCCTTTGAAAGACACTCTTGCCCCTACTTGCATTCCTTCTGCAATTGTATGGCAGCTGAATCCAATGCCTTTGACAGATCAAGTGATTAAAGCTTGCATTACCAAATAATAAAGCTTCACATGCAAGTCCACCAGATGTTTATACCAAAGACGGATGTTTCCGCTACAAACGCCTAGATTACAAGAGAAAACTCTTCCTGTTTAGCATGTACGTTTATATCTACCAGGGTCAGTACCACAAACTTGTTCCATGTTCCAAACAGAAGATTTACTGTACAGGATGAGTCTTAAGTTTAGTAACTTACTACTACAACCCCTCTATTACCCTCCGTGCGTAGCTCATCTCAACCATGACAACTCCCCCAGCGTGTAGATTCTCACAAGTGATTGGGTGGTGTGCATAGGAATAATAATACAAAGGGTGTAGAGCTTCTGGCTGAAGAGGCATTTGGAAGATAGAACATCAGAACTTTGGGCTGAAGTTCTCAGTATCTGCCGCAACATAAATATCTTCTCAAGTAAATAAATCACCACCAAAATTTCCAATTCACAGGCTGTGAATAGCACCTGCTTGTAGATATCATTGGGACATAAATATTTTCTCAAGTGAATAAATCACCACCAAAATTTCAAGTTCACAGGCTGCAAATAGTACCTGCTTGTAGATATCTCGGGGTTGCACGCACTCATCTTTTACTTCATCAGGCAAGACTGGAACCCTTCTTGTAAAGCCTCTTTATCCAACTTCTTTCCAATAAATACAAGCTTGTTTGTTCTCTTTTCATCAGCTCCCCATGGCCTATCTGAGCCTCCCTCAAACAATGCATGGACAGCCTACATACAGAAAATTTATTGGGCAAAGGCCAATCACAGCAACAGAACCAATTTCACAGGACCTCTTAAAGCAAGGCTCAAGGTATCTACCTGAAAGACAAAACGTTCATTCATGCCATCAATGGATAAAACTCCCTTGCATCGATAAATATCATCAGCATTGAGAGATAAGGTCTTGCCAAGCCAGAGATTTATCTGCAGCACAGAAATCAACCCAAAACAGCTATTCATAAACCATGGCCAACAACAATATCTGAAAGACAACAGGAAACCATGAATGATGGAAGTTCCACTCATCTTAACCAATCACAATGTCCAAAAGACCACACCTTCTCAAGGTCCAGTGTACCATCACAAACAATGCTGACCGAAGAAACCTCGGAATCATGTGTGTGATGATGATGACTGCTCGTGTCATGTTTCTCATGATGGTGGTGTTTGTGGTCTGCAAGTGGATTATTGTCAGCCAATACCTGCATGAACGAACACAAGAAACAAAACGTACAACAGCAAATAAACACAAATCTGACCTTCATGATTGCAAGTCGAATCACACACATGATCGTGGCCATGGTGGTCATGTTCATGTTTATCAAGTTTTTTTTCTTCCATGATATCTCTCTCAATTCTATAGCAGACACATGCCGACTGTTATCTACTACCAGAAGCACCTATGCCAATTTTACCTGTTTCAACTAAACTAAAACCTTACCTTTCAAGGTCAAAGCCACCAATACCTAGAACATAATCCATATCCACTCGGCCATACTTAGTCTCTTTAACGTGTGCAATCTCATTTATAGTCTGCAAAAAACTACCAATTTACAGCCATACATTCCATGCCAAACAAAACAAGGGGTATTCTAGACAGGAAATTTGCAAAACTGAAAGGCACATCACCTTGATACGCTGAGCAAGGACCTCCAAATCCTTTGCAGTCACTAGATCGACCTGAAAAAGGGCAACTCATTTTGAGCCACAAAATACTAGCCACCTAGGCATTATGGTTAACCACCCCTAATTGCTGATCTGTGAGTTATAGTAACTCATGAAGGAAACATAGATAGAAAACCGGATTCAACTGAATTTCCTTACAAAGAGACTCTAAAATTAGCTGAGGGTTATATCCAACCACCTCAATAAGCAAAGGAAAATATTTGTCACTGAGTGGGGGGGTTGGAATTGAATGACTGGGATACCAAGTGACTGACCACACCATCAATTTATAGATGAGGAACCAACCAAACTGTGGGAGTTGGCATAGAAAACACAAAAACTCTCCTCTCTTAAGTTTCAGTTTTGGGGCTGCTTAAATTAGCTGATTATTAAGGTTAAATGTGAAGTGCACTTTTTCTAGCTGAACAACCCTCTTTAGGACCTAAAATTAGAACAATGAGCGATGCAAGCATAGTGTACCCCAACCAAGGCATCAGTGAATGGGTGCACATCAGCTACCCTAACACCTACCAAAACTTCAAAGGGGATGCTTATCTTTCCTCAACATTCCAAAGGGCCACCTCAAAGAGAACATTGTAAGCTGTCAAATGACCTACAGGGACTTCCAAAGGACCCAATTTGAACTTTATTCAAAAGATAAATTTATGCCCAAGGGAGACAAAAAAGGGAAGTTTGGGTCACAAATCACCAAAAAAAAAAGTACTCTGAGCCAACTTCCAAAAGATAGTTGTTCATGGGTTATAACTCAAAATCCCAAGGATACAAACTTCATGATTCCGTTTCACATGCAGTATATACGAGTTTAGATGTATCTTTTGTGGAGTTCCTAGCTGGAGAGGGGAATAGTGACCATCCTATACCTAGAGATCTAGGTGACAATTGGGCACCAAGCCAATGCCTTTGGAGCCCATGCCTCTTGAGGCTCCACCATCAATGGAGGAGGCAATTGCCTCACCATTGGATTCACCCAATGAATCCGCACAAATGGAAGTTTCACTGACTTTGGTAGTGGCAAAGCGGAGAGGGAAGCATCAAGCTCCTTCTCATTGGGCACCTAATACACTATCCAATGCAAGGATTGAGGAAGTTTCTCAAGAGTAGCAGTCATAAGATGGCCTAAAACGATCTTGGAGGAACCAAGCACACTCCACCGAGATTGTTTGTACTAACTATTGTTTGATATCTCATGCCATAGGGAGCCAACCTTCCCGAAGAAGGCTTTGCAATCACAACATTGAAAGAAAGCGATGGAACAAGAGTTGGATGTGATTGAGCGAAATGGCACTTCAAATATTGTGCCTCGACCCATTCATAGGAAGGTGATAGGAGTGAGGTAGGTCTTAAAGACCAAGTTTCACAGTGATGGCACTCTGGATAAGTATAAGGTGTGACTCGTTAGAGGATTCCTGCAAAAGCCAAAAGTGGATTTTCATGATACCTTTACACCTACAACTTGAATGGCTACAATTAGGATCGTTCTTACCTTAGTCAACCATAAGAGATTGTCAATTTATCAAATTGATGTGAAGTCTCCATTCTTTCCTGGAGATTTGAAACAAGAGATCTATATTGAGCAACCTCGTGACTTTTCCTCATCAAATGGCAAAGTGTACAAGTTGAAGGAGGACATTTTACAACCTTTGGAATGAGAAGATAGACTTATTAAAGGTAAAATATGCTTGACAAAGATTGGTACGCCTATGACTCTTTGGCAAAGGAGGAATAAACAAACTCTTGAAAACATGGCTATGTGGACCTTTTAAGAGGCTAGAGACGACACTTCTACCTATGGTATGCATATTGAGAAGGGATTGCAAACAATCAAAATAATGGACTTTTAAATAAGATACAGCACATTAGGGTAAAATGCTGCAGTCAAGGCTGCACAATGCAAGACAGAGTATAGGGTAAGAGACTAGATGGGATACACTAGTGAATATTTTCTCTATCTATGCATACCTAGCAAAAACCCAAGGGATTGAGGTACTTGAAAAGGAGAAGAGAAGATGGAATTTTGATGCGCCCGGTACATCTAAGAAGACTAGAGAGGGTGAGTCTGCTACTCTCCCTCCTAGCTAAGATCCTGAGCAGACTATGAACAATGCATAGAGAAACAAGAACTAACAGGATGCCCAACCCAAGAGATAGCCTAGCTACAATTTCTTTTCAAACATAGCGAATACTATTAACCTCAAGAGAGTGCTTGAAGATTGCATTTGAAACAGTAAAGTGGAGTTTACTCTAAACAAATCCTGAGGATTGCTAAGAGAAAATTCCATGAGTCGATCATAAATATCAGAAAGAGAAAGAGATTAGTGCAAATTGCGCGAGGATAGATATTTAGATTGAGGTACTGTTTGATGAGAGTGGAAATGGACTCATGAAGGGAATATTGTAATATGTTCGGATGTTGTTAGGAATGCTTGGCCACTGCTTTATGTAGATGATGAGACACATATCCTTGTTTCACACAATCACTTTTCTAAAATTCCATCAATGCATTTGACTGCTTTTGAAATATTTTCTAAGCTAAAAACTCCTTGACACATGATCATCCTATTATTTTTGGACCCAAATGATAAACTTTTTATCTAAATTCATTAAAAATTTATTTTAAATTTCAAAAATAAGTTGCCAAATTAAAAAATAATTTTATAAATTTTACAAATCCATTTTTGAAGCTTGATAGTTTTATTTTCAATTAGGTTTGCTTGATACCCTAATAAATCAAACATTTTAAAATAAAAAATATACCTAAAAACACACAAAATATAAAATCAAAACACGCCTAAATTAAAATTTTAAAAAATAATAATAATAATTTTCCCCAAACACTAATCAACATTACCTAAACCAATGTTCTATTTTTTCTAGTCAGTGGTTTTTACTTTTTTGTTGGATTCCTTGCATTTGGGACTACTCAGTGCGCCCTCAACCTCTTGCATATACACCCCTACCAAGTATCTGTTTTTCATGCTTTATTTATTTTTTTCATCCCTTAACCATAGTTAATTGTTAAAATGAACTTTATTCACCCACTTTTCCACGCACGCTCGCGCTAAACACACATTTTTTTATATAACTTAAAATCAACCCGCCATTCACTTTGCACGTGCTATGTGCGCTTCAGAGGCACTTTACTTTTAAATAAAAACAAACCAGCCGTCACAAAAATGCACATACTGAAAAAGAAGAGCGCTTCAGACACATTAAATTTTTAATCAATGAATATGTATTTAGAGACCTGAGCCTGGGGATCGCAGTCTGGGTTTCATTAAAAGCACCGTTTCACATTAATAAATTGTAACTAACAATTTAAAAATGAACTGTAGTTTTTTAATTAATGTTTATAACCTAATAAAATTTCAACCATTGTTAATAATTTATTAAAATGAACCCTTCACTAAAATCATTTTCCTCACTGCACTTTTTTTCCCCTTTTCAATAAATACGCTTCGTGGGATAGGTACGTCCAGTCCTTTAAGCTGATATTGTTTATCAAAGTTCTAGTTATGTCCTGATGATGTTTTTGAGGTATTATGGTTTGATTGTGTGATATGATTACGGATGCAGTCTGTAGTTTTTTTTTTTGTCTAATACGGGGTCTTGGGTGACTGCTTGTTGCATAGCATGAAGCTTTTAGTCGCATATGTGTAGGGGTCATGCCGATTTTTTTCTAATATGTGGGTTGTTTGGGGTGGTCAATTGGTTAGTTATGTCGGCGTGTGCTTATTTTGATCGATTTCCTTTTTATAGCTATTTTGTTGTTTTGTAGGCATTCTCTATGATTGTCTATGTTTGTGGTGTGTGTGTATTCCATCTGAATGGCGCCTCAAGCTCCTCCTCCTATTCAGTATGTCCCATTGATCAGTAGGGATTATTCTTCCCTACTGACTTTTGAGTCTATCGCGAAAGCTGGCCTTGCATCTTTCGTGGTTGCTTCACTCCCTTTGATTCCAAACGATCCATCCCTATGTGATGCGTTTCTTGTGTCCTACAGTAAGAAATCGGGCTTGGTTTGTGGTACTTCCATGGTCCTGACACCTAGAGGGTTAGGGAAGGCTTTGTCTCTTCCCTACAAAGGAGAACCCTTTGTTACAGCCAGACAGTTATTCTCAAATGACGAGATTCTCAAGTTGTTACAGAAGCAAACTAAAGAGGTCCTCGATGTCAAGAAGGTGATTAATACTTCAGGAGTGTCTTTCTCAATTATCACTAATCCTCTCTAGAAGCTAGTCTGTCAATTTCTCCAAGACAGATTCATGCCTGCCAAGACACCATCTCACTATTTGTCCAAGGAGCTCTTCACAGCTTCCAAGATGGTGTTAAAAGGGGTTGCCATTGATTGGAGTACTTACCTTCTTACGAAGATGGACCAACATTTTGTCAAAGTGACTAGAGGGAATGTTACCAATGTAACTTATGGTTCATATTTATATGCTTTCTTGACATATTCAAGCCTTAAGAAGGGTGTGCTACCCCCTCCTCCATTTGATCCAGTACCTCCCCCTCCACCTTCAAAGGATTCAGAACCCATTGACATAGAGGATCTTGATTCCCCTCCTCCATTGGTCATTCAGCAGAAGCACTTGAAGCGTGTAACAGAGAAAGTTTCACCAGTCATTCCTTCGATAACAGTTCCTGCTACCTCTGGAAGTGACCTCCCTGCCTATCTCACTTGCAATAACTTATTCAGGGCACATCGAGAGGGTTCTTTGGAAATATCGGTTCCTTCGTTGAACAGTTTAGTGTCAGGGGATGCCATTTCTTTCCTTTGTAATGACATCCATCTTGCCGATCTGTTTAAGCAGATGGAGCAGCAGACACAAATGATTGAGACCCAGAAAGAAGAAATATCTTCTTTGAAAATTCAATTAGCAGAGGCTTAGTCAGAGGTCACTAGAGTTTCGGAAGAGAAAGAGAAAATGTATAAAGAAGCTCAAGAGTTTAAGACTCTTTTAGATACGAAAATGTCAGCATTGCAGATTGCTCACAATACATTGGAATCCCAAGCTTTCGAGACTAAGCAGTTGAAGGACCAACTGGCACAGTCACGGTCAATTCCTCCAAGTCCCAGTGTTCCTATGATTCCTTCTATATCTCAGTAGGACTTGGCAGTTCTCCAGAGACAAGCCACATTATGTCCGTTGTTTCAAGATAAAGTGAAAAGATTGCAGTCCAGGATGGATTTATTATGGTTTACATTTGAGCACTTTCAAGAGTATGTTCCTCCCGACCATTCCTTTTTTGTCAACTATCAGTTTGCAGAAGTTGGCCTTCTATATTAAGCTCTCAAGGATGGATCTCCCTCTTCCAAAGGATGGTTGGAGTGGAGCTTGGTCTTCTGATTTGCTGACAGAAGTTGATCGTATGGTCTTTGAAGATTCCATAACGACGGATACCATATTGCTGTCTTATATGTATCTACGAGGTGATTTGTTAATTTTAGATGATGTAGATCTGGCTTGGTATGTGGGGGATGTGGTCTTACAAGCTGCCTTATATGTCAACCATTTGGAGTTGAGGATAGATGACATGTTCCAGTGCTATTCTTCTAAAGTGGCTACTTGCCCTGACACTTCATGGCATTCAATGATTGATTCTGTAGTCCTGAACCAACGCCAGAATACAGCTTCTACTTATGTGCAGAGCACCAATTGAGGGTGAATCTCCTAGCTTATCTTTCCAAGAACCATCCACTTGATTCATCCTTCTTTGATGCCTACCATCGACGATCTATTTTAGGTCCCTCTGTTCCTAGCTTATTGTACTATTGACAAATGGCCCATCGCTATGATGCTTATTTTTCCCTTTATCAATCCAACTCAACAGCTATCTTACCTCTCCTTTTTCAACCTTAGGGTTTTCCTCAAATTCCAATCTTTACCTATTGTTCTTTCATTGAAGATCACATCTTTTCCCCTTCTTTGCCATGCCCTTCTCCATCTATCCATATACCTTCTACTTTTCCTTCTTATCAATTGACACATTTCCTAACTGATTCACTTAAATTTTCAGCCACTCCTTCTTTAGCTTATTCCTCATTTTATGATTTTTCCTATCCATCTCTTCATCCTCTTTTACTTATTCCACTTCCATCTCTTGCCACTAATATTTCTCAACCCCCTCAGTTGATTAGTGGGTACGAAGGATTTGATCAGCAAATTTCGAGAAGAAGAGGATGGAGCTCAACAACTGACTCTCTCACGGGACCACAGATTAATTGGCCATTCATTCTAGGGGACTGTACAACTACTAGTCAAGCATACCAAAATTACCTCCATTTTTCTCAACAATATTCACAATCTGTAGATCCTTCAGTGAGATTGACAGCCCATTTTGCCTTGTACTTATTAGCATATATGCATAGGCATTCCCATAATGATCAAAAGGCCATTCCAAAGCTTTGTATGAATGTCAATGTGAACATTGATTCCCAATAGTTGGATGTCCTATATTTTCATGCCCTTTGTCTACATAGCAGATATCTTGTTTTGCTAGAATGGATGTGCTGCCTTCAATTCTTTCAAAATCCTCCAAAATCTTTTGTAGATGAGTCTTTATCCCTGTATCGGTTTTGTAAACATCAAGCCTTCAAGAGGGATCATCTTCATTGATACCCCTGGATGTATCTTCTGTGCTTCTTAATGAGACATCTTTTGGAGGTGCCATTCAAATGATTGTGTTTGTGTGTGTGTTGTAATAATTTGTATGTGATGAGTTCGTGCTAGTTGAATAATATGTTCAAGAGCTCTCTTTTTAACTATTGATACTGATGGTGAATGGCAAGCCTACGATGGAAAGCTAAAGAACCTCTTATATCCTTTACAAATTTGTTATATTTTTTTATTATTTATCAGATGTGTTAATGAATAATGAAGTTTTCCTTTAGTAGTATTCTTTTCTAGAGATATAGGTGATAAGTTGGGGTCGTGGTTTGGAGTGATTGTTGAAGATACTAAAGAAAGATCAAATTGAGCTCTTTATTGAACTTACATTCTTCTTTTTCTTAGGTCACGATGACGCTTTCTTTCTAAGTGTGGGGATACGTTGAGAGTGGAAAAAGACTAAATTTTTGACTGATTTTTATTGTTTTTGAGGTTTGAATGGTTGATTTTTGATGGATTTAGAGTGATGTATGGTTGTTAATGGAAGTGTTTGAGAGTGTTTTGGATGATATTGATTATGTTTTGGAAGTTCATGATGATTTTTAGTGGAAATATGAATCTCTGTGATATTCTGATAGGTTCTGTTGAGGTTTTGATTGGTTCTAATACTTTCTGTAGAGCTTCTGCTTTGTTCTGATTTTCTTCTGTATGAAGCATGGATTGATGATTGATGAAGGTTGAAATATTTTGAAATCT
The DNA here is from genome assembly GCF_053477565.2 of Lygodium microphyllum. NCBI lineage: Eukaryota > Viridiplantae > Streptophyta > Polypodiopsida > Schizaeales > Lygodiaceae > Lygodium > Lygodium microphyllum. The sequence goes on along the minus strand of NC_141137.1, from coordinate 82,809,573 downwards.
AATTGAATAGTTTTTTATATTTTGGAATGGTTTTAGTATGAGTTATAAGGATTTGATGTTCTCTCATGACCTTTTGTAACCCTCTATAAACCTTCTATAGAGCCTCTGTCTCTGCTCTATTTCTGTTCTGTAGATCTTCTGTAAGTGTTTTGTAGAATGTATGTGTGACTTTGGGAAAGTTTCCTAACTTTTGGAAAGGATGAATCTAAGTTCAAAAGAGCTAAAACAAATAGAAGAAGCAGTTGCTGAAGACTGAAGAGAAGACTGGAGTGACAGAGACAGAAGTGAACTATGAAGAGACACTGTAGTGGCTCTGGTGCCTCTTCGCATCAGACATACCTCTTGGGAGGTGCATCCACAACCTAATAAGGATTATTGAGAGTCATTATTGAGTATTTTAGTGAGGATATGGTGTACTATTGAGAGAGAGAGAGAGAGAGAGAGAGAGAGAGAGAAAGAGAGAGTCAGAGATAGCCAATTCTATCAAAACAATGTATCTATATATGAGAGATTGAGAGAGAAAACTATGAAGACATTGAAGATGAATACTATGTGATTGATTTCCATTCAAAAATGGTGTATTAATTTGTATTCATTGTTCTATTGATGGATTCTATGAAGATGTTGAAGATTATGGTTGATTCTATCAAATCCAAGGGAGGTATCTACTATGATGTTGTGTGAAGATTTGTTGTTTTCTTTGTTTTGGTCATCAAAAGAATGAAATAAAAGCTTGTTAATGTTACAAGATATATTTTCTTGCAGTAGAATCCCCTTTTCCTTGGTGTTCCTCTTTGGGCTCCAACAACTGAAAAGCTAGACGCAGTAAGGATTGACAGTATCAAGGAAGTGAATCTACCCGACCTCATCAACCTGATCGACAACTTTGTAGAACAAGAAATCTTAGATATGGCAGAGGGTAGCTCATATCATAAAAGTAACAAAGAACTTGACCTAGGAGACTTCCTTGAGGCAATCCAAAGCAATTAGTGAGAAAATATGACACTCAAACCCGATTAGAACATCGCAACAGACCTGTAGATGACATCATAGCGGACCTTGAGGAGTAGAGGAAACTAGCACGCAAAGCTTTGCAAGTCATAGTCGCTTACGACTAGGATTAGCAAACTAGGAGCTTACACCAAATCATGGAAATGCGAGAGATCGAGAGAGTGCTAGCCCTAACAGGCAAAAATCGGACAGAGAACGAGAGAACACTAGAAGAAGACCTCATGTTGAGCAAGCTTCTGATGAAGCGGCAGCTAAATAACACAACAGCAACAGAGCAGAGTGTTGCAACATTAGCAACATCACTACTAGCAGGGTTAGGAGTTAGCCAAGGCTCTAAGAGCTAATAAAAAATTCCCATAGTAGTAGCAAAGTAGCTGGACAAATACCAGCTGAACATACAACTTCCTAGAGCAATTCAAGCATGTCTGCAAGGCCAACGGTCTCACTGATCTCACTCAACGCTCGCAAGCTTTCAGTCTGTACTTAGGCAACAAGGGTACAACCTAGTACAAGTCTAGATGCTACTGAGCGAGCCAATTTCATTGGCCTAAAAAATCTCTTCATTAAGAGATTCTCTGAACCAGGATACTCCGACAACCTGCTAGTTCGACTCATGAATGTCAAGCAAAGAGAGAAACAGGACATCTGAGATTACTTGACCCATGTGAGGAGCCTCTTCAACAAAATCCCTATGGGTGAGAGACCAACTAAAAGAGTAGTATCCACAGTATTCATTAACGAAATACAAAGTGAAGAACTCTACAAATCCTTGGCGAGCAACTTGAGCCTGCAGTGAGACGCGCTAGAAAGGGTCTTTGAAGAGGCTATTAGAGTGGATGACTAGATCAAGGAGAGAAGCTCTAGGAGCTCAAATTGAGAAGAGTCCAGCACTAGGAACGAGTGCTATATATAAATGTCCTCATGCAAGTCCCCATGTAAGAAAGCTATTTTCACTTCCATCTAATAATGCTTTAGATCTAACTAAGAAGCCAAGGCAAAAAATAAGCGAAGGGTTGTCATCTTAATCATAGGGAAGGTAATCTCATCAAAGTCAACTCCCTTGTCTTTTTTAAAATTGTTTGCAATCAAATACGCCTTGTATACTAGCTTAGGGTGACCAAGGTGCTCTTCAACTTATACACCCACTTGTATGCCAATGCATGTTGACCATCTAATAAGGAAACCATGTCCCATATATGATTTTTATATAGTGAATCAAACTTAGATTACATGGCCCTCTTCCAAGAGTGAGTATCACCTCTACTCATAGCTGCTTCATAAGTAAGGGTTCATTAGAATCTTTCGCTAAGACATAACACATAAAGGGCTCAAAATGATCATGGAGGATGTGAAGCTCTAGTAAAGCATGTCAAAACTGACTATGGGAGGAATTGCCTGCCCTCTTTGTCTAACATCATGATCCTGCATAATAGGAAGATTCTAGGCCAATACGTCATCAATAGCTACAAGTTGTCTAACTAGGGAGGGTCCTCTTGAAAGATTACCCTACGTACCTCAACCATCGGCTCTAGTCTCTTATGCATCTTATCCTTCTGAAACACAATGTCATGGCTTCCTATAACCTTCTAAGCATGTAGATCCCAAAGATGATAGCCCATATCACCTATATTACCATATCCAAGAAAGATACATTTGACTTACTTTGGATTCAGTTTTTTGTGTTTTTTTATCTTTGGGAATATTGCAAAAAACCTCATATGCAAAAACTTGTAAGCGTGCATACGAGAGAGGATTACCAGACCATACCTCCTCTACAACTCTATCATCAAGAGCAAAGTATGGAGAACTATTAATCAAATGAACTACAATAGTAACTATCTCAACCTAAAAATATTGCGGTAAGCCTACCTGAGCATATTGCAGACTCTTTCTTAAATAGTCTTGTTCATGTGCTCTACAACATCATTCTAGGGTAGGTTTAAGGGACGGTCAACTGATACATAATACCTCCCTCATCACAAAATTTCTCCAATGCCTTAGAGACATATTCACCCCTATTGTTAAATCATAGATATTTTAACCTATATCTAGACTAATTCTCAACCATAGCAAGAGAGCATTAAAACATAAAACTTTTGATTGTTGCTTTATATAGGATAAGCCCAAACCTTATGTAAATAATTATCAATGAATGTAATGAAATACTTTGAATTATCTAATGACTAACAAGGCATGGGACTACAAATGTATCAATCCACAAGAGCCAACACCTCATCAACCCACGTACAACCAAAATTTTTATGTGAGTTATGAGTCTACATACCAAAGGTGTCCAAAGGCGGTAAATATTGCAATGAGTTAAGACTTTTATTCATTTTAGGGATATATATCCAAGACATGATGCCAAAGAGATACATGTGGAAGATCGATCACGATGACCAAAACAAGATCACTAAATCCAAACACATGCAAGGGATAGAGGCTACCAATCTTAGTTCCTCTAGCGAAAATGAGATTTCCACATGTAATCTTCCATATAAGATCACCAGAAGATAAATGATACTTGTTAGCACCTAACTTTTCAGCTAACATAAGGCTTTTAGTCAAAGCCAAAACATGACATACATCATGTAGCACAAAGTGAGTAATAGTGCCAAACTATAGTTTCACATCACCCATGCCAACAATATCACATACATTATCATCACCCAGTCTACCAACCATATCACAAGCATTATTATCACCCTATCTAAAGTGTTGTAGACATCAAACTAATGATGATGTGGGTCACATGAAAGGAAGCCCCCAAATCAAGGAGCCAACATTGAAAGTAAGAAAAATGCATCACTTAATTGAGTAGTATCAAGTGAGAAAGCAACATGTATGTAATCATTTGAACTGTAATCCAATGCATTTATCTCCTCAATCTTAATAGTGTACTTAGGAACAATGCCATCATCAAAAGACTTGATATTATCATGCACTTTCTCTTCACCTTTTTCACACCTATCATTGTGCATTTTATGGCACTATGGCCCTATATGAACATATTTCCTACAATAACAAAGAGAGAACTTAAGACCATGGGATTTACTATGTGATCATCTACAAGACTTAGACTTCGGCTATGAGTCTATACCACGATAGTCATTCTTTTTACCATCGTGTTGTCTCTAACTATAAGTGCATGAGAAGTATGGGTTGCATCAATATTCTCCCTATTTACTTTTCTTGTTTTGTTGCACAGTTTTATGGGAATCTGGATTGCAAACAATGTGCTCTCTACATTGGAACATTTAAAGCCATCTTCAAGAGGATTAGCACTCATAGCAGTATGCAATATATCCGACTAAGGTAGTATGATAAGAAAGAACAAAGACTTTGTGGTATCCTCAAATTAAATGCCTTACAAGATAAGCTTGCTAAAAAATGGAGTGAAACTCATTCAAAGGAGTGGACGTGGAGTTCCCTCCTTCATACTAAGGTCCACAAGCTTCTTCACCAATACAACTATAAAGTAGGGCTTCGCTTGTCATAAAGATCGTATATCTTTCTCCACAAATCATAAGCACCACCTTCAATTGCAATAATATTAAACTAAACCTGCTTAGATAAATACACGATAATAATACACTTACATAACTTATCAAGCTCTTCCCATTCATCTCTATTTCAATCTATTGACTTTATTTCCTTAGTTTTCAATCGCATAACTTGTTTATTTTGTATTAATAGCTACCAAATTCGATTCTTCCAATAGTGAAATTTATTGCCATCCAACTTCTCTATGTTAAAGATAATATTGTCATTGAAAGCATTTGAAATAGTTGTCATTACATCTACTAATCAAAGAGAGTATAGACTACTTTAACAATAGTAATTTGACCCCATCCAAATAGTGTACAACAAGAGGAAGCCTGAGTCAATATATAGTTGTCCATAAGTAGGAGGCACTAGAGTGCTCACTACTACAAGTATCTACTCTCAAAGAAACTACTCAAAATTGAATTTTGTCCATAAGTAGGAGGCACTAGAATGCTCACTACTACAAGTATCTACTCTCAAAGAAACTACTCAAAATTGAACTTTAGCATGGTTGTTTTTATAAACTTACAAGAAATGAGTGTATAAATGAACGTAGAAAATTAAAATGAAAAGCTCCCACAACTAGAAATATCCAAGTAGCAACCACTATATATAATTCAACTAGAGATACAAGAAAAAGGCACAAACCACCAAGGCACACAATGTTTTCATAGACCAAAAAACAATAGATACAATCCCAAGCAAAAGAGTAGGATATACATAAGCATCATGTGCATAAGGGATCTCCAAAGGAATAGAGATCCACCAATCTAGAACTCACTACATATGAAGAGTGAAGCTCAAGTACATAACCATAAATTTCTCCAAAGTTGACAAACTTATCTAACAAGAGGAAGTACCAAATGTACAACCAAAGCTAAATCAGCCCATGATCATCAATGTATGTAAGGATAGTATAAACCAAAATCAACGAAGCATTATATGCATAGGCAAGAGACTCTTATTATCTCAAATAAACTAAGCTCTATAATGAGAAATATCAAAGTACTCCCATGGAAGCAAATCTGGATGTCTAAGAGCAAAGCAAAGGTCAATATATATATCTCAAATAAACTAAGCTTTGCAATAAAAAATATTAAAGTACTCCCAATGGAAGCAAATCTAGGATGTCTAAGGGCAAAGCAAAGTTAAACATATATGTCTCATAACATTTGAGTGCTTGAAAGACATGAAAGAATACATCTTGGAGCATATACCAATAATAAGCCTTCAAGATTGTTAATGGAAAATCATTGAATCAATTAGCCACTATGTGTATGTATTCAACAAAGCTCAAATCCAAAGCTTAGAGCTCAATATAAGTGTATTTGGGCATAATAATCAATGTCACAAACATCAATACATCCATGTAGCATCCCAAATCATCTATAGGTATACATAAGTATTTACTATGTATTCTTGTTGATACACAAGGTATAACAACAAAGAACCCTTCAATGACGGAGCTATTTGAGCTTTGATGAATCCAAAACTCTTTTCTTAGCGTCAATACATCATCCAAGCATTACAAAATTTTCCCATAAGCATTTCTAGAGCATTAAAAAAGAAAATGCTTATTGTCCAAACAATGGACAACATATCTAACCTAAATAGTAGACTAATGGCTAGCCTCAATCTCTCCAAAAGATGCTCAAGAACAAGTCACAAATGCTAAGGAGAAAATGCCAAGGTCTACCAAGCTTGAATGATGCCTAGAGCTAAAGTGAGACTAGAGACGACTAAGAAGGGACAACCAAGATAGCAAGCACAATTCATGCTAACTGTCCTAGGGTGTTATTGCTACTCTTGGAGCTCAATGATCACTAGAGAATGCTCAAATCAATGTTTGAAAGGTCCTCATCAAGCCTCAAAGATGTAGAGTTGATCAGAGAAGCAACAAGTCCAATACATATCTCAATGAGTGGCTGCCATGAAAACAAAGAATGAAGCTCTCTTACCATGCTAAAGTGAATGTCAATGAAGCTCCTCAAATACCCACTCTAATATAGATTTAGAGCTGGAGCAAGAGTGAGAAGGCAAGCACAAGCAAGAGTATGTAAGAGCTATGGAGGTTTGAGCAAGAGAGAGCAAGAAATTATATGGGAACTCTAATAGTCACCATGAATGACCTAGCTTTCCTTATTAAATTGTCATAGAAAGAATAAAGAATAAAGTGATAGTGATGGGGAAGTGTGGGGGCACTATGTACATAGTAAGTATCAGGGGCTAGGCACAAATGGCCTTTAATTCCCAACACACTCTTGAGCATTCTCCATATGCTACACCTCCATAGCATCCATTTGCAAACACATAGTTCTATAAGAAACTCCAATCAGCCTTAGGCCCGAGGGTGGACCCATACAATACCAAGGAGGGGAGTATGAGGTCCCCTCTCAAAGAGTAAATAAACAATAAGAAAAGGAGGAGAAGATGCATAAATTAGAAGATGAAATAAATAGGTTAGTAAACAAATTAGCACATGAGGAAACATCTAGAAAATACAAAGAGAAAAAGAAGAAGAAAGAGAAAGAAGCTAAAGTAGGAGGCAAGAAGAACGAGGAGGAGATGAACAAACCATCCCACAAGAAGACAAGAATAATAATAATAATAATAATAATAAGCATGAGATAAGTGATGGAGAGGAGAGTGAGAATTCAAGAGATGACTATGGAAAGTTCAAGATGCCACAACCTACGAAAGTACAAGGGCAAGAGAGACAAATGGATCTTAAAGAAGTAGTAAGCAAAGGTAGATAAATACTTGAAGTATGCCATGTTACTTGAAGAGAGGAAAGGAGAATAGCCATCTATCTTGAAGAGGATATAGCTAGTTGTTGGTACCAACTAGAACAAGAACAAGGCACTACCATCTTTTCATTATAGGAACTACAGGAGGAGCTGAAGAACTATTTCATACCAAAGATGGAGAAATTCAAGGTAAGGATGAGTCATTGGGGCCAAAAATGCTTCAAAAAAGGCACTTGTAAGAAAATGATTAAGTTACTAATTAGTTGAGATTTTGGAAGAATGAAACCACCAAATTTGGTTGCTCAAATGTGATTAATGAGAGAATATTTAATTCATTAAAGGGTCGACCATTAATTGCCCCTCATCTTTTAATTTATGTCAGGGTCACCTTTTTGGCCCTTTTTGTGTTGAAACTTGGGAGGATTTGTATTTTCGAGATATATCCACCAAAATCATGTTCGTCTACTCATGTGTCTTCTTTTCACACACCAACTACTCTTTCGCCATTCTCTTCTTTGTGCTCACTTTCTTATCACTGTGAGATTCATTTATATTTGATCTGCTAAAATGTTTAGTAATATTTCTACAAGTAATACATATGCAAGCACATGCAAGTACAAACTTGTTGGGGGTAAAGGTGCCTCTACCTAGCCGCCCGTGTATTACTACACTAACAGTACCCACCACTACACACTCTAGGTGGCGGGCACCCATCACTATCAATTTATTCTTTATTGTTTCATTGACAGTTTGAATAAAGGAAGGCCGAATCACACTTTATTCTTTATTCTTTTAGTGACAATTTGAATATAGGAAGGCCCAATCACACATTGTGACTATTGGAGTTCACATTTTGTCTCTCTCTCTCTTTCTTTCTCTTGATCTCCCACCATGGCTCTTCCAAGCAAGCTTTGATACTTCTCACCTTTCAACTAGTATCAGAGCATGGATTTATGACTACTCAAGCTTGGTTCATGACTCCTTCAGCTTCCTATTGATTGCCTACACTCATTGGGCCTCCTTCTCGGTAGCCGTAGCCGACTCTCTCGAGCTCCCGTCACTCCCCAACTTCTCGAGCACCTATCCGGCCCCTTTGGGCACCCTTAGGGCATTGCATCAAAGGAATTTCTTCATTTTTTTTAGGGTTTCATTGAGCTCACAAGTTCACAGTAAGGTTTGAGCTTGTGGCAGTCATTGGAGAGCTTGGTTTCTTACCTAGCTTGATTTGTGGCCTTCTTTGGCCCCTTGGCAACCACCATAAAGCTTGTGGTAGCCCCAACCCCCTTATAGGCAGCCCATGTAGATTCCTGCCATTCTGCCTAGTGCATTTATAGCACATGATCAGTTGTTTGATTGCCTCCAACTCATCCTAGTTCATTGGTAGCCTCATTTGGGCACTATACACTTGGTATATGCTTGGCATTTTCTCCTGAGCCATGGCATTGAGCATTGATGTGATTTACTTCAGGTTTGCAACTGTTATACACCCTCCCAAATGCTCCCGGAATGCTAGGGGAATGTATGCCTATGATGTGAGATGCTTTTGGGGCTGAATTTTCTCGGCCATTGACTATTTTACATAGTCCACAAGCAGCCCAAAATAGGGCAGCCCCTTGTCATTACATTTTATGCTTATACTACATGGTCATTTGATGTCTGATTATGCCCGGTTGGTGCCTATACATATGGGAAAGTATGCCTCTTGTTTGCCTATGGTTTTGAGCTTGGATTGAGCCACTGTTTGCTCAGTTTTGGACATTTATTTGCTGCTAGAATATTCAAAGCTAAATCTCATTTTCCTATGTTTGGATATGCCTATTGGATTCGAGCTATGTCTTGGGTGTATACATTGATGTAGTGACTCTAGGGGATCCACATAGAGCTTGGATTTTCTCTCGGATCATTGGTTGAGCTTGAGCTTTCTTTGCATAGCATTTGGATCTCCATCTTTGATGTACTTATGGCATGTACTTTTCTTAGGTCTAACTAGTCTTGACATGCTTGGCTTATGCCATCTCTATACATGCTAGTTACATTGTCCCTTGGAGTGTATTGCTACTGCGGGTTACATGGGCTTGACGTTTGATTGCCCAGAGCTTACTTTGGCTATTTCTTGGCTTTCCAGAGTTATAGTTTGGATGTCTTGTTGTCTATGGATGCTATGTATGGATACTACAGAGCCTATATGCTCATGATGTCTCATTGATGCTTGATCTTGGACACTTGTCATTGGTGCATTCTTACATGCTTTGTTCGAGCTTTCTTCCTTGACACTTATGGCTTTTGTGCTAGTGTGAGTGTCTTTGGATGCTTGACGGACATTGAGCAGGTGGCTTATGCTATTGAGCACTTTAGATACTTGAGACTGGGATCTTCACTTGGATGTTACATGGTTGATATGCCCTCACAGATGTACTTGGGCTGATTTGGGCTTTGCACTCTCTGAGCATACACCTATTTGTGTCATGTGTTTCCAGTGTTGTGTACACTTTGCCCTATTACACAAGGGGTGTGCCGGCTTACTAACGGATTTATTTGACATGCTTGGGTATTTTCTCGATGCATGTATGACTATCACATGATGATTTATGCCCGCTTGATGATGGTTATGCTTTGACAGTCAGTGGTTGACTTAGTGCATTCATTTTGCCTATAGTTTTCTCTCATTGTACTTGGCTGTAATTTATTACAGTAAGCATTTATGTATGGATTGATTTGGAATTTTCATGCTAAATCATCCTTATTTTATGTACTGTTTATGGTACTTGGTGGGTAGTAGTATCATTAGCTATCAGTTTGTGGTCATTTTGCTTTGGTTCTGGTGGTATTTTGGCTATTTGCAGCAGAAAACAGCAAGCAGTTTTTGAACTATGTCTGCACTGTTTCAGCTTGTAGTATGGCATCTTCTTCCACGAACAGTGCTATCTTCAACATCACTAAGCTTGATGGTACAAATTATGCCTATTGGTGCAAAAGTCACATATAAAACCACTAAGGTTGCATGGGGAGCAGCCTGAAACTATGATTGATAATGAATGGATGGAGCTTTGATTAGTTATGCAAGTCCACCCTCATCTTGTCTCTCACTGAACAGGTGTATTACAATGTGGTTGAGGAAGCACAGAGTGCTTGGCAGCTTTAGGATAAGATCAAGAACCTCTATGACAAGAAAAGGCCAGCAACTCAGATGTATTGGGGCTGAAGCAACTTATGGATCTATGCATGAAGGAGAATATGATGATGTGTACTCATTTGAGCCAGTTCCATGCTATTCTCAAGAACTTGACTTTGCAGGGCATTACTTTCAATGATGAGGTTACTCCATTGTTTTTGCTTGGGACTCTAAGTGAGTCATGGGATGTATTCCGCACTGCCTTATGTGCTCCTACTACCATTTTGAAATTGCCTGATGTAGAGAGTCAAGTGTACAGCCATTCCCACAGTCATTCTTTCCATTGCCATCTCTGCAAGTCTCCTGTGGTCAATATGACCACCCTATGCTTGGTTTTGGCCTTAGTCGTGTAGCTTGACTTGGACATGTATGAGATGGATGTCAAGACTGTATTCTTGCATGGGGATTTACATGATGAGATTTATATGGAGCACCCTAAGGGCTTTACAAAACTTGGCAGGGAGCATCTACTGTGCAAGTTAAAGAAAAGTATTTATGACTTGAAGCATGCACCTAGGGAGTGGTATCATAAGTTTGATGCCTTTATGCAGTCACAAGGCTACAATAGGAGTGCTATGGATCTATGTCTTTACATGAAGAAAGCCCATGATAGCTTATTGCTTATTTTGATACTTTATGTGGATGATATGCTGATAGCAAGGAAAGCTCATGATGAGTTGGATGCTCTTAAATCTAAGTTGAAGAAGTGCTTTGAGATGAAGGATTTAGGACAGGCCTCTCACATTCTTGGTATGCGTATTAAGCGTGATAAGCATCAGGGACTACTCTACCTCTCATAGAGGGAGTACATCCATAAAGTCCTTGAGCATTTCCATATGCAGGACATGAAGCCTATTGGTTGTCCATTACCTTCTTATATGAAGGTATCACAGGTCGATTGTCCATAGACAAATGAGCAAAGGGCTGAGATGGCCAAGATCCCTTATGCATTAGTCATGGGCAGTTTGATGTATGCCATGATAGCCACTCTTCTACATATTGCATTTGCAGTTGGTGTTGTGGCACACTATATGGCTATACCTGGCAAGAAACATTGGGATGCCATGAAGGGTATCATGGGATACGTGAAGGGCACAATAGATATGTGTATTTTCTCTAGCAGCTAGGATATAGAAGTTGTGGGGTATACAAACTCCAATTATGTAGGACATGTAGATAGTAGGAAGTCCATTTTTGGCTATGTATTCACCTATGTTGGAGGTTCTGTCTCTTGGATGTCCCCAATTCAGAAGTGTACAGCTCTACCACTGATGATATACCTACGCTGCATTCAGATTCTATAAGTGCTATTCAGCTAACCAAGAATCCGGTCTTCCATGCGAAGACAAAACACTTTGAGGTGAGGTATCACTTCATATGTGGGGTTGTGGAGGACAGGTCTGTTGACCTTGTCAAGATATCTACTAATGAAAATCTTGCAGATTGCTACACTGACAATACCTGCCACTGCACACTGCAAGTGGCGAGCGCTCGTCACCATCACATTATTCTTTATTCTTTCAGTGACAGTTTGAATAAAGGAAGACCTCGTCACACATTGTGACTGTTGGAGTTTCCATTTTGTCTCTCTCTCTTTCTTGCTCTTGCTCTCCCGCCATAGCTCTTCCAAGCAAGCTTCAATCCTTCTCACCTTTCAAAACTTACCATCCAACTAGATCCAATTTATTCATCTTGGAGAAGTATACATCGTCAAGTACTAATAGATAAGATGGAAGCTAGCAGATTGCAAACTCAAAGAGAGAAATATATAGACTCGTGGATGGATGGAAATATTTATCCCAAGGATCCTTCCACAAGTAAACCTCCAAATTTTTTTAATATTCATGACTACGTAAGATATATTGGGGAAGGTTATAATGAGATGCTTGGCTATTGTACAAGGTTATGCTCTACATTTTTGCATATACATGGCTTAAATGAACAAAATGAAAAAAAATATATTATTAATTACAAATACAAGCATTTTTTAGCTTACAAATAAGATTGATATTTTGGAAAATGCTAATAAGTCATTACAAGACAAGCCAAAACACTTAAAGAAAACTCCAATAGGATTCAAAGAGAGAAAGAGACCATTAAAAAATATAACTAGCTTGTGTGTGTGAGTAAAGAAAAGAACACTAAATCTTACAAAGAAATATGTCTCTAACATATCGGGCATTAATATTTGAGAGAGTGAGGAAAGAATCAGTATTTTTAAAGAGATCATGAATAAGAATGATATTTTGAGGATTCTTAAGTCACCTCAAAATGTGGATTTGAGAGGCCCAACCCTCAAAGAAATGGTAAAGGACTTAAATGACATAGTAAAGCCAAACGAAATTGTAGAGACATGTGATACTATGGGTATTATCGAAAAGGTTATCATACTATCTTTAGATTATGGTTTAAAAATCTTAAATATAATAAAATAATTACATTTGGATTGCCTCGAGCCCTTGCAAAATCGATTGCAAGGATTGCTATGAATCATAAGATTCCACATGTTTTTGGGGAATACATTCATATTGAAGCATCTATGCTTTACAAAAAGACAATAAGAAAATCTAGTTTTGAATACAATGTGTTTAACAATATGTGTGTTGATCTAAGAAGAGTACAGATTGAAATGGTTAACATGTATAGGCTCACATTAGAGGAATGTTTGTGTTTTGAAGTTTGCCTTGAAGTTAGATGAAGCACAAATTCAAAATGGACAAAAGATGAAAAGAGTCTCAGCATTTGCATCATGAACAAGGTATTGGACTACATCAATGGTGGGGGTCAAGCACTAGTGCATAAGTTCCAGTCCAAGATGGAGATTTGGTGGGTTGGTGCAACTCATGTATCAATTGAGAATCATCAAACACTAAAATGGTTGTTCACTCATATAGGTATTCCATTATTATTAAGTCTCAAAGTGAAGGAGAAATGTTAATGATTAATGGGTTTGGTAATTTTAATATGGAATGGCATATGAGCACTGACTTAAAAACTATCAAATGTATGCTTGGAATATGTAATGGGACAAATGTAAAATATCATTGTATTTATTGCATGGAAAGTGTTGGGTCTAAAGATTGGAGCAACTTGTGCCCTACAAGAAGAGCCCCAATTAGAGACTCTATAGATTTGAGTACATTTTTAAAAAAAGATGACATATGGGATCCCATTCTTTCAATTTCTCCTAGAAATGTTCATATATGTACTTTGCATGCATAGATTAGAATAATTGACAAACTTCTCATGTTGCATCTTGACTATGCATACTCATTTAAGCCCTTGTCTTTATCAGATGAGTGTATTGATAAATGTGAGGCATTACTCTACAAAATGGATTTTCATGGAAGTCAATTTTTACTTAAGAAAAGATCCAATACTTTCAGGGAAAATGAGAGATGTATTAGCTAATGTCTCAATGGGAGGCTCAAAAGCCAAATGCTTTTTAGGAAACCGTATAGGAAAATAGGTGAGCATTTTTTGGGAGCATTGGAGAGAGTTGTGTGGGATAACGATAACTGTTGCAAGCACACCACAACTTGCTTTTCTAAGGATGGAGGTTTGGAGACACTTCGATGTTTTTCTAAACCTCCTCAAGCAACAAAGGACAACCTACATATATTCAAAACATTTCAAATATTTGATTACAAATCTTATTTAAGCAATAAAGGAGGCATGGGGAGAAAAGGATATCACATTTTAAATGATAAGAGAAAATATTTAATCCAAGTTTTCTTTTATAAATTTTCCAATTATGTAAAATGGTTTTTACTCTCTTATATTTGTCACATATCCTTCATGTTCATGGGCCTTACTTTGTAGAGGAGCAATGCCCCCTATCAACTTACAGCAACTAAGGCATGGAAAAATCTCACTGCCAAGCACGTATAAGTTTTTTTTGAAGCACAAGACATTGAGGAGGAGTTACAAAAAGCAATGCTCTTGAGGAGCTATTCAATTGGTTTTTTTGACCTCAACTTCAAAGAATGAATACTAAAGGTAACAATGAAACTTCAAAATTCATAGTATTTCTCAAGATAAAAAAGTGCAAATCTAGCTCTCAAGATCCTTTACATCTTCCTCCTCCTCAAGGATCTTTCCTCTATAATGTAGAGATTTTCTTCTCTTGCAGCCAACTATTGATTTTATATCACTTCGATCTTCTACCAAAGCATAAGATGAGAGGGCCAAAAAGTATCCTGCTCTAGAAGCAAAGAAACCAAGACCATAACTAAAAATCCTAATTGTTGTTGTCTTCTCCAAAAACATCACCTTGTGTGCATTATATTGTAACTAGAGACAAGTAGCCTTGAAAGTACCTTGATACATAGTATAGGCCACGTTGCTTCCTTTAAGAATATATTATGGAATACCAAGAAGACATGGGGATCAATTCTTGCCAAGTAATGGCCAATTGCAACATCTTTGAATGAACTAGCACCACCTCTTGCCCCTTTTCCCCTGTCCCAATAAGTTATCAAAATCTTCAATCTCCAACTGCAAAAAAGATAAATGTCAAATGAAAGTTGAAATCAAACATATTAACGTATCTTTAAAAATTGGAGATAATAGTACCAATTAATTTTCATCATTCTCTAGCTTAGTTGGATTCCATATATTAATTAATGATTGTGCCTCACTAGTGTCTTGCAATTCTTTAACATACTCTGACTCCTCTCTTTCAAAATTGGAAATTCCAAGTTGGTCTTGAAGGCGGTTGAACTCCTCATCTCATTCATCCCCAACTCTTTCTCAACATCCTTTGCCTTGTTGAAACAAAGAGAAAGAATATCCCCTACATCAATAAACTTGTCATTTTTAATTTCAGTGTTCAGCTTAAGTAACTCTTCTTTCAATTCATCTTTGACATCAACAATGCCATTTGTGGCATCAGAAGCCTTTGTAATGATCGCCAAACAATAATCCTCTATGAGATTGAAGAGCCTTTGGATGTCTAAGAGCAGTATGTATTCCTTGTCCTTGATAGGGAAAGTTTAAAGATAAAGGAACAGTATAGAAAGAAGAGGAGTCACATACAATATCTACATTTGCATGGCTTTCTTCAATTATGGTCTCAACTTTGAATTGGCAACATCTAATTTGTCAGTAATATATGCTTCTTGTTGGGGGTCCAAACATTCCTATGTATCCTTCTCATTTGCCATCTCATCCAAAAGGTAGAAGCTTGAACATTTTGTTTCCTCCAATTGTTGTTCATCAGATTTGACAGGATATTTAACAAGAGTATACACCATGAATGCAGCTACTTTTGACATAAGCTTGTGTTTCCTACGATGAGCAGAGAAAAACACATCCAGTGCACAAAACCTATTGAGAGAATGAGATCCACACTTCCTTGTGAATTGTGCCATCTCTCAAGGTGAGCTCCCAATAGGTATATGAAAATATTCCTTTGCATCCTTTTTAATCACAAGCAATGCAAGACATATTTCATGAGAAAAGTAAGAAATGAAAGGTGAGAAGGATCAAAAGCTTGCACACGAGAGCTATGGAGGGAGAGAAGAGCAAGAAAGAGAGAGACAAGAAATGGGAACTCCAACAACCACAATGTGTAGCCGGGCCTTCCTTTATTCAAACTGTCACTAAAAGAATAAAGAATAAGTGACTATGACGAGTACCCGCCACTTGCAATGTGTAGTGGCGGGTACTCTCAGTGTTGTAATACACGGGCGGCTAGGCGGAGGCGTCTTTACCCCCAACAACCTCCCACTTAAAGGCGAATCTGCCCCAGTGAGAGAGAAAAAAAAAAGACAGTACAATATGTACACATGTATAACAAGATGAGGAAAAAGATGTCATCTCATCCAATGCCCATCAATCTCCTGAGGAAGGCAAAGCGCTCGGTAGTAAGGCTTTTTGTGAGCAAGTCTGCAAGATTCTACTCAGTCGGAATCTTGACAAGGTCAACAGACTTGTCCTCAACAACCTCACAAATGAAGTGATACCTCACCTCCATATGTTTCGTCTTCGCATGGAAGACAGAATTTTTGGCCAACTGAATGGCACTCATAGAATCTGAATGCAGTGTAGGCATAGCATCTGTCATACCAAGGTCTACAATCAAATGGCCTAATTAAATAGCCTCCTTGCAAGCCTCAGTGGCTGCAATATACTCGGACTCTGTAGTAGTAGAAAGGGATGTATACTTCTGCACCCTGGACATCCAAGAGATAGCCCCTCCAACATAAGTGAACACATAGCCAGAAGTGGACTTCCTACTATCTGCATGTCCTGCATAATCAGAGCCAATGTACCCCACGACTCCTGTATCTTGGCTGCCATAACAAAGACACATATCTATTGTGCCTTTCAAGTACCTCATGATACCCTTCATGGCATCCCAATGTTTCTTGCCAGGTGTAGCCATATAAGATGCCACAACCCCACTACAAAAGCAATATCTGGACGGGTGGCTATCATGGCATACATAAGACTACCCACGGCTGATGCATAGGGGATCTTGGCCATCTCGGCCCTCTTCTCATCTATCTAAGGGCAATCAGCCTGTGAAACCTTCACATTAGAAGGTAATGGACAGCCAATAGGCTTAACATCCTGCATGCAGAAGTGCTCAAGGACTTTATGTACATACTCCCTCTGTGACAGATAGAGGAGTCCCTAAGATCTATCGCACATGATGCGCATACCAAGTATATGAGAGGCATGTCCCAGATCTTTCATCTCAAATCTCTTCTTGAGTTGAGCCTTAAGAGCATCGAGCTCCTCATGAGCTGTCCCTACTAAAAGCATGTCATCCACATAGAGTACCAAAATCAGTAAAGAACCCCTACACAGGCTTTCTTCTGTACAAGCATGGATCCATAGCATGAATGCATCAAAATTATGGTACCATTCCCTAGGTGCCTGCTTTAAGCCATATAGACTCTTCTTTAGCTTGCACACTAGGTGTTCCCTGCTAGGGTCTGCAAAGCCCTTAGGCTGCTCCATGTAAATCTCATCATGCAAGTCCCCGTGTAAAAAAGTTGTCTTGACATCCATCTGATACAAGTCCAGGTCAAGATGTGCAACCACTTGTATCTATAACCACTACATAATCTATAGAGGGCGCAAAATAGTCAGGAGGTCGTCTATCTCTAGTAGAATGCCTCAACCCAGGCTTTGCTGCCTGACCAACATCCTGTCTAGCATCAGCATATCTAGCATCTGGGCCATGAGCATCAGGTGATGCTGCACGCTATCTAGCTGGCCGTGGAGCGGGCTAAACAGGAGCAAGGGGCTCCTCCTGAAAGATAACTATGTGTATTTCAACCACTTTGTCAGGCTGCATATTCATTTTGTCCTCATGAAAGATGACATCATGGTTGCGGATCACTTTCCACGCCTGTGGATCCCATAGATGGTAACCTGTCTCTCTTGCATCTCCATAGACAATGAAAATACATTAGACACTCTTAGGATCCAGCTTATTGTGTTTGTCCTTGGGCACATGGCAGAATGTCTCACAGCCAAAGACACGCAAATAATCATAAGAGGAAGGCTTGCCTGCCCATACCTCCTCTGCAACCTAAAGCCAATGTCACTACTAGGTGACCTGTTAATGAGATGCACTGCAGTAGTAACTGCCTCAACCCAAAAGTGATGCGGTAAGCCAACCTGGCTAAGCATGCTACGGACCCTTTCCTAAATGGTCCTATTCATGCATTTAGCCATACCATTCTGGGGTGGGGTGTAAGGGACGTCAAACCGACGCTTAATACCCCACTCATCACAAAACTGCTCAAAAGCACGTGATGCATACTCACCCCCATTATTTGATCTTATGCATTTTAGCCTTTTCCCAGACTAGTTTTCTGCCAATGCAAGCCAACGCTGAAATGTGTCTAAGACATCGGATTTTCTCTTTACGGGATAAGCCCAAACCTTACGTGAGTAATCATCTATGAAAGTAACAAAGTACTTTGCCCCACCAAGTGACTGACAGGGCATGGGCCCACATATATCTGAGTGCACAAGAGCCAAGGGCTCACCCATGTGTTTCTTACCAGACTTTTTATGCGTATTTCTAGTCTGCCTGCCATACAAACAATGATCACAAGAATCAAAATGCAAATAGTCAAAAGGTGAAAGATACTGCAAAGCATGGAGCATTTTCATTCCTTTAAGAGACATATGCCCCAAATGAGCATACCAAAGGGATACATGGGAATAGAACCCACAGACAAAACATGATCCAATGTAGCTCCTGATACAAGTAAGGGATAGAGGCTGCCAGACTTGGCACCTCTTACAAGTACAAGCCTGCCACGAGTAATCTTCCATGCAGAGTCTCCAAAAGACACAAAATACCCTGCATCATCAAGCTATCCAGCTGACATATAAGGCTGTGTGTCAACACAGGTACATGGTGTACATCATGTAAAACAAAATAGCTGCCAGAAGGAAACTGCAACCAAGCATCTCCAATACCCACAATGTCAAGAGACCTATCATCACCAAGACACACAGAACCAAACATGGTACGATAGGTATGAAACCAATCTCTACAGGGTGTTACGTGAAAGGACACACCCAAATCCAAGAGCCAGCACTGCGCATACATGGAATGTATCTTCGAAGTCTGTAAGGCATCACATGCACAAGGTGCAAGTATGTAATCATCATCTAAATTAGTGGCCTGCATGACATTAACCTCTTATATCTTCACACTAGACTTTGCAGGTACAATACTGCGCTCAGAAGACTTTTCGTGCACTCTTTCTTTTCCCTTTTCCTTGTGCTTATCATCGCACATTTTATGGCATTGCGGCGTAATATGTCTTGCTTTCCCACAATAATGACAGATAAGATCAGACTTCCGTCCACGGGACTTACTGCGACCACGTGACTTGGACCTGGACTTCTGACAGTCCCTGCCCTTATGATCATTATCATGCATGCCATGTCTACCACCTCTAACGGTCAATGCATGTGAAGAGCGGGAAGCATCATTGTTTCTCTTGTTGATTTTCTTAGTCAATAAAGCACTCTCAACATCTTTGATTTTCAGCCCATCAAGCTTGTTCGTGCATATGGCAGTACACGAAAGACATCCCATGATTCAGGCAAGGTGCCAAGCAGAAACAACAGGTGCAAGTTGTCTTTGAACTCAATACCCTGTGACAAGAGACTCTTCATGATAGCATGAAACTAACTAAAATGAGATGAAAGGGAGGTCCCCTCCTTCATGCGAAGTTCCATTAACTGCTTCAGCCAATACATCTATGATGCAGGACTCTGCTATGCATAGAGCTCCTGAATCTTCTCCCATAAATCCCATGCACTCTAATTCTCATCTTCAATAACATTATGATGGACCTCTTCTGAGAGTGACAAAATAATGGTAGACTTGTATAGCTCATCAACTTCCATCCAAACATCATCATTCATATCCTCGGGTTTGACACCTTTGAAATACAAGGGTTTAATCTGCAACTTCTGCACCAAAACCTGCCATATTTGGGACTTCCAATACCCATAGTTGGTACCATCCAACTTGGCAATGTTAAAGAGAGCTGTGTCTTTCAGATGACCAGTCATACTGTCCCAAATCAATGCAAAAAGGCAAAATTACATGCTGTTGTAATTTGCAAAAAATGCATTAAAACCACTGCTAAAACTGGTTGAAACAATGGATTTTACCAAGAGAAGCACATGTCCACTAAATATGACCAAGATAACATCAAATAGTAAGCATTACCCTCAAAGAAGTGCTCAAAATCTGTAGATTTTAGCTTTTGTAATAAATAACAGATTTCAGTAAATGAGAGCTAATTGTGCCAAAAGCGGATCCCAAGTCAATCATATACTGCCAAGACCATAACCAGCATCATGCGGGCATAACATAGGCATATGACAGTCGATAAGCATGAATCCAACACCCGAACATGTCATGAAATATATGCCAGTGAGTAGGCACGCCCCCCAATTAACGAAGCAAAGTGTGCCTACCACTACCAAGACTTGACACAAGTAGGTGTCAACTCACAAGGAAAGGGACCCAAGTCAAAGAGTCAACTCATAAGCATTGGACGGAACCAAGACATATGAACCATGCATCATCCCAAAGGGTAAGAAATCCCGAATAGTCTCAAAAGCTCAAATAGCATAGACCGCCTACTCAATGTCTGTCAAGCATCCAAATACGCTCCCACTGGCACAAAGGCCGTAAATATCAAGCAACAAAGCTTGAACAAAGCATGTACAAGCACCAGTGACAAGTGTCCAAGATCAAGCATCAATGAGACATCCCGAACATGGAGGCGGTGTGACATCCATATGTGGCATCCATAGACATCAAGTATATCCCAAAATAAACTTTGGCAAGCCAATCAATCTCCCAAATATGCTCCAGACAATCGAATGTCAAGCCTAAGTAAAGCTCCAATAGCATCCAAGCTCAAACAATGTAACTGGCATAGGTAGATGACATGAGCATAAGTGCATATCTAAAGAGGTCAAGCATAGACCGATAAGTGCCAAGATACATTCAAGATAAATATCCAAATGCTATGGAAAGCAGAGCTCAATCTCAATCAATGATTAAGAAGCAATGTCGAACTCTTTTCCAATCCCCGATGGTCAACACATCAATGTACATCTCCAAGACATGACCCGAATAACATAGCCATAAGCATACATGAGTAGAATAGCTTCATCCCAAATGTTTACAACAGACATTCACTGCTCCAGACTGAGTATTTCAGGCCTCAAATCAGTACCAAAATGATGGCAATCCATTAACATAGCATCTCCATACATGTAGACATCATCTGAGCATCAATATGCATCAAGTGATCAATCCCGATAAGCAAGACTTCAAGAGATAAGTGCTGCCCTATTTTGGAGATTTGGAACTATTCAAAATAGTTAATGGCTGAGCTAAATCATCTCCAAATGTGTCTCACATAAGAGGCATAACATCCACAAGTGATCAGGTATCAATGGACATCAGTAGAAGCATCACATAAGCCATAAGCATACAAATACATGTTGTCTCAGACCTGAAATCTATTGCAGAATATTCTATCATCAGAATTTGGCAAATTCGACATCACCATCGCGTTCGGAGAGTGCCAAAACCCCAACTGAGACTCTTACCTTGCCTGAATCGGGTTCCGAATGTCCGAGATATGACAAAAAGAGTGATTTTTGTGCCAATTTTGCAAACATGGGTAAATAAAACGTGAGCATGCTGATGTACTTGAGGGTCCAAATCAAGGTGGGTAGGGGATAAGCAAGAGCGCAATGAATTCCTACAATAGGCCTACACAAGCCTAGGACAAGTCCAAGGAAGAGGTGAAGAGAACAAGCTTCAATGATGGAAGCTATGGCTGCCTTTTCATGAAACCCTGCTGTTCATGTCAAAGAATGGCTGAGAACTGAGTGAGAAGCAAGCTCTCATACCTTGTGTAGATGCCGGAGAAAGGCCGGGAAGTACTCGCGAAGGACATGCTCTGATACCAGTTGAAAGGTGAGAATGATCGAAGCTTGCACGCGAGAGCTATGGTGGAAAAGCAAGAGCAAGGACTAGAAATGGGAACTCCAAAACCACAATGTGTGGTCGGGCCTTCCTTTATTCAAACTGTCACTAAAAGAATAAAGAATAAGTGACTCTGATGGGCACCCGCCAACTGTAGTGTGCAGTAGGTGGCAGGTACTATCAGTGTAGTAATACACGGGCAGCTAGGCGGAGGCGCCTTTACTCCCAACAAGAAAACCAGAACCCCTTGACCCTGAAGACAATCTTCTTATTTTCCTCTTTGGAGTAACCACATCTTGGGAGCCTATAAAATCTTTTGGTTCAGACATTGAAGGATGCACCATACGGTGCAAATAGACGACGTCGACCACACAGAGAATGCTTGCTCAGTTTGTATCATTGAATACTAATACAGCACGAAAACAAACTCGATTGCCTAATGAACAACAATTCTCGCTTCATATCATGATTGCCACAACCACTCGAATGAAATAGCACCCAAACTCGAAATAGCTTAAGAGGACTAAAATAATTTGAGTGCAAATTTTGATTTAAAAAAGTAAAAATATACCTTGTAACACGTATTTATGGACAACAGGAAGGATTTGCCATGTGGATGCTTGTGGCAAACCCTAGCCAATAATACAATACTACATGTCACCTGCCACACAAGTATATAAGACCAATCCTGGCTTGCATGGCTCATTTTAAACATCCCCCATATGATGCAAACAACAATCCCTCCCAGATTTTCTCTCTTGCCTATCGTAACATATCTACTTTACTTTTGCATGCACTTGTTTTGTTGATAAACGATACAAATTTGAGGAGATCTCTTGTAGTGTTGACACTTCTCCTCCGTCGTGCCGTATCGACTCCTTAGGATACAAAGCGAGAGCACCTCTCGCAAAGCTTATACATCATAGAGATTGTGTCATATCGTCTTTCCACAATACTGAGCAAGAGAAACTAATTCGAAGATAAGACTAGTGTGGATCACATCATATCAGCCTTTTAATCCTCAAGTCTCTCTTGCATTTTCTTTTTCACATTTGCGTCTACGATAGGACATGAATAGGTCATGAACCACTTCACACTATCGTCAAGTCTAGAACCATATCTATAGTCCACGATGCAGTGCGAATAGGCCTTTCATAGGATCACAATTTCCTCCTCTCGCATTGTATTTGCAGTCCATGACACGGCGCGAATAGGTCTTTGACAAGATTATAGTCCCCTCCTCTCATGCCGTATCTACAATCCATGATACGGTGTGAATAGGTCTTTCACAAGATCACAGTTCGTTCCTCTTACATCTTATCTACTCCATGATACTCCACAAATAGACCCTCACGAGATTACACTTTCCTCCTATCACACCATATCTTACCTTGTGTGATTCGTATTTTTTTATTAGTCTTATTATCATTTTCTAGTAGGTGATAGCAAGGACAAAGCAGACAGCAAGGAAGGTCTATATAGATAGCAAGGATATTAAGGAAGAGACAAGGCCATTAGTGGTCCCACAAGCTTTCCCTTTTGAGATCCCTCCTACCCCTAGTTTTCCTCTGTCTCCTGCCATGCAATCAAAGCAATCAAGTGCAAAGACTGTGTGTTCTTCTCCTGCCTATAGCAAGCTCCACGTTGTTAATGACCACTCATGTGATCGTGCTGGACAATCCTCTTCTACAATGTCAAGTTTCCAACCTCCCCTAGAGCACTTATTCAGCAAACAAAGCAACCTAGACCCTCTTTTGCCTAGAGGAGGAGAGCCTTCCAAGCCCAAGAGAAAGAGAATATCTAGGTTTTATTATATTCAAAATTGTTTTAGTGAGATAAGGAAGGCATAGAGAGCTACACAGCATATCATTCCAAAGATAGCTTTTTATTAGAGTTATCAAGGACATTTTCGATAGATTATCAAGGGTGTCCATTGAAACTAACATGCAAAAGAAATGACAGCTTGCAGCCATTCTTTGTCTTCAAGAGGTAGCTCAAGACTTTGTTATTGACTTTATGAATGATGCTTACATTGCTGTTGCTCATGCTCATAGGGTGACCTTGATGAACAAAGATTTTAGTATAGTCAACAGAATCAAGTATAAGTTCAACAAGGTGTTGAGGCCCTTGCCCACTATTGATAAAAAAGAATTTGAGATCCTTAGCGTTTCGCCAAAATTGTCTAGGAGAGCAAAAGTGCCAAAGATCGAGGAGGTGACACATCTATACCCAATAAAGATTGCGTTCCAACAAGAAAAAACACAAGGGGTTATAGAATCTGATGATGAAGTTTGCAACGAGAAAAATTAATGTCCTTGGCCCTGTCAATTATAAGAGAATGGGTGAGGTGTATGGGAAAACGATTGTCAATGTTTCTTACACTTATGAGGAAGAGGATTATCTTAGTATATCTCCTAAGAACAAGTCCATACTTGTTAAAAAATATACTTAATTGTCAAATTCTATAGTATTTTGTTGCATAAGGTAAGGCATTTTGACTCTAAAAATTTTTAGTATATGGAATGATGGTATTGTTCATTTCAAATAACACTCCTTTATTTTTGCTATTGATTTTAGGGCGTTGATTGTTTTTCTCAACCAAGAAATCTCTAAAAGTATATTTACTGTTGATCCATTGTTATCAATGAAATTGCTCCCGAGATCTGGTTCAAACATAGAAATGTTTTTCAAAACATTTAATTCAATCACAAACTACCATATTTTTTTCCCTTACGTCAAAAGATATGCAATTTTACAAAAGGTTTAATGTATACTACTTTGTTGTATTCATTACTTTTACTAACATTTCTCTTTGTAAAGGACATTGAAGCCTCATATATATTAATAGACTCACCAGAGAAATTATCCTCATGAACTCTCTTAGTGGTATCCATGGCCGAGAAAAAATATGCATTGAATAAAATATTACTTACTTTTTGTTAATTATTTATTTTATTTGATTGTCTAATTTAGTAACATGTTTCCATTTGTAGTGTTGGTAGGCTCGTGGCTACCTTTTTGGACACCACATATAAGGATATTGCTGATCCTCAAAAACCATATAGCTTTCTCCAACAAGAAGTACCCTTGCAAAGTTATATGCATACTTGTGGATGGAGAGTGATTTCAAATGTTTCCAGGACAATAGATTCAAAGATACTCAAGATAGATAGGGTAAATGTAAGTATTTTTATTTTTATTTTTATTTTTTAGAAACCCTTTTTTGAGTTCTCCAAATTATTACATTTTTTATCGTAGTGCCAAGATTACCTCGATTCATACATGTGGTGGATAAGGGAGTGATGTATTGAGTTGATTTTGGATAGGGAAATCACACTAGTCGATCTCGACTCCACCCCACAAAAATCTTCAACTAAGAGTAAGGGCAAGGGCATGTCATCTAGAAAGGCTAGTAAGGAGAACTCCAAAAAGAAAGGAATGCCAACACTTTCTCCTATGAAGGCTTATCGATCTCCTCTTCAGTCTAAAGAGAAGAGAGCCCTTGTCAAAGTCAAATTTTTCCAACAACCAAAGAAAAAATACATTGTAAGGAGATTAGAGATCTTCGTAGAATGCAACGAAGAAGTTACAATGTCAATAGAATATAAATAGATGCAAACAGAAACTAGGAGGAATCTCCATTGTTATTTTGCATCCTTATATATTTTCACTTCAATTTTGTAAACTCTTGATTCAATGAAAAGTTTTTTATCCTATGTAAATTTTCTCTTCAATTTTGTAACTCTTGATTCAATGAAAAGCTTTTTATCCTATGTAAATATAATAAATATTTTCATATTTATGGCTCAAAACTTACAATTGTGGGAAGCAAGTAACTCATACAAGAGAAAGAGTGTTTAGTTCTTTTCTTAATTGTTTTACCATTGACTTTGAACCTATATCCGAGGGATGTACTATCTAGCAACTCCAAGGTATCCCTTACATCCTTAAGACTTCAATTGGAAGTGACATTTAAGTCCTTTTCTCCTTCATGTGCTATAACTTACACCTTAAGTTTGAAAGGCATGCAATCTATATTAAAATCCAATGGAATCCAAATACCTAGTTTAAGTTTGTATCTCCTATGATTGAAGCCTAAGGCGAGAGTTTGTCATGTGATGTTATAACACAAAGACAAGGATTGGGAGCATACAATACACATCATGGTATCACCCTTATGGTCATACTCTCTAGATTTCTAAATCCTTCCTATAATGTTGTCTAGTTTCTCTTCTACAAAATTTCTACTTAGCCAAGATACCTTTGTCCTTTGTAAATTTGCTATTTTAAAGCAGACCACAAAGATATGCAACGGTATAAACCATAACAAGCAAGTTCTTCTTGAGATCCTTCCAACCATCATGGAATTTTGAATATCTTGGCATATTTTGAATTTAAAACTCTGCATTGTTGCCTTATCAAGAATCTCCCAATTTAGAGATGAAAGACTTGGCAATGGCAAATCCTCAATATGTCCATATGTACCTTCTCTAGAGGAAATCACATACTATGCATAGTAAATAAAAACCCTTCTCTCACTAAAATAACCCACAGTCTCATCACCATAGATAATGTCAGTAAACGCCTTATGAATCGCAATGGAAGGTTCCACTTAAGCTCTACATAGGTTGACATTCAGTACTTGTTGTTAACCCTCAAACAAACAAGGTGGAAAATCTGGAAAAGCTAAAGCAGAAGACAAAGGCCAAGGCAAAGTGAAACGGAAGACAAAGACACACAAGGAGAAGAGTACTAAATAAGGGAGAAAGGCGCACAAGGAAAAGCGCAAGTCACTACTTTTGTAAAAGAGCGCAAGCGCATCATGATTTTTATTAAGGAGCGCCGGGGGCTCTCACCCGTGCAATTTATAAATGAAGATGGGCGGTGGAAAGGAAGCTAGGAAGATAAAAGGACAATGGGAAAAAGGGCCTAGGCCACGGCCGACCATGTAAAAAAGGGGATAAGGAGATGACCGCCCAAAAGGGATTTAGAATTTTGTATATAAAGTTGAAAAGTGAATGAGAAGCTCATTCTTGTGTGTGGCCAAAAGTGGCTCTCCTCTTCTTCTTCTTCTTCTTGTTCTTGCTTGCTTTAGCTTGTGCTTGAGAGAGGGAGTGTGAGAGTGTGAGGGAGTGAGTGTGTGAGACTGAGGGACTGGGGGACTGGGGAGGAGAAGCTCTCCATCTTCTCCTCTCTTCTTCTCTTCTCTTGTCTTCTCTTGTCTTGCTCGGGGCAATGGATCTTGGAGCGTGGAGCTTGAGGATGGAGCTTGCTTGAAGCTTGCACTTGGATTGTGGAGCTACCGGAGTGCACAGGAGAGGAGGTAACTCGATCCGCATGGAGGTAAGCTCACTACACCCGTAGATATGGATGGCGCGTCGGCTATGTGAGAGGTAGCCATTAGTGCTTGGCTTGGAACGCTTGAAACAATAAGCGGTGTGTGGGTCTTGGCGGTTGAGCGAGAGCTCCCACATTTTGGTTCCATTGCCAAGACCAACGGATTCAAGCCTTCAGCGCTTGCGCGCTGCCTCAAATCGAGTATTGAAGTAGGGTTTTCCCCGAACCAGTGCTTGAGGTAGATAGGTAGGAAGCGAGGGAGTTTGAAGAGGTATTGGATCTCTTTAGAAAGTAGGTTTTTGGTTTTTTGGATTTGGAAAAGCATGTTGGAGTAGTGTAGGTGATTGCTTTGTGATTTGTATGCATTTAGGGTAGGAAAAAACAAAGAAAAAGAAGGAAAATAGTAGAGTTTTCTGTTGCTATATAACAGGCTGAAACAGGGAAATAGGGGCACAGATTCGAATTTCTGGCTGGAAGAATATGAGGGACTAACCTTTGAGGTCACAGCATGTTGGGATGGGGCAACAAGAGGCCCAGGGAACCAAGAAAGGCCACATTTGACATCCTGCCCTCTGAGAAGAGAGTGAGCTTGAGAGCCAAGGAGAGAGAGAGAGAGACCTGCGAGGAGATCGTCAGCGTGCTGATCGATTCGAGCACCACACCATTTTCAGGTACGCCAGTTGTTTCCCTCTGTGGCTTTGCATCTAATTAGGTGGCACGGCACGATTTGGTGAAGTAGACGTCAGCCTAGAGGGGTGGCGTGCAACTCGCAGGCCGTTGGCCGCGTAGTCGGACCAATTCGTCCAAGTCCCAGAATAGGATTGCCCTATCCCTGGAGTCAGACCATCCGACTCTGAAAAATGGAACACCCTTCCTATCCGATTCCCAGAATCAGACCAGTCCAGAATCGGACCACCCTTGTCCGAATGATTGGACACTCGCCCGTCCGATTTTGAAAATCGAGCACTCGGACCCTAGAAATCAGACACAAGGAATCGGACCACTTAGAATCAGACACCTATCAAAATAAAAACGTTCGATTTCAGAAATCGGAC
Organism: Lygodium microphyllum; assembly: GCF_053477565.2. Taxonomy (NCBI): domain Eukaryota; kingdom Viridiplantae; phylum Streptophyta; class Polypodiopsida; order Schizaeales; family Lygodiaceae; genus Lygodium; species Lygodium microphyllum. The sequence goes on along the minus strand of NC_141137.1, from coordinate 82,781,205 downwards.
GTGACCAAAATGGGACCACTGGGCCGATCGGACCAACCCAAAATCGGACGTCCAATTCTGATAATCGGACTCTTGAAAATCGGACATATGAGAATCGGACAGAAAACTGTCAAAATTGGACAGGTATCTAGAATACAAAATTTGATGCAACTAAACCCCAGCATTGACCCCAAAGGCTACATAGAGCTAAAGGCACATCACAGATCCATCACTAGCCTGAAATTTAGAGCAAGTAGTTCAAAATTTGGCTATAAACGGTCCTCCAAATTGTGCATCGTGTTTACCGTAATAACGGTCCTACGGGCCGAGAGGGACTGCCCCCCCCCAGACCCCCGCAGAGGCCCCCTCCGCACCTCCCCCAAGTAGGTTGGAGAGAAAACGCGTGCCGTGATGACAGGTTCTCCAAATTGGATCCTAGTGTAGTAATAGCTCTATATGAGCATGGATTCTCACTTGCAAAAGAGCAACCAAAAGCCATAACAAATAGAGAGAAACAGAGACCCTAGAACATCAATCAGAGGACAAAAAGGCCACACCACGAGAACACAAAGACATTGTGTTCAGACCATGTCTAGTCAGAGTGAAATGCAACATTAGCAAGCTACAAATGCCATGATGACTAGACATGACACTCTTGATGAGAGATGTACCTTGAGCAACACTACACAGACGACCCAAGACATTGGTGGAGAATCCACGTCTGGTCATGCAATTGGGGACTCAAGGGCATCTGTCAGAAGGCTTAAATTTACAAGCCAAGACCCGGAAGATGAAGATATAGTACCACCTACTTATCTTAGGGTCAAACACACCGCAAAAAGAGAGCATACTACTGATTCTCTAATTGATGAAGGAGCAGATTTTAATATCTTGACCTATGAATCATGGACCCTACTAGGCCAACCAGAGTTCACACCAACTAGTGCAACTCTTAGCCCTTATGGGGGACACCCACAAGCACTCATAGGGAAGTGCAAAATCATTGCGACAATTGAAATGAAAAGCTTGCCTATCCTATTTCATGTTCCTCCAAATATTGCTAGCTACGGGAAAGAAACCCTCCTAGGAAGACCCTTCAAAAGGGCGACCAAGTGTAAGGCTGACTATGTAGCACAGAGGATACACCTGTACACAAGGTGTGGCAACACCAGTTGTGCAAGCCCCCAACAGACACTCGGGCACCAGGTGCTCAAAGGCAGAAAGGGCAGCTCGAGACAAGGAAGAATTCGATGCATTGTTCAAAAGCATTTTCGAAACGGTTGCAGCCAGAGACTACACCATTCAGGTCCCGGCTGACATCTTCCCTGCCCAACCTCACAGGATCCCCTCACTAGCAGAGCCTCAGTCGCCTGACCACCCGGACTCACCCCACCTCGTGCAAATCGAGTAGCCCCTATGATATACAAGCAACTTAACAAGCCATCCTACCAAAACTTTCTGTCTTTTGATGATTAAAGGGGCAAGCTCCCCACTTGTACACACTCTCCTTACCTATCGCTAATATATGCCACATCTTTAACAAGCATTGGAATAGGCATCGCAATCAGCATCATAGGATTTTGAAAAAGTTATATCTTGACATGATTGCATTTGTTCGTTGTACTTGACGCATGCGACTTGCATATACTCTCATGAAGTGACAAGTGGATGCAGGATGACACAGGTCTTCATGCAAACGTGTTCAATGCCCAAGTCATCGCAAGACCACCAACCTCACAAAGAACCGCGACAAAGCCATGCTGTCGAATGCAAAAAATCACCCTTGCGAGTGTCCACATCGCACGAACCAAAGCATAGTCATGGGCTACGCTCTCTTCCTGGGTCAAGCTCTACAATGGGCTCACGGCGGTTGTTACCTCAATTGTACCAACATCGTGTGTTGCAAAGAGGTTTGTAGTATCTCAAGTGTATCTCACCATCTCAACAACTGCTTCTCTAACAACGAGGCTAGGGCACAATCATCACTGTAATATCCATTTCCTGAGCCTTCAAAGCTTGACATTTTCCAACCCATTGAAAGGCTGATAGTCTCAACATATTGCAATGTGTTAACCCCAAGACGAGATGGCGGAAAATGGCGGAAAATGAAGGAAAAAGTGGAAAAAGTATGGAAGAAGAGCAAAGACACGCATGTGACCTCTAAAGGCTAAGCTGAGACCAAAGGCGCGATTTTAAATGAAAGGTGCCTCAAAAAACTTGGAAAACTCTTGTAAAAGAGCGTGAGGCTCCCTCCTGTGCCAATTATAAAATATTAGATGGGCATAGGCTAGAGGCATAAGGATAGAAGAGGAAAATGAAAAAATGAACTTGTCACAATGGCCGGTCATGTAAAAAAGGGGATGGGTGCCCATGGGATTTTAGGGTTTGTATATTAAGTTCAAAAAGTGAATGGAAACTCATTCTTTGGGTGTGTGGCAAAAGGAGTCTTCATCTTCTTCTCTCCTTCTTGCTTGTGTGTGCTCTTGAGAGAGGGAGTGTGAGAGTGTGAGAGAGTGAGTGTGTGAGAGTGAGGGATCAAAAGGGTGAAGCTCTTCACCATCTTCTCTTCTCTCCTCTTCTCTTCTCTTCTCTTCTCTTTTCTTCTCTTCTCTTCTCTTCTCTTGCGCGCACGGGTATGGAGGATGGAGCTTGGAGATGGAGGAGGCTTGAGGATGCTTAAACTAGCATCAAGAATCGTGGAGCTATCGAGGTGTGCGAGGGAGGAGGCTACTCACATCGGCATCAAGGTAAGCTCACTACATTCGTAGAATCGACGGCGCATCGGCTAGGTGAGAGATAGCCATTAGAGCTCGCTTGAAACGCTTGAAGCAATAAGCGGTCCGTGGATCTTGGAGGTTGAGCAAAAGCTCCCACACAATGGTTGTGCTCAGGCAAGTCAAAAAAAAATCCAAAAAAAAGAAAAAAAAGAAAGAAAGAAAGAAAGAAAAAAGCATAAGAAAAAGAAACCAAAAAAAAAAGAAAAGAAAAGAACGAAATGATAAGAAGCACCCACGATCATAGCACAGCACCTAAGGGTCCTCAAATTAGGTGGGTCCAATGACCTTGGTCGGCTGGCTCCGTCCCTAGTCTCCTAGCTCCCTAGCATCACCCACAATAGTTCAGGGCACATCAAGGGCACGACATATCTAGGGCGCTTGTCTCGCCTATGGTTAGACTTGTCACCCTGACCCATTCACACGATTCCCTCTTGCACTCTGCCTTAATACCATTGCAATCAATTGTGGTAAGCACTACACGAATGGCCATGAAAAGTACACTGTCCTCATCACACACAGATCCAATAGCTACCAGCTACCAATAGTACAGTGTCCCTGTGTTCAATTATGTTACATCATGCAGTCACAATGCAAAGGATGTCGCCTATACCTTCACGTGTACTTCTTCTCAACATGGACAACTTTGCTTCATCCACACATCGTTATGAGAAACCAGCCCGTGGTCTTCTAACTACGTAATATCTAAGTATGCACGAGCACCCACATAATATCTGTACCAAAATATATACATAGTTTGGGTCCTCAAGTACAGGACAATACTCTCAACTTGCTTAGAGTTTCATCTGTCTCCCAAACTCATTAAACTATGTCTTGTGCACGATAGAGAAGACTAGCACTACCCCTAGGGAGAGACCACTTAGGAGAGGTTTTCAATTTCAGGTATTGAAGACTCCAACAAGAGTGTCGTTCGCTCTTCATTGACACTCAGCTCTGAATTCCTATACTTTATCATCCTGCATACCCGCCAAGAATCGTCATGTGCAGAATCCCCAACAAACTGCCACTTGTACTCTATCAGTGCAATCCCCACAAAGAATAGCCCTACCACCAACTCCAATAGCCCTACCACCAACCACCTCATCCCCCAACGACCTTCCTCCCCACTACTACCAACACTCCTCCGTGGCAACCACAGACGTCCTTGCCACCCACATCTTCAGTGCACACTAAAGCCTGCTACCTATGACGGTGAGTGCCATGGGACTGGCACTCGTCTAGGAGGGGGGTAATGTTAACCCTCAGATGAACAAGGTGGAAAATCTGGAAAAGCTAAAGCAAAAGACAAAGGCCAAGGCAAAGTGAAACGGAAGACAAAGACGCACAAGGAGAAGAGTCCTAAATAAGGGAGAAAGGCGCACAAGGAAAAGCACAAGTCACTACTTTTGTAAAAGAGTGCAAGTGCATCATGATTTAATTTAAGGAGCGTCGCGCGGGCTCTCACCCGTGCAATTTGTAAATGAAGATGGGCAATGGAAAGGAAGCTAGGAAGATAAAAGGACAATGGGAAAAAGGGCCTAGGCCACGGCCAACCATGTAAAAAAGGGGATAAGGGGACGACCGTCCAAAAGGGATTTAGGGTTTTGTATATAAAGTTGAAAAGTGAATGAGAAGCTCATTCTTGTGTGTGGCCAAAAGTGGCTCTCCTCTTCTTCTTCTTCTTCTTCTTCTCGCTTGCTTGAGCTTGTGCTTTGAGAGAGGGAGTGTGAGAGTATGAGGGAGTGAGTGTGTGAGGGTATGAGGGTGAGGGACCGGGGAGAAGAAACTCTCCAACTTCTCCTCTCTTCTTCTCCTCTCTTCTCTTCTCTTCTCTTGCTCGCGGCAATGGAGCTTGGAGCGTAGAGCTTGAGGATGGAGCTTTCTTGAAGCCTACACTTGGATCATGGAGCTACCGCAGTGCGCGAGAGAGGAGGTAACTCAATCGGTATGGAGGTAAGCTCACTACACCCGTAGATATGGATGGCGCGTCGACTATGTGAGAGGTAGCCATTAGTGCTCGGCTTGGAATGCTTGAAACAATAAGTAGTCCGTGGGTCTTGGCGGTTGAGCGAGAGCTTCCACACTTGTTGACAAAAACATATCTACAACCAAGCGGAATATATCTACAACCAAGAATTCGGTATTAATACTTGCTTAAACTAAAAAAATATCACATATGTTTTCAACTCAAGACTTATAATGTGTCTACTGGGAAATACATTCGTTGGGAGGCAAGTGCATATCCTTAGCCATGTAAACATGTTACACTTTGACAAACCACCTTTCATGTGTAATTTTGAAAGCAATGATACGTCCCTTCCAATGATGTTTTATATACTCTCATTTTCTTCTTTTCACCTTGTCATAGCCATTGCAAGAGGGCAGCATGGTAACCCAATCGTTTATGCAAAAGGTTTTTGGCTCCCAATTTTCGTCAGCTACTTGGCTATAGACAATGCAAGAGTTTACTAAACAGGAAAGGCGCCTTCTAGATGTCATACTTAGATTGAATTCGTAGAGAAAGAAGCTCATCGAGAAAGACGAATGAACTAAAAAGGAATACTAAGAAGACTAATGAAAATATATTGGGCGCCAAAAAGCTCTTTATTTTCAAAAAAAATCATTATTAACTTCACATCTTTATCATGTCTTTTGTTAGATTTTATAAGTAAATGAGGACTTTGGGACTACCAAAACATGTCAGACTTTGGAGATTTTTGCTAAAAAGGAGAAGAGAATCACGAAGTGGACTCTACTATCTCCAAAAAGGAGGAGAAAAAAATACCCATATTCTTACACATGTGGCAAACTCTCTTTGATCCTTTTCTTAATCCCGTGATTAACAAAAGTGCCTTTTTTGAAGCTTTTTTTGCCCTAATGTGGAGAAACCTCAAGAAGGCACAAGGAAAAATAAAGAGTATGTCAAAAATATCGATTATTGATGCTTCAACTCCGAAGAAACGTGGATGCAAACACGAAGTTACATGGATTTCTATTTGGCATGCAAGATTGGACAAGAAGAGATGTAGAGAGATAAGAACTTAAGAATCTAGCCAAGGCCATGAAAGTGGTTGAGAGATTTGTGGACTTAGAAGAAAGGAGAATACCCCAAGGAACCAAACTAGATTCCACAGAAGCCTTACTACCAATACTTGAACCTTAAGGCCAAAGCCCCCAAGAGGACCCATATCTGAAGCTAGAAGTTAGATCTCGAGAGTAACCCTAGCCACATCACAATCTACCTTGGTATCAAGGGGAGCATTCCAAAGGTAGAAAAACCATCACTATTGACCAACTCCAATCCATCCTACATGTCAACGGGGTCAAATGCATCATACTGGTGGAGCCCCAAGAGAAACACCAAGGAAAAGGGGATTCCACTACAAGAAAATATATCTTGTAACATCAACAAGATTTTATTTCATTCTTTTGATAACCAAAACAAAGAAAACAACAATCCTTCACGCAACATCATAGTAGATATCTCCCACGAATTTAATAGAATCAACCATAATCTTCAATATCTTCATAGAATCCATCAATACAACAAAGAACATAAAAGAATACACCATTTTTGAATGAAAATCAATCACATAGTTTTCATCTTCAATGTCTTCATAGTTCTCTCTTTCAATCTCTCATATACACTTACACTGTTTTGATAGATTTCTCTCTCTCTCTCTCTCTCTCTCTCTCTCTCTCTCTCTCTCTCTCTCTCTCTCTCTCTCTCTCTCTCTCTCTCTCTCTCTCTCTCTCTCTCTCTCTCTCTCTCTCTCTCAATAGTATATCATCTCCTCACTACAATACTCTCATAATAGCTCTCAATAATCTTTCTTAGGTCATGGATGCACCTCCCAAGAGGTATGTCTAATGTGAAGAGGCACCAGAGCCACTACAGTGTCTCTTCACAGCTTACTACTGTCACTGTCACTTCAGTCTTCTCTTCAGTCTTTAGCAGTTGCTTCTTTCATTTTTTTTAGCTCTTTTGAACTTAGATTCATCATTTTCAAAAGTTAGAAAACTTTCCCAAAGTCACACATACTTTCTACAGAATACTTACAGAAGATCTACAAAACAATTCAGTACAATATCAAAGTAGATACAGAACAGTTACAGAGCAGAGACAAAGGCTCTACAAAAGGTTTACAAAACCTCATAACTCATACTAAAACCATTCCAAACTATCAAAAACTATTTAATAGGCTTCCAAAATATCTCAATCTTCATCAATCCATGCTTCATACAGAAGAAAATCAGAACAAAACAGAAGGTATACATAATCAATCAGAACCTCAACAGAACCTATGAATCATCATGAACTTCCAAAACATAATCAATATCATCCAAAACACTCTCAAACACTTCCATTAACAACCATACATCACTCTAAATCCATCAAAAATCAATCATTCAGTCCTCAAAAACAACAAAAATCAATCAAAAATTCAGTCTTTTTCCACTCTCAACATATCCCCACACTTAGAAAGGAAGCATCCTCGCGACCTAAGGAAAAGAAGAATATAAGTTCACTAAAGAGCACAATTTTGATCTTCTTCAAGATCTTCAATAATCTCGCCAAACCACGATCCCAACTTATTACCTGTATTTCTAGAAAAAACTACTAAAGTAAAACTTTATTATTTATTAACTCATATGATAATCATTTAAAAATCATAACAAATTTGTAAAGGATATAAGAGGTTCTTCTTCAGCTTTCCACCGTAGGCTTTCCATCCATCATCACCATCAATAGTTTGAAAAGAGCTCTCAAACAAATTATTCAACCAGCATGAACTCATCACATACAATTAATTACAACACACACAAACACTAACACAACCATCCGAATGACACCTCCAAAAAGAGATATATATCATTAAGAATCATCCAAAATACATTGCAAAGGCATCAATGAAGGTGATCCCTTTTGAAGGCTTGGTGGTTTCAAAAATGATCCATGGAGAAGGACTCATCCACAAATGTCTTTGGAAGATTTTGAAAGAACTGCATGCAGCACATCCTTTCTAGCAAAACAAGGTATCTACTAGGGAGACATAGGACATGGAAATATAGGACATCCAACTGTTGGAAATCAATGTTCACATCGACATTCATACAAAGTTTTGGAATGGCCTTTTGATCATTATGGGAATGCCTATGCATGTATGCTAGATACCAAGCAAAATGAGCTATCAATCTCACTGAAGGATCTAGAGATTGTGAATATTGGTGAGCAAAATGAAGGTTATTTTGGTATGCTTGACTAGCAATAGTCCAGTCCCCTGGAATTAATGGCCAGTTTATCTGGGGTCCTGTGAGAGAATCAGTCGAGCTCCATCTTCTTCATCTTGGAATCTGCTGATCAAATCCTTCGTACTCATCAACCAACTGAGGGGGTTGAGAAATAAAAGTGGCAGGAGATAGAAGTGGAATAAGTAAAAGAGGATGAAGAGATGGGTAGGCAAAATCATAAAAGGAGGAATAGGCCAAAGAAGGAGTGGCTGAAAATTTAAGGGAATCAATTAGGAAAGGTGTCAATTGATAAACAGGAAAAGTAGAAGGTATATGGATAGATGGTGAATGACATGGTGGAGAAGGGGAAAAAACTCTATCTTCGATGAAAGATCAATAGGTAAATATAGGAATTTGAGGAAAACTCTGAGGTTGGAAAAGAAGAGGTAAGATAGCTGCTGAATTGGTTTGATAAAGGGAAAGATAAGTATCATAGCGATGAGCCATTTGTTGGTAGTATAATAGGCTAGGAACAGAGGGACCTAAGACAGATCTTTGGTAGGCATCAAAAAAGGATGAATCAAATGGATGGTTTTTGGAAAGATAAGCTAGGAGGTCCACCCTCAGTTGGTTAGTGCTCTGCACATAAGTAGAAGTTGTATTCTCACGTTGATTCAAGACCACAGAATCAATCATTGAATGCTATGAATTGTCAGGGCAAGTAGCCACTTTTGAGGAATAACACTGGAACATGTCATCTATCCTCAACTCCAAATAGTTGATATATAAAACAGCTTGCAAAACCACATCCCCCACATACCAGGCCAAATCTACATCATTTGAAATCAACAAATCTCCGCGTAGATACATGTAAGACAACAACATGCTATCCGTCATCACAGAATCTTCAAACACCATATGGACCACTTCTGTCAGCAACTCAAAAGAACAAGCCCCACTCCAACCATCCTCTGGAAGAGGAAGATCCATCGTTGAAAGCTTCATATAGAAGGCCAACTTCTACAACTGATAGTGGACAAGAAAGAATGGTCCGGAGGAACATACTCTTGAAAGTGCTCAAATGTCGACCATAACAAATCCATCCTGGACTGCAATCTTTCCACTTTATCTTGAAACAATGGACACAATGTGGCCTGTCTCTGGAGAATTGCCAAGTCCTGGTTAGATATAGAAGGAATAATAGGAACATTGGGGCTTGGAGGAACCAACCATGACTGTGCCAGTTGGCTTGTGAGTCCACTGTATTATGAGCAATCTGTAAGGCTGACAGTTTTGCATCTAAAAGAGTCTAAAACTCTTGACCTTCTTTGGACATTCTCTCTTTCTCCTCCGATATTTTCGTGACCTCTGACTGAGCTTCTGTTAACTGAGTTTTCAAAGAAGATATTTCTTCTCGCTGGGTCTCAATCATTTGGATCTGCTACTCCATATGCTTAAACAGATCTGCAAGAGTATCTTTAGCAGAGGCTAACTTTGAGATTGCTTTATGCAACTGGTCTTTGGACTGCATCATTTCTTCATAGAAAGAAGCATACAGCTGTTAAACACAAGATGTCTCACTGAAAGTTCAATCGAACTCTCGATGTCATTACAAAGGAATTGAATAGCATCTCCTAACACTAAACCGTTCAGTGAAGGGACTGATATTTCCAAAGAACCCTCTCTATGTGCCCTGAATAAATTGTTACATGTGAGGTAGGCAGAGAGGCCACTGCCAAAAGTAGCAAGAACTGTGACTGAAGGAAGGACTGAGGGAGTTTTATCTACCAGATGCTTCAAGCGCTTCCGCTGAATGACCAATGGAGGAGGGGAATCAAGATCCTCTATGTCGATAGGTTCTGACTCTTCTGAAGGTGGTGGGGGAGGAACTAAATCAGATGGAGGAGGTGGTAGCACACCCTTATTAAGGCCTGAGTATGTCAAGAAAGCATATAAGTAGAAACCATAGGTGACATTTGTGACATTCCCTGTGGTTGACAAAATGTTGGTCCATCTTTGTAAGCAAGTAAGTACCTCAATCAATAGCCACCCCTTTTAACACCATCCTGGAAGCTGTGAAGAGTTCCTTGGACAAATAATGGGATGGTGTTTTGGCAGGCATAAACTTATCTTGGAGGAACTGGCAGACTAACTTCTAAAGAGGATCAGTAATCATGGAAAAAGATACTCCTGAAGTGTTTATCACTTTCTTGACATCTAGAATCTCCTTAGTCTGCTTCTGCAACAGCTTGAAAATCTCATCATTGGAGAATAATTGTCTAGCTATAATAAAGGGCTCTCCTTTGTAGGGAAGAGACAAAGCCTTCCCTAACCCTCAGGGTGTCAATACCATGGAAGCACCATGAACTAGACCCGACGTCTTACTGTATGATGCAAGAAACTCATCACACAGGGATAGATCATCTGGAATCAATGGGAATGAAGCAGCCACGAAAGTCGCAAGTCATGCTTTCACTATAGGCTCAAAATCCAGTAGGGAAGAATAATCCCTACTGATCAACGGGACATACTAGATAGGAGGAGGAGCGTGAGGCGCCATTCAGATGGAAAACACACACACCACAAAACACAGACAATCACAAAGAATGCCTGCAAAACAACCAAATAGCTATCAGAAAGAAATCAATCAAAAGAAGGACACACACATAGATGTAGCTAACCAATTGACCACCCCAAACAACCCACATCCTATAAAAAATTCAGCATGACCTCTACACATATGCGACCAAAAACTTCATGTGATGCAATAAACAAGCATCCAAAACCCCATATCAGGCAAGAAAGAAAAAAACTACAAAATGCACCCGTAATCGTAGCACATAAGCAAACCATAATACCATAAAAAACTAATTAGGACCGGACCATAACCTTGACCAACAATTTCAACTAAGAGGACTTTACGCGCCCATCCCACGAAGCGTGTTTATTAAAAAGGGAAAAAAAAGTGTAATGAGGAAAAATGGTTTTAATAAAGGATTCATTTTAAGAAATTATTAACAATGGGTGACATTTTATTAGGTTATAAATCTCAATAAGAAAACGGCAGTTCCTTCTTAAAATTTTAATTACCATTTATTAGGGTGAAACAGTGCTTTAATAAAACCCGAACTGCGATTCCTAAACTGGGGTCTCTAAATGCAAATTCATTAATTAGAAATTAATGGTAATATGGAGCGTTTTTTTATCAGCGCGTGCTTTTTTGTGACGGCTGGTTCATTTTTATTAAAAAGTAAGGTGCCTCTTAAGCGCACATAGCGCGTGCAAAGTGAACGGATGGTTGATTTTAAATTATTAGAAAATTCTGTGTTTAGCGCGAACATGCGTGGAAAAGTGGATCAATAAAGTTCATTTTAGCAATGAATTGTGGTTAAGGGATGATGAAACTGAATAAAGCTTAAAAAATAAATGCCTGGTAGGGGTGTGTATGCAATAGACTGAAGGCGCATGGAGTAGTCTCCAAATGCAAGGAATCCAATTTTAAAAAAAACAAACACCACTGACTGAAAAAAATAAAGCACCTTAGTGTTTTTGTTTGATTATGATTTTTTTAATTTTATTTATTTATTTATTTATTACTTTTAAGTTGTATTTTAGGTGTGTTTGTATTTTGTATAGTATTTGGTTTTGTTTGTTTGTTTTTCTTTTTTTTTCTTTTTTATTAAAACAGGATGTGTGACATATGAATATATTATGAAGTGTAAGAGTGGGATTTTAGCAATCCAACAAGTGTCAACAATGTGTTTTAAATGATCCATGATTTTTAAGCTGATTTTTGAAATTTAAAATAAATTTTCATGAGGTGAAGTATTAAATTTAGGATTTTGGCTTTAAATAATCCTTTGGCCATTTATAGAAGCATTTTCAATTGAGAAATTATTGGCAAAAGGGGCAAGGCGGTTTGTGAATTTTTTTGAAATTTTTTGAGAAATATTTTTGAATTTTTACCCATTTTTAATGAATTTTACTCATTTTGCATGTATTTTTTAAGGCAATTTTAAATTTTAAATTTTTTGCAATTTACTTTTTTGAATTTCCACTTTAAAAAAATATTCCAAATGATTTAAGCAATGTTGGAAAATTTGTAGAAATTTTTTTGCAATTTATTTGAATTTTAAATGAATTTTAATAAAATTTTGAAATCTCTTGGTGTTTTATATTTATTTTTATGTATTTTGCAGGTTTAGAAATTAAAAGGCGGTACCTGAGCTACGTGTGAAGAGCTGAGGATGACTGCGTGTGAACGGCTGGCTGCAATATCCCACCACACAAACAAGTCGAAAGCGCGTCCTCGCGCGTGATTGCCCGCTAACCACACACGTACACCGAGAGCGGCCGCACGGCGTGGGAACAGGGGAGGGAAAAGGGAGAAGGGGCAGAAACGGGGGCTGTAAGTGAATAACCTAAGTGAATTAGGTGAACTGAGTATGTGAAGTTAAGTAGGTTAGCTTAGTCAGTTAAGTCAATTAGGTTAGTTTAGTTAGGTTTGTTAAGTTGAGTAAGTTAGTTGAGACTAGAAAGTTGATTAAGTTAGTTTAGTCTATTAAGTTGATTAGGTTAGGTTAGTCTGTGAAGTTAATTAAGTTAGGTTAGCATGTGAAGGTAATTAAGTTAGGTTAGTCTTGGTAAAACTAGTAGGTTAGTGGAAACTAACTAGGAGAGGAGGAGAGGAGGAGAGGAGGTGTGGAGGTGGCGGCGAGGCGCAGGAGAGGAAAGGAGGCAAGACAAGGGATGGAGGCGGGTGGCGGAGTGGTGGCGCTGGAGACAAGGGAGAGGAAAGGAGAGAAGGTGAGGGATGTGGAGAAGGGGCCGGCGGAGCGGTGGCGCGGGCGGAGGAGAGGAAAAGAGGGAAGGTGAGGGATGGAGAAGGGGAGGAAAAGAGGAAAGGTGAGGGTGGAGAAGGGGCCGGCGGAGCGGTGGCGCAGGCGGAGGAGAGGAAAGCTGAGAGGGAGGAGGGATGGAGAAGGGGCCGAGAAGGGGCCGGCGGCCACAAGGGGAGCAGAAGGAAGAGACGCCGCAGGGGAAGCGAGGAGGAGGACGGAGATGGAGAAGAGGAAGGAGGGAAGGGAGAACGAGGAGGGGGAGGCTAAAGACAATGGTGGCGCGGGGGGTGGTGGCGCACGATAGGGGTGGACGAGAGGAGGAGAGGAGAAGGGGAAGGAGTGGCGATGCTGGCGAGGGTGAGGAGGAGGGAGTGGAGCAATGGTGCTGGCGACGAGGGAGAGGAGAGAGACGAGGAAGATGGAACGCAAGGAGAAGAGGGAGATAATGGCACGCTACAAGTGTTTTTTTAAAATTAATTATAAGGGGTGTTTTGTGTTTTTTTTTATTTTTTTGTAAAATTTTTAAGTAATGGTGTGTGTTGTTTTAGAGGTTTAGTATGAGTTTTTTTTTTTTGTGGATTGTTGTTGTTTTGGTTGTTGTTTATTGGTATGTGTTTTTTCTGTCAGAGAGAGAACTAGGGAGAGAGAAAGAGGAGAGAGAAGACTGCAACAAAGAGAGAAAGACAGCAGGAAGAGAGAAGAGTGACGAGGAGAGAGAAATACTAGATTTAGAGAGAGAAAGACAGGAAAGAAGGGGAAGCCATAGAAGCTGTGAGCAAGAAGGGAGAGAAAGATTGCAATTGTATTAATGTGTCAAAAAGATGTGAAAATTTACATCTTCTCTCCTTTTATACCAATGTCAGTGTGACATAGCATAATATCAATATTATTAACACTAATTTGTTATTCCCAGCTTCTTACAATCCATCCCTTCCCAAAAGTTTTTGTCCTCAAAAACAAACCTAGAAACAACTAGAAAGAAGATGGATAGAACAGAGTACTACTCTATTTTACAGCTTTACAAATGGAAAATGAATGAAAAATGACCACTACATGAGCTGAATTTGAAGAACGGAAGTAAGCCCTCGCTATATACATGATTTGAAATACTTCGGAAGCAAATGGAGCCATAAAGTCTTCAACAAATAATCCCAGAACAAAGTAGACAGCTTGCTGAGTAAACAGTCCCTGCTAGACCAAATCTGCCATAACTTTTGATAGAAGTGTCCAAATGAGATGTACCATATATCAAAACGAAGCTCTTGAAGAGTACTTTAAGCCCCTATAGATAGCTTAATTCTGAAAATTAGGTACGATAAAAACTATTCTAAAACAGTGTGCTATCCTGAACCAGTCTACATCATTACTAGCTCCATAAGCAATAGGCTTCAGCCACCAATGTCTCCCTCAAGTATGGATACTCATCCAATATAGAATCAAGTCTCCAAGAAGCCTCTTCAGATGGTAAACCTCTCCATTTAATCAAATATTCCACAATAGAACGTGATCGAAGCTTCTTTTCACGCTGACCTATAACAGCCTCTGGGATGTATTGAACAAGACCATCTTCATCAATGGGTGGCAGCTCATCAACTATATCCACTGGATCACCATAATAGGGCTTGAGCTGACTAACGTGGAAGATGTTATGAATCTTTGTAGAAGAGGGAAGCTCTAGTTTGTATGCCAAATCTCCAATTCGCTTAAGGATTCTGTAAGGGCCATAAAACCTGTGGGCAAGCTTATTACTGGATCCATCTTTTAACATAGAGTACTTGGATTTGGGCACCTTCAACAAAACCAGCTCTCCTTCTTGGAACTCTAAAGGCCTCCTCTTCTCATCAGCATACATCTTCATTTGATCTTAAGCCTTCCTTAGATTCACCTTACATTGCTAAAGAAGGGTCTGCATTCTTTCCAACTCCTCTTTCCCATGAGGATTGAACTTTTCATTAAAGATGACTGTGGGTAAGGGCACCTTGTAACCATACAAAGACTCAAAGGGTGAAACTCCTATGCTCGCATGAGTGGAATTGTTATAAGCAAACTCAGCCAAGTGTAACTAAGAATCCCATGAGGTTTGGACATCATAGCAAAAATGACGAAGATAAGTCTCCAACCATTTATTAACTCTCTCTGTCTGTCCATCAGTTTGAGGATGATAAGCCGTAGATGGAGCCAATTTAGTGCCCATAGATATAAATACCGCCTGCCAAAAGTTACTCATAAACTTTGAGTCCCTATCATGGACAATCACCTGCGGTAATACATGTAGTCTAAAAATATGCTCCATAAACTGGTTGGCCACTTTAGAAGCAATAAATTGAATCTTTGTTGGGATAAAATGAGCTGCTTTGGTAAGTCTGTCAACCACCACATAAATACTATTCCACCCCTTCTTAGTAATACGTAAGCCAGTAATGAAATCCATAGTAATATGAGTCCATTTACCTATAGGAATAGGCAATGGCTGTAACAAACCTCCTGGCTTATATGTGCTATCCTTATTTTGCTGACAAGGCATACACTTCATAACGAAGTCCTTGACATCTTTCCACAGTCCTTTCCAATAAAAGCTTTTGCTGATCCTGTCATAACTCTTGAAAACTCCCAAGTGTCTAGCTAAAGGCGAAGAACGTAACTCCTCCATAATTTTCCGCTTAAAAGAAGAAGTAGAGGGAATAACAATCTTGCCTTTCCACCAAATAAGACCACTTTTAAGCTGGTAATGCGAGTTTTCTTCCATAAGACCTTGCTGTAATTTCTGAAAGATTTGGCTGAATTCCTCATCTAAAAGATAGGCCTCCTGTAGTTCTTCAATCCAGTCATTATGTAATTCTGTCATAGCTGAAACTTTGCAGGCCCACATACGAGAAAGAGAATCAGCCACTATGTTATCTTTGCCCCTTGTATGAGTGATGTCAAAATCATAATTCTGTAATGTAGCTACCCAACGACTTTGCTTTAGCGTGAGATTTGACTGAGTAAGGAAATACTTGAGTACCCGGTGATCACTATGTACTCTGAATCGGCTACCATATAAGTAATGGTGCCATTTCTTGATTGCATGCAGGATAGCCAAAATCTCCTGGTCGTAAACATTCATGGCCATCTCCTTATCTATAAGCTTACGGCTCTCAAATGCAATTACCCCATGCTCTTGAAGCAAAACAGCCCCAATGCCACGGCCACTGGCATCACACTGTATAGTAAACTCTTTGGAGAAATCCGGGCATACTAAGATAGAAGCAGAAGTAAGGAGTTCCTTTAACTAGTTGAAGCTGCTATCTGCAAGAGCATCCCAAAAGAAAGCCTCCTTCTTCAACCTGTCAGTCAAAGGAGCTGCAATTGCCGCATAATGCTTTATAAATCGGCGATAGAATGAAGATAGACCAAGGAATCCTCTAGGAGAGGTAGTAGTAGTAGGCGTTGGCCAATCTCTTATGCATTGCACCTTCTTGGGATCAGCCTGTATTCCTTTTTCACTGACTATATGTCCCAAGTATTCCACTTCAGTCTGCATGAAAGAGCACTTCTTCTCCTTAGCGAAAAGCCTATGATGTCTCAATACATCAAAAACCCTCCTCATATGTGCCAAGTGATCCTGTAAAGTCTTGCTATAGATCAAGATGTCATCAAAGAACACCAAGACAAACTGAAAGAGAAAAGGTTGCAATATCTTATTCATCAGGCTTTGAAAGGTAGTTGGAGCGTTTGTAAGCCCAAATGGCATCACCAAGAAATGATAGAGCCCATGATCAGTCCTGAAAGCAGTCTTGACTTCATCACCCTCTCGCATGCGAATCTGATGATACCCTGATCTCAAATCAATCTTCGTGAAGAATCGAGCCCCCTTAAGCTCATCAAGCAAATCATCAATCCTGGGTATAGGATACTTGTTCTTCACTGTTATCTTATTGAGATCCCTATAGTCAATGCACATTCTGAAAGATCCATCTTTCTTTTTGACTAACAGGACTGGAGATGCCTAAGGTGAAGAACTTGGTTCAATGAATCCCATTTCAAGAAGTTCTTTGATTTGCTTGGCTACTTCCTCTCGTTCACACTTTGATAATCTGTAAGGTGGCTTATTGATTGTCTTTGAGTTGGGCTCCAAATCAATGGGGTGATCCACCGCTCTCTTAGGAGGCAATGAAGTAGGTACTTCAAACAAATCTCTATACTCCTCAAGAAGAGCTGTCAAGGCTGGATGGTTTGCTAAATTATTGGGTAGATCCTGTGTTTCTTTATTCAAATGCAAAACAAATATTTGTGAGCACTTCTTGTACTCTCTTTTGAGTTGTTGAATGGTGATAAGCTGAAAATCAGATCTACTAGGAATTCCCTGTAAATGGATAAGCTGTCCATTGGAGATAAACTCCATATATAACTGTGAGAAATCCATAGTGATCCTGCCTAATGTCATCAACCAATCACAACCAAGTACAATATCTATGGGCCCCATTTCCAGAGTGATCAGGTTTACTTTGGCTTCAAAATTTTCAGCCAACTGTAAAGAAACATGTGGGAAAATCTGTGTGATGATTTCTTCTTCACCATTAGCCACTTGAACTCTAATGGGCTGATGTAAGTCTGTGGGAACACAATTTAACTTGTCCATGATGGACTTATTGACAAAACTATGAGTACTGCCACTATCTATCAGGATGAACACTGGCTTTCCACATATGCTTCCCTTCATACGAAGTGTATTAGGGCTCTTAGATCCCATCCAAGCATCCATAGAAATAGAACAATTAGTGGCAGCAAGCAACTCATCACAAGATCCACCAAGGTTAAACGGAACATTTAGTGGTAGCAAGCAACTCATCACAAGATCCACCAGGGTCAAACGGAACATTTCCACCTGGATCAAAAGGAAAAGAGTCAGTTGGATCATAAAAGTACTCCTGCCCAACTTCCTGCCCAAGATCTTCATTTTTAGCATTAATTGCCACTGCATTAGCTTCATCTATGTCATCTTCAAAATCCTCAAAAACCAGCATACTCTGAAGCTTAGGCTTGACATTTTTGTATACACACTTTGAAGCATGATCAGGTGTATACTTTTCTCCACACTTGAAACATAAGCCCTTGTCCTTCCTTTCCTTGTAAAGATCTATGGGAATAGATTTGGGATTTGTATTAGCTGAAATGGACTTAGGCTTGCTGTCCCCCTGTTTAAATTCAACTTTTGGACTGTTTGTTGTCCTGAAATTACTTTGAGGCCTAGAAGCATTAAATGGAGGATAAGTCGGTACCCGTAAGCTCCCATTAGGCACATGATTACTGCCATAAGTGTTACCAACTTGTCCCTGCTTTAAAACCGTCCTTGGCTGTCCAAAACCAGGCTGAAATGAAAATTATTTTCTATACTTTCTTCCGTAGCGCTCTGCAAGCTCAATAGCCTTAAAAAGTGAAGTAGGATTTTACACCATAACATCAGCTGACAAAGATGGCTCCAAACCATACATAAACTTGTGAAGCTTAGCCTCATCACTGATGCTTTCCACATATATGGTCAAGTTGAGAAATTGGTTTGTATACTCTCTTATACTTAGGCCCCTTTGTTCCAAACCATACCATCTCCGTGCTAACTTCTCTTTCTCAAGAGGCAAAACAAAGACTTCAGCCATAAGTGCCTTGAAAGCTTCCCAATTCTTTACAATTATATTTTCTTTCTTGATATACCTCCACCAAGTATGGGCAAATCCTTCTAGATGCAAGGAAGCAAAGTGAATCTTCATATCATCAATTTTAGGATATATATCAAAGTAGGACTCCATCTTAGAGGTCCATTCCTCTAAGTTTGATGCTGAAGATGACTGGCCATTAAATTTGGCTAAAACTATTTTGTCCTTAAACTCCCTTTCATGAAAGGGTTGTTGTCCCAAAATTGCCTGATCAGGATTACCAAGTACAGAGCCTCCAAATTGAGACGAAAATCTTCCAATAGGTGGCTGAGAATTACTATGTAATCTTCCTATTGGTAGAGCACCCCTAGAATTTTGAGTATGTAGTCCAAAAGCTTGAGTATTGGCCCCATTCAAACTGCCCAAATAGTCATCATGCCTCTGTGAAGCTTCTCCAACTTCATACTGACTATTTGGAATGCCTCTTCTTCCAATAATCCCATTTCCATGACCATTTTGATTAGATGGATGAAGTGGGACTGAAGGGCCACTGTTTGAACAAGCCTTCTCATTAACTTCTCTTGATGCCATTTGCAACTGCATGAATTTAGAAATTTGTGCCATGAGTTGTTCATTGGATTCCACCAACTTATCAATAGAAGCCTTGGTTTGATCAGTAGATAGAACCATCTGCTCCATTCTTGACAAGATGGCCTCATGTCATTCCCGATGTCTTTGTCCATGGGCACACAAAGTATTATTGAGTATACTGACTTCTCCTTGTTGTTGAAGCTCTTCAGGGTTCTCTTGAAGTGTACTATCTATCATGGAATCCCTGATTTGCTGAGCATAATCTTCCTGGACCTTATTTTTGCCTTTATGTCCTGCCATATTAGTACAGTCCTGCAGTACCCCTTGTCAGAAAAACGGCTATAACTTTGGCTAGGAAACTCCAATTTCAGAATTTTTTGTGCGAATCGAAACTAAGAATGCCCTCTTCGAGATGAGCTATAGCATGCTATAACAGGTTTAGGACAGAAAATTCTGTAGCTGGATTTCAGGGTCTGAATTGTCCAGTCTTGCACCCTGTCTAGACCTGTAAGTGCCCTGTTTTGACCTTGTAATGCAAGATAGTAACCCCAAATGGCTATCAAACCCTGCAAAAGGGTATATAGGACCTGTGGGTACCCTGTAGTACTTGCACCTGTGCTTCAGTAATGAATGGTGTACCTATAACCACCTATAAGTACCCTGTAAGTGACCTGTAAATTTCCTGTTTTACCCTGTTTTAGTCCTGTA
The DNA here is from genome assembly GCF_053477565.2 of Lygodium microphyllum. Lineage (NCBI taxonomy): Eukaryota > Viridiplantae > Streptophyta > Polypodiopsida > Schizaeales > Lygodiaceae > Lygodium > Lygodium microphyllum. Next base: position 82,761,447 of record NC_141137.1, on the reverse strand, counting down.
GATACTTGAGTCCTTGGAAAGTATTCAATCTTCAATTCTCCACTCGTTGTACCTGTGTGAGGGATAAAACGGCATGACAGGCTCCCTACACGGGCTCCGAATCACCGGGAGGTGGGCAAAGTTCCCCTCGGGTCGGTTGGTTGCACCCCTTCGGGATCTTCGATAGTGAGGAAGGGTCACCTCTCTTTTGTCCCACTATCTCCCCTGGCATCCACCTTTTTCCTCGGTGGGAATATCAACATGGCAGAGGCTAGTGTTCTAAGCAATCAGTATGATATGCATTTTTGAAATATTCATTCAGCCTTTCATGAGATGCAATTGAATAAGATTTTGAAAATTTGGGATAAGAGAAGGGTCTTACCGATGCAATTCAGTGACTCACTAATTGCTAGTACTTACTCTTTTACAATATTTCAACTTGGGCAAAAGAAATTCAGCCAATCAATCGGATTAGAGTAAACAAATTCATCAATCAATGGATTCAGTCAATGGGATTCAAGTATTATGCTGAGATTTCAAATTAAAGTCTCTAATTCACTGATTGGAACTAATATGCATAAAGCAAGCATTGCATTCATGAATAGATGGATTTAAGCAAAGGTTGGTTGAGAATTTGATGAATATTGTTCAATTCTTTAATATCTCAATCAAATGGATTAAGCTCAGCAATTGGATTAATGAGAGAGATTAAGAATTGAAGAAGAGTACCTTTGACATGGCTGAAGATGACTTGATCAATCTCATATGCTTGATAGAGCCCCCGGTTGTCCAATGTTGGTAAAATAATCCTCAAGGCTTGTTTATCTGGTACTTAAGAACAAACTTGGAGCCTCAAATGCTTGAAATTGAAGCATTAAACTCGTTTCCCCCAAATTTTTGCTCCATAGAAGCTCTTGATCTTCAATCTTTAACCATTTCGTGCTTAATCCTTGCAATTTGTTGAAGAATCCTTGCTGAGATGATCCCACGGGCTAAAAGGATGAAGAATCTTCAAGAAATTGTTAACAAATGAAAGCTTGGGCTGAAGCTTTCATGGCTGCCCATGGACTGTTCATGTAGGGTCTCAAGAGAGTGAAAGGATGAGGAATATAGCCCTATTTTGGAGTAAACACACCAGGAAATTGAAGCACCATAGCTGAAGATTGACTGAGGAGAGATGAAGAACCGAGCTGGAAAAATCAGCGCAAATTTCGGGTTGTTGTCCAGTCCACGTGGCAGTTCTTCCAGGCCATAAAATGGTGCTCCACCTGTTGCATTTGATGTCTAGAGTGCCATTATGCAGGCCATTGTTGATGGAGAGCAAGGATCGGTGAGTAAAGAAGAGATCTCAGCCAGAAAACTCCATGGAAGCTTGGGCAGAGCTTGAAGAAAGAGAAAAGGAAGACCTCTTTTGAAAAGAAACTGTAGTTTAGTCTCTAACTAAGCCTGGTTAACCATCCTTTACCCTAGTTACCTCCATTTTTGCATGAAATTTGATAACGTCCAGCCATTTAAGCCATTATCTGCCATATCTGACCTTGGATATCTCCAGATGTAGGCGCTTACTAACTGTAGATGTCCTACAGCACTCCACTAGTTCCTATCTTGTACCATTTTTGTCTGAAATTGATTTTGAAATAGGAAAATGGGACTGAAAATGGAAGAAAAGAATGGATCAAAGACTCAAGCTCTGATACCATTTGTCAGAGAGAGAACTAGGGAGAGAGAAAGAGGAGAGAGAATACTGCAGCAGAGAGGGAAAGACTGCAGGAAGAGAGAGAAGAAGAGTGACGAGGAGAGAGAAAGACTAGATTTAGAGAGAGAAAGACAGGAAAGAATGGGAAGCCATAGAAGCTGTGAGCAAGAAGGGAGAGTAAGATTGTGATTGTATTAATGTGTCAAAAAGATGTGAAAAATTACATCCTCTCCTTTTATACCAATGTCAGTGTGACATAGCATAATATCAATATTATTAACACTAATTTGTTATTCCCAGCTTCTTACATTTTTTTTCTCGTGTTTTTTTTGTTTTTTTTTAATAAATTATTGTGTTTGTGGTTTTGTTTTGTATTTAAATAAATGATTATGTTTGTGTTTTTGTTTTTGTTTTTGTGTTTATTTTTTGTTTGGTTTTAAATAAATGATTGTGTTTTTGTTTTTGTGTTTTTTCTTGCTTTTTTTTTGTTTTTTTATTTAAAGAAATTGGTTACGAATGTGAAAAGGAATGCACCCCCATCCCGTGCGCATGCACAGGACGAGAGTAAAAAAATTTGCAATGACGGGATCAAATGGGTCACGCATGGTGATGCACGAACCACAGACGCCACGGGGGCGTCCCGAGGCACGTAAAACCAAAAACAAGCACGTTCACGCACGACACGAGAAATGCGATCATACGGCAAAAAGGAAGAAAATTTAATAAAACCCAAATCGTACGTCGAATCAAAAAGTCGTAAGAAGGAGAAATGTGTCGAGAGACGAGGGAAAAAATGATGGAAAAATGCAACATCGGGTTCCGAGGCAAAATCAGGGTGTTCACATGGGAAAACGCCAAAAATAGACCTGAAAACACTTACGGGTATTAATATCGGAAAATCCGCACATTGGAATGAAGTGCGAAAAGAATGAAAATTATAAAAAATAAGGTTTCCAACAACCCTATGATGGCAAAACACAGGTCGGATCAAAATTGGGCATGTTCACATGGGAAAAACCCCAAAAATCGACCCAAAAATGGACTCGAAAATTAATACGGGAAAACCCGTGCACCGGAATAGAGGACAGTAAAAAGGAAAAATGTCCAAAAGAAAGGGATTCACAGGGCCGATACAACAAACCTCAGTTGGAAGGAAATTACGAGGGGTTCATATAGGAAAAATACAAAAAAGGCACCCAAAAACACTCAAAAATTTTAATAACTAAAAATCTGGCACTCAAAGAGGGGAGAGGAAAAATAAAAAAGTGGGGGAAAGGCTCGAGGACACGACTGTCAAGTTAAACTGAAAATTTGGTGAAAATAGGAGAGGTTCACATGGAAAAATGTAAAAAATAGACACGAAAAGGGCCCGAAAACCTGCAAAAATTAATAACGGACCAACCGTGCATCGGAATGACACCGAGTAAGAAGGAAAAATATCAGGGGAAATGGTTAGGATAGGGTTGGCACATCAGATCAGGGTTCTGAAGCAATAAGGATGCGTTCACATGGAAAATCGTCCAATTTACGAGAATTGCTTCAAAAATTAATAACGTTAGAACCGTTTGTCGTAAACAAAAGTTGGTGAAAAGGAAAATGGGGCCGTTCGAAGGGACAAAAACAGCTGTATGGTTGGATGTGATTCTCAGTGAACGTAGGATGCGTTCGCATGGAAAAATCACAAAACAAAGAATAAAGGCAAACGGTCAAGGAATAACGCCGGCGACAGGGTGAAATAGAATGGAGGAGTGGGGAAGGGACCCCATCAAGGTAAAATAAAGGCATGGCATAGATACATGATCATAGTAGGGTATATGCATGGGGTTATATAGCATAGACGCACAGGGACGCGTCCCCACACTTAAAATCTTAATAGGAAGGGTAAACCGAACAACAAGGTCCTAGTACCACGCATCAGACCAACCACGAACGTCCCCACACTTAAGACATGACCGTCACTGAGAGAAGCAGAAGATATAGGGTTAGAAAAACTTGGCCCATATTGCCGAGGAGGAATGTCAATGATCGAGGTTGCATCTTGTATCGTTGTTGGCTGCAGGAGGTAACAAGGTGTCGTCATAGCACACGTCCTTCGTCCTTCATGGCAGGGACCACACGGCAGCACCTAGGGAGATAGCTAGTTGAAGGAATCGCAGGAAATTCATCGATGATAAGGGATATTGCACTCAACTCACGAGCACTCCAATGGAATGAAAGAGCAGTCACTCCCTCCATTACTAACATCACTCAAGGAAATAATGATGAAAACCCAGATCTCACACCCAGTTTAAAAATCAACAAGGGAATGATGCAGAGAGAGTATGCCAGGGTGCACAATTGATGGTGCATCAGTGTGTCCAACCCGTCTGGCATAGGTGCAAGGAGGAAGGCCAAGGAGCCTTGTCGTGCAGTGTATAGAACAGAGTGACGTGTCCTGGGCTGATAGCAGAGACCCATCCCATTGGGTGCAAAGGGAAACGAGAATGTACCTGACTCCAATGGTCGTAACGTCCCTCAATCCTCACCTTGCAATAATTGATTGAAGAAACACCAGTCACACTCAGCCCACCTCTATCTCACACTCTGTTGATAGATACAAAGGGCAGCCCATTCCTGAAACCCATTGATGTAATCCTCACTGTCACTTGTGCAAAGCTTGTATGCCTTGTGCACTTTGATGGTGCAACTATGCATCTCGTCCTGTGCCAGGATACAGTGCAAGAAGGAAGGCCATGGAGCCTTATGGTGCAGTGCACAGGAACAGATCGTGCTTTGTGCATTGAAAGGTCCATCCCATGCGTGCAACACTCCGTTCACACATCTCACCTCTCATTTGATTTGAAGGGAAAAACTGGTCACTCACCCCACCCTCTGTCTTACTCTTTGATAGATACAAAGGGCAGCCCATACTCACATCCCCATCCTGTTAGAATGAAAGCTCGCATCACTCAAGGGGTTGATGATGAAGATCATATCGACTGTTGTTGTCATCAGGATTTTGAGGAGGAGGCGTACCCAGGGAGGCAGCCAACAAATCTCGTACTTCAATGATTTGTAAGAAAAGTTGTTTGTTAAGAAGGGCAGACGGACTGATATTGCAAAGATAGCACACCAAGGGAGGTGGCTTCAAATTATTTGCTAAAAAGGTTCTACTGATGAGTCAACTATCCTGAACTGCGGAGTGTTACCACCTTTTCCACAATCAGCTTCTCGCCCAAGGGTGTTTCCACCTTTTCTCGGAACAAGGTCTGTTATGATAGGGAATTTCTTCATTTTCTCCCATAACAGTTTGGCTTGTTTTTTTTTTTTGTTCGTGAAGAAAGAAAGTGGTAGAAATGCCATGTGTCAGGACCAACCTCGCAACCGTTGTTGGATTAGACGAGAAGAGAACAAGGTCGAGTTGAGATGTTTCTGCGAGAGGTTAGCAGAACAAGACCGCCTCATGAGGAGAATCATAAGGGCTATCAAAAGCACGACGAGAAGGACAGTGCGATGCCCAAAAGGGGGAGGGTAGGCCAACTGTAATTGTCAAGATCCCCAAGGAGGGAAGTACTTCTTCAGACGATAGCCATTGATCAGGAAAGGATCATCAAAGGCATCAACGGTCTGCACCTGAACAGAGCCGTTAGGATTGACAGCAAGTACCTTGTATGGACCCATCCACCATTGTTGAAGCTTGCCAGGAAACTTGTCAAATCTTGAATCATAGGCTAGGATAAGATCACCTTCTTTGAACTCCTTGTGCTTGATGAAACTATCATGATAGGCTTTGCATCGCGCATGAGTGGTTTTCATGCATTGTAGGGCCATCCGTCGTATCTCATCCAAGCATTCCAAGTGTAGGAGACGGCGTTGCAATGACTCATCATCTCCCAAGCATTCTTTAACTGCCACTCGCAAAGAGGGCAATTCCAGTTTAACAGGAAAGACGGCTTCTGTACCATAAACTAGCTGAAAAGGGGTCTGTCCTGTAGCTGCCTTGTGGGAGGTTCTGTATGCCCAGAGGGCCTTTGTAAGGCGATCGTCCCAGTTGCGACAATGTGTGGCAATCGTTCTTGTTAGAATCGAGCAGAGGATGTGATTGGTGACTTCAACTTGCCCGTTGGCTCCGGGGTAATAAGGAGTGGACTTGCGATGGCGGATCTTATACAATTCCGTCAACTCCTCCATGATTTTGTTAAGGTAATGAATACCTCTGTCACTTACCAGCTCGAGGGGACTGCCAAAACGGGTAATAACATTTTCGTACATGAACAGGGCTATGTTGTTACCATCATCCCGCTTCAGGGCTTTAGCTTCACACCACTTTGTGACATAATCCGTACACACTAAGATGTATCTGTTCTACTTCCATCTGGTAGGTGGATCAATGGGACCCACAAAATCAATCCCCCACTTCTCGAACGGCTTTAGGGGAAGAATGGGTTGCAGTGGCATGGCACTTTTTTTTGTGGGCTTCCCCATTTGCTGATAAGCAACACATCTCTTACAGTAATCATATGCATCCTTGTGGAGGGTCGACCACCAGTATCCTGCTAACAAAGCCTTCCTAGCTGTCGCTTCTCCTACGAAGTATCCACCACATGGTTCGTCATAGCATGCTTTCAATACTATGCCAATTTCATCCCCTGCAACACATTTTCGCAATACTTCATCTTTGCCTCTCTTGTACAGTGCACTACCTAGCAAAGTATAGGGGGCTAATTCTAACAAAAGCTTCTTCTTCTCATGGCTTGAGATGCCAGGAGGATACTATTGAGTTGCTAGGAGGTTGGCTATGTCTGCATACCAAGGAGTAACTGTTTCAACTAGAAACAAGGAAGCATCAGAAAGGTCTGGATCATCCTATTCCTCTTCCTCTGTTTGAGGGATCCATGATAGATGATCGGCTAGGACATGGGAACGGCCAGGTTTAGTGACTACTTCAAAATCAAACTCTTGGAATAGTAGCAACCATCTCATCAGTTGTCCTTTAATATCTGCTTTGTTCATTAGGAAGGGCAGGGATTCATAATCCGTATAGAATTTAAAATGCGTTGACAGTAGATAGTGTCGAAACTTCTCGAGTGCAAACACCATTGCCAAGCACTCGAGCTCTGTCACTATGTAGTTCCGTTCCCTATCAGTGACCTTTCGGCTTGCATAATAAATGGGTTGATCTAATTTAGAGGGGCCCTTTTGACATGGGACAGCACCTCGCCCTTCGACTGAAGCATCTGTAGGCACATAGAACTCATTCGTCCAATCAGGAGGTTGTAAGATAGGTGCTTGGATAAGGCACTGTTTTAGGGTACTAAAGGCCTCTTCACAGTCATCAATCCAAAGAAAATCCGCATCTTTCCTTAGAAGCTTGTGCAAAGGAGCTGCCTTGGTTGCAAAATGTGCAATAAATCTTCTGTAGTAGCCCACATGGCCAAGAAATCCTCTCAATTGCTTAAGGTTTGTTGGTGCCATCAAGGCGGCAATCTTTTCAATCTTTGTCGGATCTATTGCAATCCCTTGTGTAGAGACAATATGGCCCAGCAAAACTCCTGATGAGATGCTAAATACACATTTTTGGGGGTTGAGAGAAATCCCATACTCTTGGCATCTGTCAAAACATTGCTCTAGGTGTCCCCAATGCTCACAGATTAAGCTATAGACACAAAAGTCATCAAGATACACCTCAATGAAATCATGCAAATGATTCTAGAAGGCAGCCATCATTACTCATTGGAAGGTGGCAAGAGCATTATAGAGCCCAAATAGCATCACTCTATAGGTATAGGTCCCCCATTCTGTGGTGAAGGTTGTTTTGGATTGGTCCTCTTCTGCGATTTGGACTTGATATATCCGCTGATTCCATCCAAGAGGGAATAGAGCTCATGGCCTGCCACTATGTCCAACAGTTGGTCTGTAAAAGGGATAGGAAAATGATACTTCTTCGTCTTTGAATTGAGCTTTCGAAAGTCGACACATATTCGAAGTTTCCTGTTCTTCTTGGGTACTACCACAATGGGCGAAACCGATTCACTGTTAGCCACGGGATAATTGAACTCTGCTTCAAGAAGTTTCAATAATTCGGCCTTCACTATAGCATAGTAATTAGGATTCATTCGTCTTTGTCTTTGCCTTACAGGTTTGGCATCTGGCTCTAGGTCAATGTGATGTTGGCATACTGTGGGATCAATCCCCTTTAGGTCTTTATATGACCAAGCAAACACATATAAGTTCTCTTTTAATAAGTCTCGTAGGACCACTAGTTCTTCTTCTGGAAGATTGAGGCCCACTTTTAGGTGACGTTCGATACCATCAATATCCAAGAATATTACTTGGCTTTCACCTTCCACTTCACAGATAAACATCCCAGGGATTGCTTCTGAATAGAGGTCTGACTCTTTTAAGGGAGTAGTGTCCTCGTCTAATGTTCCACTAGAACCAGGTCCTTCAGAACAGATGACTCATTCGTCTGTTGAGGTTTCTGGAAGGGTATCAGAGCTTTGTTTGCTTCTGTGTGAGTGGTAATTTCTTCTGGACTTAGGTATTCATCTTCCAAGGATGCATCCAAGAATGTCACATAGCACGGACCTTCTAGAGGCCGTGGCTCTGAGGGCTTTGGTTTCTGTTGATAGGGAGCATTATCATTGTCTTTTCTCTCGACTGAATGGTCAGGGCGATAGGAGCCACTGGTGAGCTTAATTTTTATGCTTTTAATCTATTTCTTATATAGATTCTGTATACTTTGTAGTCTATTGATCAACCCAAAAGGAACCATGGTCATTCCATCTAGCACCCTAAGATCTTCGGCCTCTGAGGTCTCCGTAGGGACATCAACAAGATCATCCGCTATTAGAGGAAATTCTTCATCTGCACTTTCATAACCTGCTTCATTTTCTTCCTTATCATTTTCATCCTCTTCCTCTAGAGGCTTTGTCTCTGCTTCAAAAGAGGCTCTGTCTCTGCTTCTAAAGAGGCTCTGTCTCTGCTTCTGAAGAGACTCTGTAGGAGAAGAACAGATCTTCTGTCTCTCCATCTGCTTATGCTTCTGTCATAGCTTCTGACTCTGCTTCTGTCTCTAGTTCTAGCTTTGTGTCTGTTACTGTCTCTGTGACTATCTCTGTATCTGCTCTGTCTTTGTTCTGCCTCTGCTCTGTCTCTGTATCTGTTACTACGACTGTCATGTAACAGGGAGAAGAGTACATCCATGCTTCTATTTCACTGCCAGAGGTGATTTCAGAAGTTAATTCTAGTTGAGACAGGAGGTATTCTCCCATGGACAAGGATTTTAGTTCCCTTGGCAGTTGACTTACTGTGCCCACTGTTAGGGACTGTGCCTCTGTTTTCTTAGGAAATATCTGTTTGATAGCCTCTTCGTCTCCTAATGTACCATCTGTTTCCTCATTGGAGGAGTCAGTTATGATTTCGATGGATGTGGATCCATTGTCTTTTTGTGATCCATACAACTTTAATGCTACTTTGTTGGGTCCTCTGCCTAGGGTCAGGGTTCCTTTGAACCAGTCTATCTCCTGGCTCTTGCTTCAAAAAGTCAAGGTCTTCCCAACAGCAGAGGGTATAAGGTCCCATAAGAATTTGGTTTGACCACCAGATATGTCAACCAATAATCTCTTCCTGCAAGGGTTGTTTTGATGTATGGGAGGATGCCCAAAGGTTTGATTCTGCTTTAGTATGCCAATCTCATAAGCCACTGTGTAGGTTGAATTCCTTACAACCCTAAGTCCTTCATTGTCACATCTGTCATTAAGTTTACTAATGAGCCTCCATCAATCAATGCATTTGAAATAAAGCATCCTTCTATCCATACACTAATCTCTGGGGTTCCAAGATCTAGGAAGGCGTTAGCCACATCTACTTCCTTTACAGGCTCTAGGGCCTTATTGGTCTTGGTCATTGTGAAAGGAGCAATCCTTAGTCCACGTCTTCTTGTCAAGATGCTTTTAAATTTCTTTCGACAGCTGGGAGACAGCATCAGCAACTATCGGAATGTTAAGTTAGGTTTAAAAGTGTCTAGGTCTTTAACCAAGTCATAATCTTTGATAGGATCCACAGGCTTCTCCAGCCGGCTGGGAAATGGGGCTACACCCATTTTCATCTTTCCTTTTTCTTCTAATAATTTCAGCATCGGCACTTTCTCTGTTTCTGGAAGTGCTTCTGTCATCTCATCTATCTCCTAGACTTCTAGTCCTGTTTTTGGGACTGTCTCTGTTACTCTTTGTGGAACTTCAATGCTCTGTACTGCACTGTTATGTCCTATACTGCTCTGTCCCTCTGTTGGCAGGTTGAACTTCACAATCTTGATAGGAGAATTATTTTTGTTCTAAACAACTGGTTCCTTCTTCTTGGCGCGCATGACAGCAGCAACTTCCAACTCTACCAGATTGGAGACAGGCTCTTGTACCTTCTATTGGCTATCAATGGCATTGGCCTTTACAGGGGTTGGGCTTGGACAGTCCTTTGTAGTGTGGCCTTCTCCTTTCAATCGGCTGCATAAGGGATTGTAATCCACCGATCGTCTAGGATTTGGACAATTCAGGGAGATATGTCCCTTTTCTCCACACCTATAACATTCCACCTCTGATCTTTGGCCACCACCAGACTGTCGTCCTCTGTAACTTTGAGAGGGAAACCTTCTTGGACCGAGATTAGGACCAAACTCCCTAGGCTTTGGTCCAATATCCTGTGTTGTCATTTTGGACTCTAGCAAGTTGAATCTTGCATGTTCATCCTTCTGTCTTCGTTTGTGCATCTCTTTCAGAGAGCAAATATCCTATGTATAGTTCTTCTAGAAACAGTAGGAATAGACGGCTCTAGGAATGGTTGGTTTTCAGGCACATTCAATGGCTAAATGACCGCTTGATGACACTTTTTGCACCATGCATTAGAGCACATCATATCTCTTCCAACCCCTGCAGGAGTGGATATATTGGCGGTATTCACCTTCAGCATCTATAGCTACTGTGTAATCACATCCATAAGCTCTTTCTTGATACTTGCAACTGAGTTGGATAGGTAGTCCTTCAGATTTTCACCACCTGAAGTGCTTGTAGTAGGGTTTTGGGAAGCTTCTGTAATTACTACATACACTGGTTGGGTTGATCCAGAAGGTCCTCTGTTCTGGTTCTAATTCAGAGCTCCTGCTGAGACTTAAGGTTGTTGATTCTAGTTGGTAGGGTTCCACTGTTGTTGAGTCGCCATTGGAGGAACTGTTTGAGGCCACTGTTGTTGTGGTTGAACCATCATTTGAGACACTGTCGTCTGTGGTGACCACAGTGGATTAGGTGCTTTATACTACGATAGTGTTTGCATCTGGGGATAGGGGTAGGGAACTGTCCCTGGGACTGCATTTGGTGGGTATACCATTCCTAGCATAGGAGGAGCTAAGAATCCTCTTCTTGGAGTCATTGACAGCCTTGCTTCAACTTCGTCATACAATCTTGCAGCTTTCAGATTGACTAGTCTTCTCAATTCCACGAACTTGCGAACTTCTGGTTGTATTCTCCTGAGAAACACTCCTTTCTGAATGCCTTCATCCAAATGATGATTAGTCCATCTCTTCAGGATGGATTCCATTCGTGAGACATAAGCTTCTACTCTTTCTACAGAGAACTGACTTAGGTTCATGAACTCCTCTCGCATCCACTCTTCAAAACCTTCACGCCTGAATTTAGTGAGGAAGGCTAACTTCAGGTCGTCCCATGTGCCAAAATTTCCTGCTGCTTATCTCTCATACCACTGAAACGCCGCGCCCTTGAAAGTGGCAGGGAATATTGCTAACCAATGCTCAGGGGTTCTGGCATTATTAGCCACACATGCTACCATGAATTCTGCTACATGAAGATCAGGGTCTTCATTGTACGCTCCCTTAAAAACTGGCAATGGGACTACATTTGCTGGCCTATCATCAATATTTCTAGGACAAATCTGACTAGGAAGGGGACTTTGAGTCGCCATGGGAACTTTTGTAAAGAGTGCTTTTAGGGCGTCAAAGGAGGCTTCTACTACGAGCTTGTTCTCAGCCTTGATTTTTTCCTTCTCTCTTCTCACGTACCTCTGGACTCGTTCTAATGCTTGCCTCTTGATTGCGTCATTCATCAAGGGGTTGGCTCCAACCAGTTGGTCTGTACTCAACAGGATAGTATCAGAGAGAGGCTTCAGTCTCTAGGGGATTCTCTGGCCAACATCTCCTCTACTTCCTTCTTTTCAACATCTCTGAATTTGGCTTTCAAACCACTACAGAGGGGAAGATATTCCATTCTGAAAGTATCAAAACTCATTCTTCTTAGGATCGTTGTTATGTCATTATAATAATGTCAGCTTCTGAGGATTTCAATAGTGTGTGTATGTTGTCAAAAACACTCTATCTACCAACTTCCTGTGGGTTGCTAATTGGACAAACAGGAGATTGTCAGTACACCAAGCATCCCACATATCTTGCTATTGAGCATCCACGAACAAATTCCAACACTTTTCCTTCTTGTTTTCGTAAACCTCCACAGAACCACGACTCCTGAAGCTTCTTTACAATCTCCCACTTGATGATGTCTGGAAACTTCCAATGGATAGTCATTCTCTCTGCTTCTGCTCTTCAATTTGTTCCCAAACAATTTTCCACCAAGATACAAGTTTCTACTGCTTCAACAAGAAGAGGAAACAATCCACCACATGGAGCATGCATCATGATGGTAATATGTGTCTGCCATTGTGGGATGGACTTCTTATGGAAAGTGGCTTTGATAATGATAATTTTCACCTCTTCAGTGGAAGAAGGAACTTTGCAAACTTCCATTGAATTTTTCTTTTCTTGGCAATGTCATTTCCTTCATTTTCAACCTCTGCTAATGCTTGTTGATGGCAAGTTTCCCCGGCTGCGCACCAAAAACATAGAGCCCCAAGAGGAACACCAAGGAAAAGGGGATTCTACTATAAGAAAATCTATCTTGTAACATCAACAAGCTTTTATTTCATTCTTTTGATAAACAAAACAAAAAAAACAACAATTCTTCACACAGCATCATAGTAGATATCTCCCACGAATTTAATAGAATCAACCATATTCTTCAATATCTTCATAGAATCCATCAATATAACAAAGAACATAAAAGAATACACCATTTTTGAATGAAAATCAATCACATAGTTTTCATCTTCAATGTCTTCATAATTCTCTCTTTTAATCTCTTATATACAGTTACACTATTTTGATAAAAAAATTCTCTCTCTCTCTCTCTCTCTCTCTCTCTCTCTCTCTCTCTCTCTCTCTCTCTCTCTCTCTCTCTCTCTCTCTCTCTCTCTCTCTCTCTCTCTCTCTCTCTCTCTCTCTCTCTCTCAGTAGTACATCATCTCCTCACTACAATACTCTCATAATGACTCTCAATAATCCTTCTTAGGTCGTGGATGCACCTCCCAAGAGGTATGTCTAATGTGAAGAGGCACCAGAGCCACTACAGTGTCTCTTCATTGCTCACTACTATCACTATCACCTCAGTCTTCTCTTCAATCTTCAGCAGTTGCTTCTTCCATTTTTTTTAGCTCTTTTGAACTTAGATTCATCCTTTCCAAAAGTTAGAAAACTTTCCCAAAGTCACACATACTTTCTACATAACACTTATAGAAGATCTACAGAACAGTTCAATACAATATCAGAGCAAATACAAAACATTTACTGAGCAAATACAGAGCAGAGATAGAGGCTCTACAAAAGGTCTACAAAACCTCATAACTCATACTAAAACCATTCCAAACTATCAAAAACTATTCAATAGGATTCCAAAAGATCTCAATCTTCATCAATCATCAATCCATACTTCATACAGAAGAAAATTTGAACAAAATAGAAGCTATACACAGAAGGTATACATAACCAATCAGAACCTCAACGGAACCTATCAGAACATCACAGAGCTTCATATCTCTACCAAGAATCATCATGAACTTCCAAAACATAATCAATATCATCCAAAACACTCTCAAACACTTCCATTAACAACCATACATCACTTTAAATCCATCAAAAATCAATCATTCAATCGTCAAAAACAACAAAAATCAGTCAAAAATTCAGTCTTTTTCCACTCTCAACAATTGGAGATCTCGAGCCTCAGCCACATGAGTTAGATGCTACAAATGCAATAACCCACACTATTAGAATAGATGCCTCATGGAGGACACAACATCAAGTGGATCTAGAGTGGCAGCTTCAAGTGCATCTAGAGAAGATGAGCCACAACCCCCATGCATTCAAGAGATTCCAAATGGGAGTGAGGAGGACCAAGATTAGGCACAATGAGTTCACCCTTTGGATGCATGGTAGCATGAGTATAGTAGTGAAACACCACTTGTATCTAAAGGGAAGAGTAAGTGAAAATAATATGCAATCATGTTGTATATCAGCAACTTACAACTTATCACTCCAAAATGTGTAGCAAAGCATGGATTGAGATTGACCAAAGCACTAGAAGGATTAACTATGATCTTTGCACAAGGAGAAGCAAAAGAAGTGAAACAAGTATTTTGCAATTCAAGTGGAAGCGAGAAAATGGAAGATCAAGCTCAACTTCCTAGTGATACTGCCTATAGATTACTTTGAAGTCATTTTGGTCCTTGAATTTTATGACAAGTATGTTATTGCAATGCTTGGTAAAGGAGTCAATGAGATGTTACTAGGTATGCAAGAAGGAGTACAAGTCCCATGTGAGAGAATGCAACTCCCAAATATATCACCAATCAAAGTGCAAGTGATGGAAAACAAAATAGGAGTCTCTTGCTATGCCACAAAGTACCAAGAGCTCCAACTCAATCACCTCGAGAACCTATCACAAGCATTTGGTCTCAAATCATGACATGCAGTCCCAAACAAGTGGAGAAGTCACTAAAGCAAGGAGATATGGTGTATCTATGTCTGATGAGACTTGTAGTACCAAAATTAAAAATAGGAAATAAATAAGCATAGGAAGTGCTATAGGAGTATGCAAATGTGATGTCTCCAAAATTACCTCGAGGGTTATCCCCAAAAAGGGATGTAGATCATAAGATCAAACTAAACCCAAGATCACTTCTACCAACTAAGCTCTCATACTGAGTGAATCACACTGAGTTGATGGAATGGAAAAACCAACTACATGAGTTGGAAGAGCAATGTCTCCTCTAAGCAAGCAAGTCACCATTTTGAGCCCCATTATGGTTCATCAAGAAGAAGGATGGAGGACTTACACTATGCATAGATTATGGGGCACTCAACCACATCACCATACAGAACAAATACCCCATGCCCTTAGTAGATGACCTATTAGATAGACTTCATGGAGCTAAATAGACCTTAGGTCAAGCTACCACAAAATCTACATAGTTTAAAAAGACATCTCAAAGACTACCTTTCGCACTAGATATGTAAGGTTTGAATGGCTAGTCCTATTATTTGTGCTTAGCAATGGGTGGGAACCTTTTGTGGATTGATAGATAGAGTATTCAAGCCACATATAGATATATTCGTCACATCATTTACATACATGATTTGTCAATCTATAGCAAAACCTTAGAGAAGTACAAAGAATATTTAAACATGGTCTTGAGGCAGCACAAATTGCAAGCCAAGCTAGACAAGTGTGAGTTTGGAGTAAAGGAGTTAGAATTATTAGGGTTTATTGTAGGGAAGGAAGAAATCAAAGTGGACCCAAAGAAAGAAGAAGCAGTGGAGAAGTGACAAATACTAAAAATAGTCTAGGAAATTAGGGATTTCCAAGGCTTCATAATATTCTATAGAAGGTTTGTGGAAGATTAGAGCATGGTCACAACCCCATTATTTCACCTTGCTAGAAGGAAATTTCAAGTGGGGGAATGATCAACAAGCACTTTTAACCCCTCTAGATTTTGGAGCCTTCCACATCTCAGGACTACACCCTCATGATGCTGTACAAGTGAGGGTTCACCACCACTGAGTATAGGGAATCACATGTAGAGTGGAAACCTAGCAAATCTTGGAGTCACTGCTACTTTCTATATATGTGCATTTGGGTGTAATGCCAAGGAATAGCTAGAAAGTCCCAAAGTGGAGAAGGGGGAGAGAGGGTTGTACATTCATCCCTCCTTGAAAGAGCTTGAAGTCCCTTTCAAGCTGTTGGGCATGAAGGCTTCTTATTATAATGCTTTGCTAACATAGTACTACAATCTACTTCTAAGAAAAACTACATTAATTCATAGTCCTATTATAATCTAAGTAAGGGATCAAAATATATTGGAAGTATGGTTGGGATTCTCCTTATCGAGCCTTTGCTTCTAAAATCCAAGTGGCTTCTTTGAGTCTTAAGAAATCTTCATCAACTTGATCTTTCTTTGGGGGCTCCAGTGGTTAAGGCCAAGGGATTGATGACATCTTTCCCTCTAGCTAACTTAAAATGGGATGTAGCCTATTAATGAGTGGATTGAGCTCGATCACATCAAGGTAAGTGCCCAATATTTTTGATCCACTTGAGGATATCTTTGGAGATAGTCTTCGATTCCTTGATTCACTTGGTTTGTTTGCCCATCTATCTCTAGGTGGAAGGACAATGAGAACTTAAGTTGTATCTCCAAAGTCTTGAAGAGTTTCTTCTACATGTTGCTCATGAAGTGACCATATCGATACGATACAATGGCTAAGGGTAGCCCATCTAACTCAAAAACATGGGTGAAAAAGAGGTGGGGTATCCCCTTGGCATTCAATGATGGTTTGGCTAGGATGAAGTGTGCTTGCTTGGAGAAATAGTCCACCACTACAAAAATAATGGTATACCCATGGGACTCTAGGAGTTCTATAATGAAGTCAAAGCTTATGACATCCCATGGGTGGCATACTGGCATTGGTTGAAGCATGCTCATCACCTTTTACGTGAGGAGCCTTCACTAATTGACAAGTTGGGCATGCCTTCACATAGTCAATAACCTCCTCCTTCATGTTTGGTTAGAAAAACTATCTCCTTAAGGCCTTTAAGGTATTACTTTTTTCCTTGTGTCCTAGTTTCCTATCTCTTTATGTAAGATGATCTTTTTCAACTCCATAGTATTTGGGATGTATAGTCTCTTACATATAAAAATGATTCCTTCATTCAGTGTAATGTTTTCTCAGCTTTCACTTTTGTCAAGTTGTGCATCTCTTTGTCATGCTTTAGAGCATTCTTTACTAACTCTAGAAAATTGCTATTGGCTATGGTCACTAGTTGCAAGTCTACTTTTTGGCTAAGCGCATTGGCTATTTTGTTTGTGGAGCCCAACTTATGTCAATGTCAAATTCTACAAGGAAGTCTAGCCATCTTTCTTGTTTGGCAAACAACTTAGGTTGGGACTAAAAGTATTTGAGAGAAATGTTGTCTATGTGAATACTAATGTGTGTTTGTCTCACACATAATGCTTCCACTTCCTAAGCCACCAATGTATCATTTGCTAGCATTTTCTTCTCATTGATGCTCCATCAAGTCTTTGCTTTTGTGAATTTCTTGGATTCATATGCAATTGGGTGTCCATTTGCATCAACACTCCCCCAATGCCATAATGTGAGGCACTTGTTGAGATCTCAAAGGGTTTGGTGAAGTTGACCACTTTAAGCACGGGGGTCTTGCTCATATGATCCTTTATTAACCTGCACAACAAGGGGGAGGGCTCAAGATTTTCAAAGAGCGCCCCCTCGTGTTGTGTAGGTCTAGGACTCCCAGCAATGAGACTCGACAAAAAGATGACTTAGGGCAAGGGCCACACCTTAGGAGAGAAAGAGGACCTTCAATCATGAGAGTGAGGCAGAGTGAATGCACTCCATAAGACACACACACACACACACACACACACACACACACTCACAGAGTGTGTGTGTGTGTGTGTGTGTGTGTGTGTGTGTGTGTGTGTGTGTGTGTGTGTGTGTGTGTGTGTAGAACAATAAACATAGAGAGAGCACAACAAGAGAGTAAAATGAGAGAGAGAGAGAGAGAGAGATTACAAAAATGGCGAGCAGATCTGTCGTCGTTAGCCTCGGTCTTTATAGCCTCAGGTATTGCAAACATGGTGGGTATATGTGCAATTGTATCTATATGCATCATTAATCCTCACATGTGTGAGTGCACATTTGTGTTGCTAACATGGTATCGCGTGATGTCAACACATGCAATTACCTTATATAGCTCAATTTTGAAATTAAAATTTTTCATTTCACACGTTGCATGCCTATTTGAGCTCCATAACCTTCTCATTTTGGATATTCTTGACACTCTTCCATCATGAGTCTTTCCCACTCAAATGAAGCCCAAACAATGCAATAATACCCATACAAGCTCAAAGAGCATGTACTCTCTTTGCATTGTGCTGGTCCAGGCTCGTGCAACACAACATGAGGAAGGGGAAAAAAACTTTCAACATTTTGGACCTCCCTCTCTCATGTTGTTTGGGTCCAATCGCACCCCCATGAGCTACACAACATGGGGAAGGGGGTTGGAAGGCAGGTCTCCAAGATCTCCAAACCCCCCCTCCCCGTTGTGCCAATCTTATCAATGGTACCCCCACAATGTGCGAGGTGGGAGGGGGCAAGTCCCCCCCCCCCCCCCCGATGAGGTTTATGTCAGAGGGGGTATCGCAAAATGTAAAGGGACGGGGGAGGGGATCCAAAATCTCGATGACCCTCTCTCATCGCATTATTCAGATCCCCACTAGCCATACTTGCACAATCCAATGGTTTTATTTTTCTTATTTTTTTTCGGGGGGATGTAAGGGCATTGGCTTTGTAGCTTTACCATGACAGTGGAGCCAAAAACACCTATATAGGGAGTAGTAGTGACTCTAAGCCCTACTTGGTTTTCACTCTACATGTGATTCTCTATACTCATAGGTAAATTCTCACATGTGTGATATCAAGAGGGTGTAGTCCTGAGATGTGCATGAATGTTGTATCTTTCTATATCATGAATACAAAGGATTCCCTATTGATATATATTGTGTGCCTTTCCGCTATGCCATTTCTCTGCCTCATGACAGGTTACAACTTGAAGTCTTGTGAAGGTCCGTAACAAGGGGAACGTGTCATGTTTTTGGAAAAATCCTTCCCCCCTCATATTCTGCAAGTTTGACATCTTTCATTCATTTTTTCTATATTTTTGCCCATTTCCACCCTTTGGAGTTCTAAAATTGTCTTTGTGCTTTTTTGTAGAGATAACTAGAAAAAAGCAAACCATGAGACTAGTATCCTCAAGAGACCCCTACATTGCGTGACAGGGAGGATCAACCTATGGACAAAACATGCAATAAGAATCTCGTTATGGAAAGAGCATGCCTACAT
Organism: Lygodium microphyllum; assembly: GCF_053477565.2. Lineage (NCBI taxonomy): Eukaryota > Viridiplantae > Streptophyta > Polypodiopsida > Schizaeales > Lygodiaceae > Lygodium > Lygodium microphyllum. The sequence goes on along the minus strand of NC_141137.1, from coordinate 82,742,485 downwards.
GGCATACTAAAGCTTGAGAGACCCTACATTGTGGGAAGACTAGTATCATTGAGAGATCCTCACATTGTGTGGCACAGATCATCCTCTTGGTTGAACATGGAACAAGGATCTCGTTGTAGGAAGTGCATGCCTACATTGCAAGCCAAAGCTCAACACACGTGGAGGGGGAAGAGGGTGGGTGTGGGAGGATGGTCATGTTTTTGAAAAACTCCCCTCCCCCTCGTATTGTGTGGGTTTGGCCTCTTTTATTCATTTTTTCTAGTTTTTCCCCATTTTCCTTTCTTTGGAATTCTAAAACTCTCTTTGTGCTTTTTTATAGAGATAATTAGAACAAAGCAAATCGTCAGACTAGTATGCTCAAGAGGCCCTTACATTGTGTAACAAGGGCCAGCCTACGAACAAAACATGCAGTAGGGATCCGATTATGGAAAGAGAATACCTGCATTGCATACTAAGCTTGAGAGACTCTACATTGTGGGAAGACTAGTATCATTGAGAGATCCTCACATTGCGTGGTACAAATCATCCTCTTTGTCAGATGTGGAACAAGGATATAGTTGTGGAAAGAGCATACATATATTGCAAGCCAAAGTTCAACAAACATAACACCAATAGCATAACTCCATCTTCAAGGAAAGAGAATTATAAACCACCATGAATGTACTACCCCCAACCTCACATTCACTAGGGTCATAAAAGACAAAAAAGAAAAAATCTAGGCTTTCGATGGCATTCCTCGACATTGGATTGCCTACATGAAGTTTTAAAAGACTTTATGGTTAAATTCTTCCAGGGCACATGCATTATGCCAGCTCTCATTCATTAGGGTTGTGAAAGATATATACGAAAGAAAAAATCTAGGCTTTTGTTGGCATTCCTCAGCATTTGATTTCCTACATGAAGCTACATAAAACTTTATGATCAAATTCTTCAAGACTATTTACACTTTGGTAGCTCATGTGCATAGAGTCATAATTATGCCAAACTTACTTACATCCCTTAAGCTCCCCTCAAAAAGAGCATGAAGGTGAAGGTGATCGATGTCACAAAGAACCCTTGCATTCCCACAAAAAAAAAAGCTAAACTCTCAAAGAGTAACTCAAAGAGACCAAGGAGATTAATGAAAGGGATATTAGCATGCATGAGAACAATTGTGAGGCCTTAAAGGTGCTTGGCCCATGCTTGGAGGTTGCCACAATTATTCTATTTGCCATGTAGTTCTCATTGGATCTTGGATAATATTCCACATTGCCACAAGAAAATGCTTTTTTACCAATCCAACATATAGGTACCATAATAATTGTAAGAAGTAAATTCATTACGACCATGAGAGGGAGAAAGAGAAAGAGAGGGAGGTGCTAAAAATTGTTCTCCTTTATTGAGACAAATTTGTTGAAAATTTTATCAAAGGTTTTGAGGCCGTCGTTCAAGTCCATGAAATATTTAAAAATAAATTAATAATCAATCATTGAGTACCAAAGTAAGTTGACATCACAAGTGCAAGTAGAGAGTTTGCTATAATGCCAAATTGCTCCTTGAGCAACAACTCAAGCTCATAACAAGTTATATAAGTTTACTTTTTCTTAAATTAAGTTAGCATAACATTGATAACTTTATACTTAGCCTCATTTTGTAAGATTTTATAAAGGGTGTTTACTTCGCAAATTCCACAAATGATAACCTTTTTATATTTAGAGCAAACATGGTTGAAAATCTAATCAATTGTGCACACACAAACCTTTCAATATCATTTATCTAATGTCCTTCTGCCACCATGCCCAACACCCAAAGAAATGAGAAGGCCATAACTCCATCCGAATGCTATATACTTGGATAACATGGAGCTAACTAATGCAACAGAGAATGCCACTGATTTTTTCAAGGGTTTAGATACATAGAGAATGCAAAGTTTATAAATATACCCAAACTTATGTATTCAAATCACAAATTATCCTCTTGTTTATAAAAAACAACTTTCTAATGAAATTACAATCAATGACAATGGAATTCAAATTATTTTTATATTTCTTTTTGTCATTTTATGAACTATTGCATTTGTATCTCTATCGAATAGATTCTAGCAAAAGAAAAACTTGTTTCATGAGAATTGTCCTTACATAAAATCTCTCTTTTCTTTGGAGGTGTATGCACATGAGGTTCACCGTGGTTAACATTATTAGCAAATTAAAAAACACATAACTTAGACAATGCAACATAGTTTTGAATTACATATTCTATTTAACTTGTAGCCATTGCACTTTAATGGATAAACAACAAGGATACTTACATAATTGTTTATTGGGTCCATTCGCCCTTGATGTAAAGAGATGTCTACCCTTACATTGAGCACCATTAAGTGCTTATCATCTAACCAAACATCTAACATAATCATAGGATTATCAATATCATTCCACATAATCAATCTTATGTAATAAAAAGTTAGAATAAATTTTGTAATGTAATCATGTATTTACAGACAATGGATTTTCGTTGCACTTTGGATGTAACCCCACACACTTCTTTTATACCCTAGCCTCAACCTGAGAAGTTCCATGCTTTTCTCCAATTTGCATATATGCATTGATCATATTTTTCAAGGTTTCTCATCATAAAAGAAAGTCACAAAAACATGTAAGGCACAAAGATTGTGATCTTCATTTGTCAATTTCCTACATTAGGGCACCGAAGTCTTTAAATATCTACATAAATCTTTAATCTAAAATATTCACATGTTTCCAATTCTTAATTTGACCCCACTATGCTATCTAGAGTTGAAAGTGAAGGAGGCCTAAGACCTCCATATCCTATCATGCTTGATGGTGCATTGTAAAATTTTTCATAAAATAAAACCATGTCCTCAACCAACGAGCTCTTTGAGATCACTTTGTATAACCGCTTGCTCATAGAGATATGAAATGTATCAAAGATTCTAATTACACTTCCAATAGGTTGCCAAACTTCAAGGTTTGATGGATATAGGTATTTGTAAGGAGGCCTAAGAGCTCCATATCATGTCATGCTTGATGGTGCATTGTAAAATTTGCCATAAAAGAAAACCATGTCCTCAACCAATGAGCTCTTTGAGATCACTTTGTGTCACCACTTGCTCATAGAGCAATGAAATGTATCAGAGATTCTAATTATGCTTTCAATAGGTTGCCAATCTTCAAGGTTTGATGGCTATATGTATAGACATAGACAAACTTCAACAAATTCTTGAAACATAAAACCCAATTCGAAGCTTATTGAAATATTTTTAACTTATAGCTTGGTCTATAAACAATGTCCTAAGTGCATGTATACATATCATATTAAGTATATCCTTTGGCTTTTTTTTCTTGGTCCTTTAAGCCTAAAGTCCTTAGACTCGCCCCTCATAAGTGCCAAAAGAACGAGCAAAGATAGTAGTAAAAATCCACCTAGTGTTTTCAAGATCAAAATTGTTGGATATTGCAATTGCTATGATAGAATACAAAGGATGCCAAGGACATGAAGCTTCCATTGAAATAGAAGATGAAGTAGAGAATGTGTTCAATGAAAAGAGAGAATAGAAAATTCTATGCAAAAATGAGAGAATGTGCACTTTATTAAACTATTTGAGATTTTTGGAAAACAAAGAGAAATACTACAGCGGACAGAAAATGTCTTAGTTGTATAATTCAAGAATTTTGAAAAAAGAACCAAGAGACTACAAGGTTATGCATGACTAATAAAAAACATCTCTATCTAGCATCTTTACTTGTATCAATATCTCTTATATTTTGTCTTCACCAATTTGTGCTCTAAAAATACCTAAAAATCCTTTATTTCAAAAATCTTCAAATGAGAAAAAAGGCTAATTTAAAAACCCCAATTTTACTATAGTGATCTCTCTCCATGTTGGTTGACAAGCTCTCTCTCTCTCTCTCTCTCTCTCTCTCTCTCTCTCTCTCTCTCTCTTTGAGAACCAGGAAAGATGACTACGGTTACTAATGAGCGTCTTTCTCGAAGTGGACGATCTGTCACGCCCAGCAAAGCCAACTCGACAACCACATGTTCACCTCTCTCTACTGGCATGTTGGAGTAGCCATGTGTTGGAGAAATCTCATAAGATAAGATATGGAATTTTTTTGTCACACTTCAAGCATCAATCAATGCACACAATCAAGAAATCACATGCTTGGCTCTGAAGTGTCAAGCATTGGAAAGCAAGAATACACAGTTGGAACAGACTATGGAGGAACAAGCCAAGAGAACCAAGAAAGATGACTACGGTTGGAGATACTAATGAGCGCCTTTCTCGAAGTGGCCGATCTACCACGCCTAGCAAAGCCAACTTGACAACCACAAGTTCACCTCTCTCTACTGGCATGTTGGAGCAGCCATGTGTTGGAGAAATCTCACAAGATAGGATATGGAATTTTTTGGTGACACTTCAAGCATCAATCAATGCACAGAATCAAGAAATCACATGCTTGGCTCTGAAGTGTCAAGCATTAGAAAGCAAGAATACACAGTTGGAACAGACTGTGGAGAAATACGCCAAGCGAATCACAGACTTGGAAACAAGTATCGCGACACCCACATGCATGGAAACAATAAAAACATAGGCCAAAGTAGTAGCACATACTCCCCTAAATGGAGACATGCTTGTACTTCATGCAGAGGGTGGTGATGTAGTGGTAGATTATGTGGATCCACATATACGTAAAGAAAGAGAAAAGCGGACCCAAAACCTAGTTATTTGGGGATTGCCCGAAACAGATGATGAGACTGCACTATCTATTACTACGAAAGTCACGAAGTTTTTTTGTAAGCATTTTGCCATGGAAGATATGCCTGTCTTTGGTGCTCAATGTATGGGCAAAAAGAAAGATGATGGAAAGGCAAGAGCCATTGCATGCACTCTATTGGATCAAGAGAACTATGCTTTTAGATAGTAGTTGAGTATATCTCAAGGGAACAGATTTCTATGTAAGTGAGGATCGCACCCCCATGCAACAAGAGGAACGTCAAAAGCAATACAATAAGCAAAAGAAATCTAGTAATAACACTTCAGAGGATGCATAGGGATGCCCGACCCATGGGAGTTGCACGCTTGTGAAGGTGTTGTTTTGGAATTGCAAAGGGTTTCCATGGCATAAAGGTGAAAGCACTAATGCTATGGTTGGTGATGCTAACATTGTGTTCCTCGCCGAGACATGGGAGTGGGAGACATGTAGAATTCCGAATATCCCAAGGTACATAATTCATATTGCATATCAACCACATGTAGGAAAAAGAGAGCAAGGCGAAGTTGCATGCATATACAAATGTCATTTGGAAGGAATGATTAATGTATGTAAAGTAGACTGACATAAGCGGTACATATGGATTATGCTCAAGCAAACTACACCAATGCACATTGCGGGATATTACATTCCACATAAGGAGTCCCCCTTCTAAGCACGACATGAAGTGGATTCGCAAGAACCTTTTGAAGATTTGAGTATGGATGCATACACATATATGCAACAAGGACATGTGATGGTCTTAGGTGACTTAAATGCACATATTGGCCATATGCAATTTCAGCCCATAGTGCACGATGAGCTAGACAAGGAAGAGGTTCTGGATGTAGATGCACGCTCACGTAGACAGCCTGAGGATACAAACATTAACGTTCATGGACATGCTTTGATGGATATGGTTAATGTTTTGCGCATGCCGATATTAAATGGCATGAATTGTTTCCCCGATATTGAAGGATAAACGTGCTACTCAGCTAGTGGAGGTTCCAGTGTGGTAGACTATGCAATGGTATACATGAATGATTTATGCATTATCAAAGAGTTCTAGTTAGGTGAAAAACATTCAAAATCAGATCACATAGCTTTGGGCTTGACACTTGATATTTGCCACCATGTAGGACATGCAGAGGACATAGTAGGTATTGGTGAATTCCGTATTGATGTAGACAAGAAACAAGCATATGTTGGTCACCTAGACAGTCTTATGAACAATCTTATTAGGAGCACATGGGCTGATTTGAAAAATGCAATGTTGAATATAACTATAGAGGTTTTTGGGAACCAAAGAGTAGTCACAAAATGTCAAAGGATTGCCATGCAAGAAATGGTTTGTTGATGAATGTAAGGCTGCACGTAGAAAGCTGAAAATCCTCCCTAAGGGACAAGAACGAAGTGAGGCGAAAAAATGATATAATGCTCTCACATGTAAAAAGCGACAATTATATGTAGTGGTCAAAGAAAGCGAAGATGCTAGGGAGTTTGAGAAATGTCCAAGGCAAGAATGGAGAAAATTGCAAACCAAATGGTCAAGTGTTATGGGGGATTTTACATATGCTAACATGCTATCGTATGTTACAGGACTTTACATGCATAAAGGAGTATAGCCCATCAAATGTGATGTACATACACAATCATTTAGTGCTTTGTTTACTTTAGAAACATTGGATGCAACCCTCAACAAGATGGCTAATAGAAAAGTATATGATACTTTGCACTTGAATGCAGAGATGTTGGACAACAAAGGAGACGAGACCGTTTATGTTGCGTGTGATACATCATGCTTTTGCATATGGTTTTCCCCAAGAATGGCAAGAGAATTGGATACAACCATTGCATAAGGGAGGAGATCACAATTTGCTCACAAACTACCGCACAATTATGATCAATTCAGCCATGGCAAAGCTATTCAGTACTATCCTAGAAATGCAATTCAGTAAATAGGCAAAAAGTAATAACAAAAGAGCTTATGTGGACGGGTAGGTTTTCACCCTAGTCATAACACCATAAACCATATGGTTACTTTACATGTGCTTATGGGATGAGAGACAACTTGAGGGAGCAACCTTGTATTGTTGTTTTGTGGTTTATAAGAAAGCTTTTAACACCGTACCAAGGGTTGATTTATGGCAACGAATGCAAGAATTAGGGGTCCCAAATGATCTATGCATGGGAATTGATAGGATATATCAACATATTGTACCACTTCAGAGGTCCCAACGAGCCGTCACAAGCATTTGAGAGTAATATGGGAGTCAAACAAGGTTGCCCGCTCTACCCTATATTATTTGGTTTATGCATTGATTAAGCTAGAGGAAATACTTCTCATGGCTATGATAGAAGAGGAAGCCTAAAGCCCGCATATTGGTATGTTTGTCATCTTGCTCCTACTTTATGCAGATTATGTGATCTTCTTCACATGTACTGGGAAACGTATGCAACAGTTCATGGGGATTCTTGAACGGTTTTGTCAAGATAGTGGTTTGACAGTGAATGTATCAAAAACAAAGCTAATGGTTGTACACACCAAGCAATCAAAGACCCCACCAAAAGTACACTATGCGGGACAACCTATAGAGGTAGTATCTACTTTCAAATACTTAGGGATTGAGATACCTGCAAACCACAATTGGCATACATGAGTGGAGTGACGATTAGCAACAGGGAAAAGCAAGTATTATCACTTTGAAAACGACTACAGTTGTACAGATACTAAATGCTGAAACATATGTTGTATGATTTTTTATGCATATGTTCTACAAATGGTATTATATGGAGTGGAAGTGTGAAGAGGGAGCATCTCCTCATCTAGAAGGAACCACATTGAGAAGCTACAAAAAGCTTTTATTCGTAGACATTTGAGCATCAAAAGCACCCCACCATATGTACTTATGCTTTTGAAAACTGGCCGTCAACCAATTGAGATACATGTTATGATATGAGTACTGAGATATACCACCCAAATGCGTCAAATGGATGACAATAGGCTCCCCAAACCAGCACGGTATGCTAGCACACGCTTACAAAAAATGTGAAAAAGTGAAGTGCTTTCAACAGGATGGGTGCTGGATATGCAAAAATGGTTTAAAGGATAGGGAGTGGATAGATATCTAGATATGGCATCTGAAGATGTATGCATGGGCACATTTTATTTAAACCTCTTGCGACCATATCAAGCAAAACATCAAAGCAAAGGAGCAAATGGCAAACTTGCTTATTACAGTATGCATATCTATCCTTCATGTTGGAAGTCCTACATGGAGGCAAAGGCGCACACACAGCTATACAAAGCCAACCCGCCCTCGATGGTATTTAGATGGAGTATTGCACGACTTCAAACTCGATCGTACACTTTATTGATCAAGACAAGTGTATGGAGTAGACAAATGAGAGAAGGTTATGCAAGTTGTGTGGAATGCAATGTAGAATCAAAGGAGCACATGATTATGACATACCTAGCATGTGCATACATACGAACTGACTTTGATATCCCTTTACAAGGACCACTTCACCAGTTCTTGACCACTACTCCTATATCACATTAGGGGGCTCTCATCACCCACATGTGACGCTTTCAAGAGAACCACGCTGAATCTCCCTCTCTCTCTCTCTCTCTCTCTCTCTCTCTCTCTCTCTCTCTCTCTCTCTCAGGTCCATACTTGAGTCCAAATCCCCCCTAATGAGAATAACATAGCTCCAACTACATCACAACAATAGGCACTAACCCATACAAAAAGGCCTCGATTGAGAAGGTCAAGAAGAAGTTGCAAATAGAAAGACAAGCTCTCAAAACAAGTTTAGGAGTAACAATGCCTCAACAAGATTGTAGAATTACAAGACAGCCGAAATTCTAAAGTGAAACTTGAAAAAATTTTAGCATTATCCGTAAGGAAAAGCGACTAACAACACCATCGCCACTTGCTGTAGAGTGGAGCCTACCAAATATCCTAGACTAACACAACAAGAACCAACGATCATAGGAGACTCAACACCACCTCATTTTAATACATGCCAAATACATCATTCCTGTAGAGTAAGAAATCATGCTCATTAACTTGGAAGGTAAACTCATGACTATAAAGCAATAGACAACATTAAATGTACTCATAAACATCATGTGTAATCTCTCATAAGAATATTAAATTATACTTTCCCTATTGATGATGCAAAAAAGTAAAATTTAAATGGGAGCAATATCAAGTAGCAAATGGCTCCACCAAAAGGCAGCTCAACAATTAGGAAAAAGTAATTTAAATGGAAGCAACATTAGGAAAATTGGCTTGACCACAAGTTGCAAGATGTTAGATTACGGCAACAAGAATAGGAAGACCACTAGGCAAGCAAAGTTCTTGAGGTCCTTACGACATTGTAGCCCTGATGGAGAAATAATATTTCAAACTATAACAATATATCTTGGACTACTTTTTGTAGTACCAAGGCCCCGGATAGAGGGCACCCCATTCATGTGACTTACCATGCATGTATATAGTGGATTGTGAGCATGAAACCCCTAGCCACTTTGACTTCCCCCTCATCTTCAATGTCAATGCTCAAAGGGTGAAGGATAGCCTCAATAAGAGGAAGACTTTGTTTACTTCTTCGATTGCTTTGTAACAATTTTTTTAGATTGTCGCATCTGTTCATTAAAAGTCCTCCACTCCCTCTTTTTTATATAAATATAGGGATAGATAGATATACTATGGTCACTCATTCTACTTTTTAACCAAATTACCAACCTATTATCTTAACTATTAGGAGGCATAAACATGAGTTCATTCACTAGTTGTAACTACATGTTTTTCCTACCACACCGTTGACTACCACTATTAGCCTTGTAAGTACTATCTCGTGAACTCAACCTACATAGAGCATTCAATGAGGTTACTCCTCTTTCTTGCACGAGAAAATAAAAATAAATAAAGATACTCAAAAAGAAAGATAGATATACTATGGTCACTCATTCTACATTTTAACCAAATTACAGACCTACTAACTATTAGGAGGCATAGACATGAGTGCATTCACTAGATGAAACATGTTTTTCCTACCACTATTGGCTACCAATGTTAGCTTTAAAAGTACCATCTCATGAACATAACCTACATAGAGCATTCATTGAGGCTACTCCTCTTTATTGCACGAGAAAATACAAAAAATAAAGGTATTTTAAAAAAAAGAGTAGCAAAAGCTCCAACCTAGTGTAGGTGCATGTACACTCCACGCAAATGAATGTCCTCAAATTAGATACATTTTATGGCCTTGGTTGGTCGACTTAGTCTCGATACTGCACTTCACAATCCTGAAACCCATCGAGAGTAGAATATCCTGGCTCTATTCCCTGCTTCAAATCTCAAGCCTCATCAAGGAAACTACATCCTAAGCTTACTCAGTAGACATATCACCCTAAGCATTCCACCACACATTCCACTCAACACCAAGTACTAAAGTGTGCAATAATACTACTAATTCACTTGGTGTTTAACCCATCAACAAATTGCACTTGCAAGAACATAATCTTCACTGCAAGCTCTTCACTACATAGTAAGATAGACACACCCAAGATAATGCACACTAATTGCAAGTATGATGACGATTATGAAGATACTCCCTTTAAGGCTCCAAATACCACTATCATCTTCATTGATGGTCATAGCACATTGGCAAATTGCACAAAACCATGTCTTTCTTACTTGTACCAAGCACAAATTATTATGCTAGAAAGGGACTCTATGCACAGGATTTATATATTATCATTATACCACGATGAGACTCTACATGAGCGCATTGGAATTTGCATGGAACCTTAGCATTTTCTCACATAGCTTCTTGCACACACTCATATCAATCGTACATTGGCCTTCCCTATCCAAAAAGTGAGAATGCAAGATCAACCACCTAAAGTGAGCTCACATGAGTTCATACTTAACAACACATTATGATAAAAGCTTGAAAGATTCAAGGTCAAGCATATGAAGTACCACTTGAGTAGCAACAACTACACTACATTGTTTCTCAATCCTAGTTGCCTCTGCAATATACAAACCTACTCACTTAGGAGAGATTGCAAGCCGTATATGCCTCATATAGATGAATACTTAAAAAATTAAGCATCTTTCACCTTGGTGATAGAGTACAACATCAAAATTATCTTCAATGTCGAAAGACAACTTCCAACATGTTTCCATTGGACCAAATCTTGGCAAGAATATCACCCCACATACCTTGACACAAAACAGTAGCTTTATCACGTTGCATGAACTAAATACCCAAATACTGATGCAATAGGCTGCTTGATCTACCTGAGATGGCCATACTCTTCCCTAAAAGACTTAATTTTTAATGTGATTATCAAATCAAATGCAGACTATGCAGATTTATTCAAGTCAATTTGGTAAAAGTCTTAACAAAAGGAAAGTATACCTACTCAAGACAATGTGATATGTCGACATCTGTAGAGAAAAACAAGGGAGAGTTGAAGCCATGGAAGAGCCGTTACTTTGATGAATAGAAAAAAATAAAACTCTCTTGCACCTTATAAAGCAACCAATGTTGCTAGTATTTCCCCACATTAGTATTCCTTGTTTTCTGCAATCTATCCCCACTCAAATGTTTGTCTTCAAAAAAAATTTGCATCTTATTAGAGTATAGGATAGAGCAAGACAAAGTATCACTCTATTTCATGTACCACTCTCTTTCATCCATTCCATATCTTAGTTCTAGGTTCAAAAGGCCCCAAACATTCGAGCATTTAGAACCACCAACCTTCTTACCAAACCTCTTAAAACTTGAATTTAGAAACCTACTTACTCCCTTTCCTTTTGACTCTCTCTCTCTCTCTCTCTCTCTCTCTCTCTCTCTCTCTCTCAGAATTGCAAACACGAACAAGGGACACAAACACACTTGAACTATAGATGTAGGAGCTACATATGGGGATATAATCCTCTCTCTCTCAATGCTATGGTGAGATGTCACGCAGTAAGGTGGGAAGGTCGAGTGGCAACTATAGGCTAAGAGTTCAACAAGATATCAAGTACTACCTAAAGTTCAAGATATGGGCGAAATGGGCCACAAAGGCTATGGAGAGGGCAATGGCGATGGTGGAAGGGTAACAATGCACATCACTGGACAAAGAAGGAAATAGCTACAACACAATTTTGTAAATGGCAACGAATGAAGCTCTCTCAATCGACATTAGTGGCAATAGATCGATTGCAACATACAAATGACTAGCACGCCACCTAATAGAGGGGGGGAGATTAAAACATGGTTGAAAAGGGGGGAGAGAGAGAGAGAGAGAGAGAGAGAGAGAGAGAGAGAGAGATTAAAACTTAGTGGAGACGGATCGATTGCAGCAAACGGAGAGAGAGGGGGGGGAGGGGAGATTAGCACATAGTTGAAAAGTGGAGAAAAAGGGAAGAAAGAGAGAAACACAGAAAAGGGGGGATAGTCAAAGAGAAGCAAAAAAAGAGGGGTGGAAGAAAAAAACCCCCAAGGAGGGGGCGAAAAGACACAGAAAGGCGGGGAAGAATTTAAAGAGATAGGGAGAGCAAAGTAGGGAGAGAGACAGTCAAGTGGGGGAAGAAGAATTTAAAGAGATGGGGAGAGCAAATGGAAAGAGAAAGGGGGGTGGCGCTGCTGGGGGATGGGGGAAGAGAGAATAAAAACCAGAGGACGTGGGAAAAGGTGAGGGAAGCGCAGTTACAGTGTGACAGGGAATGCACAACTTTGCTTCCCATGCAACACCGATTCCAACATAGCATTTCGACCACACAAAACACATGTGGAGCGCTAGTCATCCCAAGTGTGACAGGCTCACTTATGTGGGTGTGTAGAACTAAAACCTGAAAGTGCGAAGAGGCAGTGAGAAGCCTTTGAAAGACACTCTTGCCCCTACTTGCATTCCTTCTGCAATTGTATGGCAGCTGAATCCAATGCCTTTGACAGATCAAGTGATTAAAGCTTGCATTACCAAATAATAAAGCTTCACATGCAAGTCCACCAGATGTTTATACCAAAGACGGATGTTTCCGCTACAAACGCCTAGATTACAAGAGAAAACTCTTCCTGTTTAGCATGTACGTTTATATCTACCAGGGTCAGTACCACAAACTTGTTCCATGTTCCAAACAGAAGATTTACTGTACAGGATGAGTCTTAAGTTTAGTAACTTACTACTACAACCCCTCTATTACCCTCCGTGCATAGCTCATCTCAACCATGACAACTCCCCCAGCGTGTAGATTCTCACAAGTGATTGGGTGGTGTGCATAGGAATAATAATACAAAGGGTGTAGAGCTTCTGGCTGAAGAGGCATTTGGAAGATAGAACATCAGAACTTTGGGCTGAAGTTCTCAGTATCTGCCGCAACATAAATATCTTCTCAAGTAAATAAATCACCACCAAAATTTCCAATTCACAGGCTGTGAATAGCACCTGCTTGTAGATATCATTGGGACATAAATATTTTCTCAAGTGAATAAATCACCACCAAAATTTCAAGTTCACAGGCTGCAAATAGTACCTGCTTGTAGATATCTCGGGGTTGCACGCACTCATCTTTTACTTCATCAGGCAAGACTGGAACCCTTCTTGTAAAGCCTCTTTATCCAACTTCTTTCCAATAAATACAAGCTTGTTTGTTCTCTTTTCATCAGCTCCCCATGGCCTATCTGAGCCTCCCTCAAACAATGCATGGACAGCCTACATACAGAAAATTTATTGGGCAAAGGCCAATCACAGCAACAGAACCAATTTCACAGGACCTCTTAAAGCAAGGCTCAAGGTATCTACCTGAAAGACAAAACGTTCATTCATGCCATCAATGGATAAAACTCCCTTGCATCGATAAATATCATCAGCATTGAGAGATAAGGTCTTGCCAAGCCAGAGATTTATCTGCAGCACAGAAATCAACCCAAAACAGCTATTCATAAACCATGGCCAACAACAATATCTGAAAGACAACAGGAAACCATGAATGATGGAAGTTCCACTCATCTTAACCAATCACAATGTCCAAAAGACCACACCTTCTCAAGGTCCAGTGTACCATCACAAACAATGCTGACCGAAGAAACCTCGGAATCATGTGTGTGATGATGATGACTGCTCGTGTCATGTTTCTCATGATGGTGGTGTTTGTGGTCTGCAAGTGGATTATTGTCAGCCAATACCTGCATGAACGAACACAAGAAACAAAACGTACAACAGCAAATAAACACAAATCTGACCTTCATGATTGCAAGTCGAATCACACACATGATCGTGGCCATGGTGGTCATGTTCATGTTTATCAAGTTTTTTTTCTTCCATGATATCTCTCTCAATTCTATAGCAGACACATGCCGACTGTTATCTACTACCAGAAGCACCTATGCCAATTTTACCTGTTTCAACTAAACTAAAACCTTACCTTTCAAGGTCAAAGCCACCAATACCTAGAACATAATCCATATCCACTCGGCCATACTTAGTCTCTTTAACGTGTGCAATCTCATTTATAGTCTGCAAAAAACTACCAATTTACAGCCATACATTCCATGCCAAACAAAACAAGGGGTATTCTAGACAGGAAATTTGCAAAACTGAAAGGCACATCACCTTGATACGCTGAGCAAGGACCTCCAAATCCTTTGCAGTCACTAGATCGACCTGAAAAAGGGCAACTCATTTTGAGCCACAAAATACTAGCCACCTAGGCATTATGGTTAACCACCCCTAATTGCTGATCTGTGAGTTATAGTAACTCATGAAGGAAACATAGATAGAAAACCGGATTCAACTGAATTTCCTTACAAAGAGACTCTAAAATTAGCTGAGGGTTATATCCAACCACCTCAATAAGCAAAGGAAAATATTTGTCACTGAGTGGGGGGGTTGGAATTGAATGACTGGGATACCAAGTGACTGACCACACCATCAATTTATAGATGAGGAACCAACCAAACTGTGGGAGTTGGCATAGAAAACACAAAAACTCTCCTCTCTTAAGTTTCAGTTTTGGGGCTGCTTAAATTAGCTGATTATTAAGGTTAAATGTGAAGTGCACTTTTTCTAGCTGAACAACCCTCTTTAGGACCTAAAATTAGAACAATGAGCGATGCAAGCATAGTGTACCCCAACCAAGGCATCAGTGAATGGGTGCACATCAGCTACCCTAACACCTACCAAAACTTCAAAGGGGATGCTTATCTTTCCTCAACATTCCAAAGGGCCACCTCAAAGAGAACATTGTAAGCTGTCAAATGACCTACAGGGACTTCCAAAGGACCCAATTTGAACTTTATTCAAAAGATAAATTTATGCCCAAGGGAGACAAAAAAGGGAAGTTTGGGTCACAAATCACCAAAAAAAAAAAGTACTCTGAGCCAACTTCCAAAAGATAGTTGTTCATGGGTTATAACTCAAAATCCCAAGGATACAAACTTCATGATTCCGTTTCACATGCAGTATATACGAGTTTAGATGTATCTTTTGTGGAGTTCCTAGCTGGAGAGGGGAATAGTGACCATCCTATACCTAGAGATCTAGGTGACAATTGGGCACCAAGCCAATGCCTTTGGAGCCCATGCCTCTTGAGGCTCCACCATCAATGGAGGAGGCAATTGCCTCACCATTGGATTCACCCAATGAATCCGCACAAATGGAAGTTTCACTGACTTTGGTAGTGGCAAAGCGGAGAGGGAAGCATCAAGCTCCTTCTCATTGGGCACCTAATACACTATCCAATGCAAGGATTGAGGAAGTTTCTCAAGAGTAGCAGTCATAAGATGGCCTAAAACGATCTTGGAGGAACCAAGCACACTCCACCGAGATTGTTTGTACTAACTATTGTTTGATATCTCATGCCATAGGGAGCCAACCTTCCCGAAGAAGGCTTTGCAATCACAACATTGAAAGAAAGCGATGGAACAAGAGTTGGATGTGATTGAGCGAAATGGCACTTCAAATATTGTGCCTCGACCCATTCATAGGAAGGTGATAGGAGTGAGGTAGGTCTTAAAGACCAAGTTTCACAGTGATGGCACTCTGGATAAGTATAAGGTGTGACTCGTTAGAGGATTCCTGCAAAAGCCAAAAGTGGATTTTCATGATACCTTTACACCTACAACTTGAATGGCTACAATTAGGATCGTTCTTACCTTAGTCAACCATAAGAGATTGTCAATTTATCAAATTGATGTGAAGTCTCCATTCTTTCCTGGAGATTTGAAACAAGAGATCTATATTGAGCAACCTCGTGACTTTTCCTCATCAAATGGCAAAGTGTACAAGTTGAAGGAGGACATTTTACAACCTTTGGAATGAGAAGATAGACTTATTAAAGGTAAAATATGCTTGACAAAGATTGGTACGCCTATGACTCTTTGGCAAAGGAGGAATAAACAAACTCTTGAAAACATGGCTATGTGGACCTTTTAAGAGGCTAGAGACGACACTTCTACCTATGGTATGCATATTGAGAAGGGATTGCAAACAATCAAAATAATGGACTTTTAAATAAGATACAGCACATTAGGGTAAAATGCTGCAGTCAAGGCTGCACAATGCAAGACAGAGTATAGGGTAAGAGACTAGATGGGATACACTAGTGAATATTTTCTCTATCTATGCATACCTAGCAAAAACCCAAGGGATTGAGGTACTTGAAAAGGAGAAGAGAAGATGGAATTTTGATGCGCCCGGTACATCTAAGAAGACTAGAGAGGGTGAGTCTGCTACTCTCCCTCCTAGCTAAGATCCTGAGCAGACTATGAACAATGCATAGAGAAACAAGAACTAACAGGATGCCCAACCCAAGAGATAGCCTAGCTACAATTTCTTTTCAAACATAGCGAATACTATTAACCTCAAGAGAGTGCTTGAAGATTGCATTTGAAACAGTAAAGTGGAGTTTACTCTAAACAAATCCTGAGGATTGCTAAGAGAAAATTCCATGAGTCGATCATAAATATCAGAAAGAGAAAGAGATTAGTGCAAATTGCGCGAGGATAGATATTTAGATTGAGGTACTGTTTGATGAGAGTGGAAATGGACTCATGAAGGGAATATTGTAATATGTTCGGATGTTGTTAGGAATGCTTGGCCACTGCTTTATGTAGATGATGAGACACATATCCTTGTTTCACACAATCACTTTTCTAAAATTCATTAGGCTCATGCAATGTAGACATTAGTCAAAATAAATGAGATGCCTACCTCATGCATTGATTTGCTTAAGCTTGGGTCGAAAATTAATATTATTGTGCACAAAGTTTATGAGAGTAAAAAGTGGCCAATTGATGTAGAACATGGTTGACAAATGAAGACCACTAACTATACTGCAGGGGAATTATGTGGTATGTGTCTGAATAACAAGATATCTATAGGTAATTTAGAGGAGGATATTCATTTCTTTGTGCAAGACACTAGCTCATATGATATTGTGCTAGATCTTCACTTCTTACGGAGACACGAACAAAACTAAGGTCATGAATGATAGCTGCACTAATACAAAAATTCCTAGCAAAGATAGAATGAGAGTGGTTTGGTTGATGACAATGTGTAAACCATCCTACGTGTAAAGATACTTTACGAGATTCTTCTCTGCCTATGACAGATCTAGAATTTCATTAGGTACCACTATCCCACAAAACAACAGTGATACAAAGTGAAATTAATTCTCCCATCCTAACAATGGATTTTTTCTTTTAGTTTTGCTGGACTTTATGCTAATAGTTCTATTTCATATGAGAGGGTTTCAAAGATACCTAGAATTGCCAAGCGGTACATATGTAAAAAATTGAAGGCATTTAGAGAGAGAAGTGTATTGCATGATCACGACCTAATAAACGGTATGTGTAAAAGATTGACTAATGCAATTATTGTGACAAAATTTAAGAAAATATTAAAAACTGAGGATTTAAGCAATTCTAATCTTGTCTTAGTGCAATCCATGGACATGAATTTTGTGTTTGTTGCATTTAGGCAATTAGAGGCATGAGCCTTGTCAAGATGTGCACTTTACCACAAGGGGCTACAAATTCAGTAGCATATATGATGAATGCTATGAGCGAGTTCCTACATGATTATACCTCTCAACTTACCATTCAAGATGATGTGTCTCTAAAAGGCTACGTAGAAGAAGGAAATGAAACATTGGACATTCATGGGTGTAGACACTTTGTTGCTAACCATATTATGAATTGTGAGCACTGAATAGTCCAATGTGGGTACAAAAAGATAAGACGTATGACCTATGGTTATTTATTGAGAGATGAGTTGCTATGGAAGCATCCTAAAAGAAGAGGCAGAATATCCTGGCGAGCAGTCTTTGATAAACAAGACTATGCAAATGCAAATTATGAGTGAGTTTCATGAGAGTGTATGGGCTGAGCATAGAGATGTATTGGTAACATATGAGGCAAAGAACAATATAGATGGAAAGGGATATACAAAGCAGTAACTCACTTTGTAGACATATGCAAGGAGTGCCAATTGTATTCTTTAGTGCAACATAGGGATGAGCTTCATGCCACATCCACTTTGTATGCACTACAAGTGGGTTGTTGATTTGATTACTATGCCAATTGGGATTCAATAGATGAGGTATACAATGTCAAAAATGGATGCAATGATGGAAGCGTGTAGAAAACTACTACAATAGATTGATGTACATAAGAGACAAAGAAAAGAGAAAGAAAAACACTATAAAAGAAAAGAACATTGCACATGGAACTCATAAGTAAAGAGATACTCAAGAGATGGAATCCATATACCAAGTTATGAGACAATATAAAACCAATGTGAGTCACCGGTTGTGAAGGCACTAGCACTTGCTCCTCTCCCTCCACCAAAACCAATCAAGTGATGAATAATCATAGTCAAATGATGAATAATCATAATGATGAATGTGGAGGAAAAGACTTAATAAATAGGCAAAAATAATGCTATAAATCATGCCAAGTCAACCAACATTTAATGCTAGTTGACCAACATAGAATGCTAAAATAGCCATCCTAAAATGCCAAGGAAATGCCTAAATAATCAAGATAACATCCCGGTTGCCTAGCCCACTGAATCACATACTCAAACTCAACCATGAATTAACATATCTACTAACATATAGTTCTTTCAAAGGAAGATCTTACTCATCAAGTTGAGAAAACAACATTAAGGATAAAGGGTACTAGTGTCATATGAAGTTTCTACTTTTGGAGATCTTTTGCAACTATGGATATGTGGAAAATATTACTACAAATCAAGAAGAGTTGAATACTCATAAAACTAGAGAATTTTTTTTAGACATGGCATTAAATTGACTTTGACTTCAACGTACAGTCTAAAAGGAAATGAAAAGAGAGAAAGAGGTCATCCACCTATAACGAAGGCTAGAGGTCATCCACCTATAACGAAGGCTTTAGCCAAAGTGAATAACTCAACTCATATAGCATATGCATAATACTAAACTTTGTGAGCTCAAAACAATCAGCCTTCCCACTCTTGATCAGCGCGAAAGTGTTAAGATTTAACTCCTTGCCACATCAGTAGTGCCCGTGGCAATAGTTGGACTGTCCGACTGCAGTCAGCTGCATTAAATGCAGCCGACCTGCCTATTTTGGGCATAATTCAAGGCATTCTTTTCAACCTTTTTAAGGCTGAGTTTCCAGTACACTTCATAACTTGTGTCTGAGAGATTGGCCTGCTAGTGACAGAGACAATACTCGAGATTCACGAAGATTGAGGTCCTTAAGGCAGAGACATATGCAAATATTCTCTCTACACCTATGTATAATCTTGCATCCTTATACAACATTCCTCACTGCAGATTTTCTGCATTTCACCGTCTCTCCTCTCTCTTCTCTCTCCATTTACTCTTTGTCACAATCATTCGTTTCCGCATTGCTTCACTCTGACAATGTATCAGAGCATTTTGGCCTAGGGTGGACCTATCTAAAGAGGAGTTTTCAGCGCGACACAAGGCTGCGTTTTCAGCATTCAAGTGTGAGCAGGTGGGATGCGCAACAAAACAAGGCTAAGGCGAGCGTGGGCATGCAAGAGGGGAAGATTTGCTGAAGTTGCTGCTGTTTTTCTACTATTAGAGATGGAAGAAGGCTGTGTTTTTGGCCTTCAAGTGCAGGATTTACCTTTTCATCGCCTCCGACGGCTAAAGAACATTCAAGACACGGAGACGAGCCCTAGCAAGCAGTGTTTTCATAGTCAAAGGGGGTTTCTTTTGAGTTTGTGCACGCATTGCAAGTGAAGATGTCTACAGAGTGTGATGTGGAGTTCCGAGCAATCATGGACCAGAAGGTGCCTGTCCTACTGGCTCTTCCACCAAATCAGGAGCTTGATGGTGACAATTATCGCATATGGCGTGTGATGATGTTGGCCATATTGAAATCTTATGATCTGGTAGAGCTTGTGATGGAGATCAACCGACCCTCAATGAGAGATGAGTCCAAACTCTCTTCATGTGCTCGTGCGGAGTTGACCAAAGCTCAATCTCATTGTGACAAACAAAATGCCAGGATTCATTTTTTGATCTTTTTGTCTTGTACAACAGCCATGATAGCCCATATCGAGCACTTAAAGTAGCTCAAGAGATATGGCTAGAACTTGACCAAATGTACAACCGGATGACCCTTATGAAGAGGATTTCTTTGGAGGTGCAAATGCAAACCTTGTCCTTGAATAAGTCTTCTTCGCTTTGGGACCATATTAACTAGCTTCAACAGCTTCAAATGCAAGTTCAAAATGCAAGGAAGCCTATTTTCTCCAAAGACATGGCGATCACTTTATTATCCCAGTTGCCGCCATGATTTGGTACCTTTTGTTCCACTCTTATTGCCGTAGGGCGGGAGTTGACTCTTCGCTAGGAAGAAATGGTTCCTATGGTCTTGGACCAAGAGGAACAATTGAAGGGACAAAATGCTTCCAAATTGGAGGCATCGATTGGTCAAGCCTCTCATAAGAAGGGGAAAGGATCACAAGAAGAAAAAGAAGGACAACATATCCAAGAAAGACAGAGAAAGAATCGACAGGCCATATTTGTGGTAAGATCGGCCATTGGAAGAAGGATTGCCCCGACAAGGACAAGGACACCAAGAAGGACACAAAGGATTCTGGAGCAGTGGTTGCACCCTCATCAGCTACTTTTCTACACTTAGCGGTCATTGAGGACACTACATCAAACTTTTGATGCTACGATGACAACTCCCCAGGCTCAAGAGTGGATCGTGGACAGTGCTGCCTTCCAGCACATGACTCCTTCGACAGTTGGTGTTGCCCACTTGCGACCCTCGCATGAGCATATTCTCATAGGAGACAGCTCTTCTGTGTATATTGCAGCATGGATGAGATGCAGCTAATTCTAGATGGACGTGGTGGTATCCACACTTCCGAGGTGTTGAATGTGCCAGGTTTAGGGTGTCATTTGCTTTCAGTACGTAAGATTTATTCTCTTGGTCTCTTGGTGGAGTTTGACACTGATGCTATTCGCATTCTTGATCATGGATCGAGCAAGGTTCTCCTTCAGGGTATGAGGAGAATCGCATCTACAAATTGAAGTCTTCTTCCACTCTTACCTCTCTTTTTCTTACCTCTCAAACACAATCCGACCTATGGCATGCTCGGTTTGGCCACCTAAATTATGAGTATCTTCGGAAGGCGTCACAAGAATCGCTTGTTTGAGGTTTTCCGAACATAGTGGTGAGCCAACAACCGTCTGTCTCCTACATTCGTGGGAAGCAGCATAGGGATGCAATTCCCAACAAAGCTTCGAGACGGTCTACTTTGCCTATGGAGCTTATATCTACAGATCTTTGTGGCTCAATGAGGAATGAGTTCTTGAAGGGGAGCTTATACTTCATGTTGATCGTAGATGACTACAACAAGATGACATGGACCTACTTCTTGACGCAGAAGTCGACAGCATTCTTCCACTTCAAGGATTGGCTTCTCTTTGAGGAGGACCGATCTCGCAAGAGATTGAAGACCTTGCAATTACAAGGGTGGTGAATTTGTTTCTAATGAGTTTGCTCGGTTTTGTGCAAATAGGGGGCATTCACCAGGAGTTTGCTAATACCAACACTCCTCAAGAGTGGCATTTTTGGAGCAGAAGAACCGAAGTGTGATCGAGATAGCATGCACCATGATTGAGCACCACCAAACACCTTAGATTCTATGGGCAATGGCTAAGATAGTCCACATCCTAAATCGGTCTCCCACTTTGATCGTTGACAAGATGGCACCTTTTGAAACTTACTTTGGGACTAAGTCTAATGTCTCTTATTTCAAGATCTTTGGGTGTGACGCCTATGTGCACATTCCAAAAATGCAGCGTGACAAGTTTGAGGCAGCTTCCCAACAATAGGCTTTTGTCGACTACAACTCCCAATCTCGAGGTTATCACTTGTATGATTCCGTAAGGCGAGACGTCTATATGAGCCGAGAAGAGCGGTTCGGGAAAGTTTCAGCCATAGAGGGGGGTGAGGAACACCCAATCTTTGGAGATCAAGGGAGAGTTGGACTCTTGAGACAATTCCTTTGAAGCGAGCACCACTTGATGGAGATTCTTCCTCAAATTTCGGGTCTTCTCTTCCACCGGCCACCCCGGTGATGATCTCGCCAATGCATAAACCCGAGTCTTCACTGAATGGAGAACGTTGAGGAGCCATCCGGCCTCCACCTCGTTGGACCCGTGACACCCTCCGAGATTCAAGGATCAAGGGGATCCTTGAGGAGTGGAAACCGCAGGATGGACCCGAAGATCACGAAGACATCATGCATATACTACGGAGCTTTTTCGCTCTAGCTATTGTTTGATGTCCCATGTTTTGCAAGATAGAGAGCCTACATCAATGAAGCAGGCTTTACAATTTGATCATTGGTAGAAGGCGATGGAAGCCGAGTTGGAGGCTATTGAGCGGAATGGCACTTGGTTCCTTGTGCCTCATCCCTCTCATAAGCAAGTGATTGGTGTCAAATGGGTCTTCAAGACCAAGTACCATAGTGATGGCTCCTTGGACAAGCACAAGGCTCACCTTGTTGCTAACAGTTTTGCACAACACCCAGGTGTTGACTTCCATGATACTTTTTCCCCTACAACTCACATGGTGACTATTCGTGTTGTTCTTGTCATAGCTAGTCATAGGAAATGGCCAGTTTTTCAAATAAATGTGCAATCGGCCTTCTTGAATGGTGATTTGAAGGAGGAGATCTATGTAGCGCAGCCTCCTGGCTTTATTTCCTCAAATGGAAAGGTTTACAAGTAAATATGGCATTGTATGGCCTAAAGCAAGCTCCGTGTGCTTGGAATGAGAAGATTGACTCGTTTCTCCAGACCAGGTTGGGATATCAGCCTTCTACGATCGATCCACAGCTTTATGTGCACACTTCCAAGGGAGCTTGTATGTTGTTTGTATTATATGTTGATGACTTGATTATTGCAAGTGCTCGTACCCAAAAGGTTCAAGAGAATAAGGCAGCCCTACACCAAAAGTTTGAGAAGACGGATTTAGGACTTCTCCATTTTTTTTTGGGCCATGAGATGCCATGTGGCAATTTGCCATGTGGCAACAATCGGACTATCCAACTAAGTTGATTGCATTTAACCCAACCGACCTGCCTATTTTGGGCATTTTTTGAGGCATTCTTTTCAACCTTTTTAAGGCGGAGTTTCCAACAAACTTCATTACTCGTATCTAACAAATTTCAGCTTCCTAGTGACGAAGACAGCACTCGAGACCGATGGAGATCGAGGTCCTTAAGGCAAAGACATACACAGATATTCTCTTTGCACCCATGTATAATTATGCATCCTTATACAACATTCTTTGTCATGATCATTTGTTGCTCTCTCTCTCTCTCTCTCTCTCTCTCTCTCTCTCTCTCTCTCTCTCTCTCTCTCTCTCTCTCTCTCTGTGTCATGATCATTCGCTTCTGCATTGCTTCACTCAAGCAAGAAGCTCTAGTGGCTGAAAATGATCAGCCATCTCTTCTCTTCGTTGAAATATTTCAACACTCTCAACCTCTAGCTGCATAAATGCAGCAATTACACAATATGTGTCCAAGGAAAGCACTAAGACAACACCAAAACTACCCTACTTCTCAATTGTCAATATTTTTTCAATTTTTGTCACAATATTTACACAAATTAATTCTTTGTACATATCATTTATATGCTCATTATCATGCAATGCACCAATATGCCTAAATATCTTATGTCTCTTACTATGTAATACCTAATAATTCTAGGCAATCTCTAAGACCCCTCTAATAACGAAACAAAACTTTAAATGCAAAGTCCAACAAAACTACAAAAAAAAACTCTATTGACAAGAGATGAGCTTATCATATCCCATTCCACATTCATCTCGCAAGACAATGGTACATAATGAAAATCGAAATCTGTCGTAGGTAAAGGAGCATCTAGTAAAGTATTCTTACTCTTAGGATGATTTACACACAATGTCATGAACTAAATTGATCTCATTCCATCTCTACTACACAAACTACTACAATAGCGGAGTCATCATTCATCACCTTAATCTCCATTCGTAGCTCCATAATAAATGGCTAACCCAATATAATATCAGATGAGCAAGCATCCCATACAAAGAAATGAAAATCCTCATATTTATCAACTGTAGATATCTTGATATTCCAACATGTAGCATACAACTCCTCACACATACATCTCCTAACATGTTGCTTCTAAGTAGCACTTGCGAAGAACCTATTATTTCAAGTGTAGTAGATGGCATTGTAATTTTAGAAACATCAAGCTTTAGATCACTTAAACTTTTAATTAACTCATCATTACTATTGTTTCATAGTGATAGACTAACATAGGCATAGAGATGGAGCAAATACAACAGCAACAATAGACAAGATAGGTGTAGGCAAGGCAGGTAAAGACAGAGATATAGGAGCCATCGCTTGCATAATATCAAGGCATTGAAACATAAGAAATTCTAAGAGAGACTATATCATTCTATGGTCTAGACTTTCACATCTCTTGCTTCACTAAAATAGTGACAACATACTATGCATCGTACAATCGGTCTTAAAATCCATCGACAGCAATCTATCTACTAAGAGTCTTCTAAACACGCTAGATGCGCCGAATCTATAGCTTATAAGAATACCTCCATTTTCTCAAGCTTTAAGGCCACTTAGTATGCACTATCCAACTCATTAAACCCTAACTCAAGCTTTCGTAGTGACTCTATTACCACCAAACCTTGTTGCGTCCTATATCCATCCAAATATCTTCTAGAAAGACCTTTATCTTCAAGGCTTTCTAAAAGATGAACAAAGATGGACTCAAGAAATATAGCTCAATGATACACAACTCTAAGAAAAAAGTTACCAATTATCACAAGGCCGTGGATTTTTAAGATACCTTTATCTTGTCTATAACATTTTATTAAGTTATTTATCAAATGTGTAAGGTTGTTTAGCACATGTGATATACATAACAATTATTTCATTGTAAGAAGTCAATGACCTCGATAATGTAATGGACATAAGAAACAAAAGTTGTGATAAGTTATGCCAACTCGGCTTTGGGGGTTAGTTGGTATCAGTCTTGACCCTAAGACGATTATATGACCAATAAGGGTCAATGGTGACACTTGGAACTAGCATTAATTAATAAATTAATATCAATATAAGGATCATCAAAGATTAGGAACCACTTCAAGTTGCAAATGGTCTAGCCAATTTGATCATAGATGGGCACATCTACTTTTAAACAAATCAGAAGGGCTAAAATTAATTTTTTAGATTATTTAATTTAAAAATCTAATTAAAGGACTAGATAATGCTGCAAAATGGGTTTCAAACTGTCACTTTGAAAAAATGCCCATGCAAACCAAGAAAACGTTTTTTGAGCTGGATCTCAACCATTGTGTTAGCTTACAACTTGAGAGGGGAAGGGGGGAAGGGAAAGAGAGAGAGAGAGAGAGAGAGAGAGAGAGCGCTGGAGGCCCATTTTCTAATCAAAGAACAGCAATTTACTGCAAAAACAACCATCTAAGAGCCCGAGTAAATAAGAAACAGCAAAGAGCTACCTTCTAAGGGTTGGCGTCCGCATTGTTGATCAAGAGACAGTATTTTAGAGGTGCCTAGTAGAAAGCAACTACATTAGATGCACAATGAAGCAAACATGTGAAATTTAGGATCGTCTCTCAAAGAAAATCGAATTTCTCTCTCATCTTGCCTCTCACCTTCTCTGACCCAATATTAGGAGATCTCAACATTTCTCTGCCATTTTGAGCAAATCTCAATCAAATTTAGTAGACAAGAAAGAGATCTTTGCTTGGCCCTTGGATTTGACAAACCCCTCAAGACCCATGCCAATTGGTGAAGGCATCATTCACTAAATTCAACACCTCAAATTAATTATCAAGGAATTTAGATATCAGCCCATTCACTGTAATTTGGAGCATGATTGTTAAATTGGGAGTTCCGTTTATACAAATCCTACATGAAAAATCAAAGGAGATAATGAATCTCAGCTTATATTCATTCCATTAGCAATCAAGTTAAAGAAACACCAAAAGAGGTATCAATTTTGGGGTCAATAGAGTGTCCACTATTCGAGATTATTAAGATAATTAGTGCAATTTAAGTTATATTCATTTGCTAATTGTTATAACTAAGTGCTTGATTAAGGAATTACCACCCTTTTCAAGAAGAAAGGCTCTTATCACCAACCACAAAAAGTACTAACAAGAATTGAAGGTTATATATATTTAGAGAACAACCCCCGCCAAGGGAGCTTTAGGAAGGTTAGACTTCATGCTATAAAGCTCATTTCAAATCTAAACCCAAAGAAGAAATGTCTAAATTACGTCCAAATACTCAAAGATGGACTGAAGCTACCCACAAAGAGTGATGATCCACATGGCTAATGGATTTTTACACGTAAGTTTTCGCTTCTTCCACAACTTGGAAGATGTCCTACAAGCAGTGACCGCTTATACGACATAGCAAAACACAAAGGCTTGCAACCCCCAATGCCAATAAAAATAGCCCATAAAAGATCTAACACAACAAAAACAACAACAACAACACACATGAAAGATTGCTACAAGGTCACTTTCAAAAGTAGAAGAACCAAGAAAGTTTAACAAATAGCGAGTCTTCGTTCAAATCAGTTCTTGAACCGTCTATATGTGAGATTTGGACAAGCTTCTCCTTGTTGCAAGTTTCTACTTGTTTGAAACTTCTTTCCAAAGATAACACTTCCATGTTCAAGTATCTCAAACCACTCAAAAACACTAGACTTTTCTCATGCGTGAAACTTTTATATCAATAGCCATTTACATGTGTATTTTTGGCAACCACTAACAATGTCGTGTTGATGTCATTGGTAACAAAATTTGCCCCCTCATTGCCTCACCAAATATTGTTTGCTAGAGTACTTAATAATTAAAATAACTATTAATTACATCTATGCTTGTAGATGCAAGCTTCGTATTTAAATTTTAAAGTGTGCCTTTTTCATCAATGACTATAAAACCAAGTATACTACTCTTTAAACCAACCAACTTCTTCGTCTATCGTCTACAATGCCCAAAAGGTGGGAATCCAAGAAATAAACCTATCCAAACAACAAACCATTCTACAAGTTTAATATTCACAACTAACATGCATATATATGCATATCCACATTTAAAATAATTCTCCAATATATATTCCTCTACCTAAACATGCACCCTATCAAGCAAGATGAGTTAATACTCTATAAAAAATAGTTTTCATTGGGGGATACAGAAAATAAGAGTATGTTAAATTTTACTAGATAATAGAAGCAACAAACATGCACAAGCAAAAGCTAAGAAACTTCACCTTATTAAGTAGAATGCGGTCTGCATAGGCAACTTGTTGCACAGCCTCATTGACTACTCCATCAGGCTTTTTTTCATCCAAATGTTGAGGAGCATGTTTTGCATCCACTAGAGTCAACACTCCATCTAATCGAACATGAGGAGCAAGTTCCTCTTCCATATAGAATGTTTCAATAATTGGAGCTGGATTGGCCAAACCTGAGATACCAAGACCACTACTAAGTGGTGCAATTGCCTTGCAAATAACTCTCTCTCAATTCTCCTTATAAAGGATTAGAACTCATCACAAAAAGAAAAGTGAAACCAATCATTATCTTATACATAAGAAAACATTGCTAGTGCATTCCTCGATATGCATATATATTAAGACCTCGACCCTTCAACACATTGACAGAAGGCACACACTTTCTTGAGGGAAAAACCCCTTAACCTACATGACCGAATTCATAAAATACATACCAGTTGTCTCGATTAAAATGTGATCAAACAAGTCCCTCTTAGTTTGCACAAGCTCTGTGATCATACGCACAAGATCACCTCTGACTGTGCAGCAGAGGCATCCATTACTGAGCATCATGATATCTTCTTGGCCTGCTTTCTGAGCGGCAACTAGAGATCCATCGATGTCCACTTCACCGAACTGAAAGTCAAAGAATAAAAAAGGCCAGTAAGGGACTGTAAAAGGTGTGCATTGCAACAGGCATAGCAGTCGATGTAACCACTAAAGACAGCCATGATATCCTAGTCCAAGTCACAGACCACACTTCATTTTCTGGGAGGCACAGAAGGTAAGGCATTAGGCACTCTTGAATCGTGCAGACACGTCTACAGGAAGAAAGGCTTCGATAGACTATTGCAGAAATATGCACGTGTTCAATTAAAAAACCATAAAAGGGACGTATAGTTGCTGTACCTCGTTTTCAATCACGGCCAACCTTTTGCCGTGGTTTGCTTTCAGAACGTAATTTAACAAAGTAGTCTGCAAAGGCAATAAAAGTACTGAGCTTGAGAGATATCAATGGCAGTTAAGGGCTGCACCATTGCCAAAAAACAAGGAAACATATTGAAAGGCACCTTGCCAGAGCCAAGAAAGCCAGTGATGACAGTGACGGGCACTCGGTTATCTGGGCCAGAAGACTGGGAAAACGGATCCTGCGCTGCTGATCTTGCAGCCGAACAGAAGCGGCGCTTGGAGTTGGAGAAGGAAAGGGAGGGACACACCCTGGTGGACAGAGAAATAGAGACAAAGCTCCATGACGATGATTGGCGCACATAGGCGCTGCGAGAGAATGACCTGCGGGGACAGAAAGTCCTTCTGCCGGTGAGCACCGCGCACCGAATGTCGTAGAGGGAGCACTTGAAGACGGAAGCCATGGTCCGTGTTTTACTGGGAGTGAACACTCGGCCTGCGATAGGGAGTGTTAAGAAGGTTTGTGACTCGCCGTATACGAACCTGTAACTGTCTTCGGCCAGGGTCTACCTGCTGAGATAGGGTTTTAGAGGAGGATTCTAGAAGAGCTAGAGATATTTTCTTCACGACCCGTTGGCGCGACCCAACACGTTCCCAAGTTAACGTGATTTAAAGTTTAAGCGAGCTTCCATCTAATGCTTCGAATCTAATCGACACCTATATACTCTCTATACTATATTATAATTATAATCTTAATTATCCTAATCTAATCTACACCTATCTATACTTTTATACTATGCTCTGTCATACTTAACAAATCTATCCCACTAAAGACTAACACTATATGGTAATCATAGAGTGTTCTCCAAGCCTTGGAAGAGAAAAGGTAAACACACACACACACACTCTCTCTCTCTCTCTCTCTCATCGTGCCTCATGGTTTTTAGATGTTGCTGCTGATGTTGCAGTAGTTAGCCTTTAGCCTAAGGAAATGAGGGGGTTCAATTCGATCCATTTTCACATGTGCATGTTGAAGGATACTGGAATCACGAGCACATGTAGAATCATCTATGCATGACAATTACTTGACTTTGTCATAGTTAGGGGCACATGCCAAATCGCTACTAAATAGTGTTGTTGCAACAAGTAAAAAGGTGGAGAGGAGGGAGATGGGAGGTGGCTACATAGGATTGGCTGCTATAGAGTTACCTAACACTCCTTGACTATTGATGATGATTTGTTTTATCAAGCTTTAATAAGCCTTCCATTATTTCATTCCAATTGTAAAAGTGGAGGGGCTCACAACCAGCTTGGAGAATCCCTACCAAAACCCAATCTAAAGTAGTGCATGTGCCTAAGTGTAAGTTCTTGATCATTAGTCACAATAACAATAAGCCAATATCAATTTTGTGCATCTTGGTGTCATCTCTATGTCTCTTTGTCACAAGATCGATAACGTAGATGAGGACTCTTATGTGCATGTTTGGGACAATGGCTTTGGGGGAGGGGGGAGCTTTAATGGCATATCGGTAGATTCACTTGATGTAGCCACCAAGGGCATCCTTACCTCTTGTTCTGCTAGCAATAGTGGCCGCTCTAGCACTAAGTCTAACGAAGCATCCTAGATGCTCACAATGGCACCAAGTTTCTAAAAAAAAGTTACACACAACTCTTTGCCTAGGCAATGACTAAACTTTCAGCAACAACACCAAAAACTATTAATTCCAATTGTGATTAGTGCATCTATCCACCCCAACACCCCCCATTATGCCATCAACACCTACATGTGCCCTGCGGTATTCGTGGCATTCTCGTGTCCCCCTTTCCCTTCTAAAAGAGTCATCTCTCTCTCTCTCTCTCTCTCTCTCTCTCTCTCTCTCTCTCTCTCTCTCTCTCTCTCTCTCTCTCTCTCTCTCTCTCTCATTTGTGCATGTGTACATGATAGACTAGAGGTCCTCCTTAATCACCCATCCTTCGTCCTCTCATCAAAGCTAAATGTGCACTCTTAGTGTTTTAGGAACTTCAATGCTCTTGGACTCGACCATCTCTCACACTTTGAGATCTCACAACCTTCTACTCTCCCCCCTACTATTCCAAGCAAGCAAGAAAGCAAACAACCAAAAGTTTGTAGTAGGCTCACATGCTTACCTCTATACACCTTTCAAGGCTTACTAGTGGCCTCACAATCTGTAACGTGTCCGCCGGTAATCTTAAGGACACATCTTAGCAGTCCATCGAAAAGAATGTGTAGAAAGCTCCACCCGGTACTCCCATGGAATGTCACGGGGTTTGCGATCTAGGACTTTTCGTGTCTGCCACGTAGCGGAAGTATTCTAGCCGTCCCCACTTAGGACCGACCTAAATCAGGGTATCTCCCTAATGGTCATTTCCTAATCAGCAACTAGCATTGAAACCCAAGCAAACTACTTTACCCAGAAACGCCAGGTCCGAAGCGGATTCACGCTGCACTTGGTTCAAGGAGAATGGGAAATGAGAGGGATGCAAGACTCGACCTCTATGCCATAAGGCATAGTCCCATTTCGTTCCCCTAAAATAGCGTAAACCGGGATTATTGTAACTTAGATTCTAGGTCAATGCTCTTGCTGTTTGTGTTCTTTGAACGATCTTCTTGCTGTCCAACATGATTGACAAAAATTCTCGGCCAATCGGGATCACCCATCCGTAGGACGGACCCATGGCCACATCCACCGCACTTTCCTCAGGTTGTTTTAGTTATTTAATTGCCTACCACATTTAGTTGTACATGCATCAATCAGCTCCCTTAATTAGCTTGTTAGGCACTAGTTCCTTCACGTAATCATAGCACTTGACATAGAAAAACAATGTCAAACAAGTTCCTTTTCAATAGCTTATTATAATCTTTCAAATACATTTATAAAGTCCAGCCTGTAGGCTTATCTATAATCCACCCAAAGGCTATCCAGCAATCAACAGGGATTACTAATCCAAGAATTCGCCCGTAGACTAGTATGCGGGCCTCGAGATCCAATCCCGAGTCACATTGGCCTCTTCTGCAGGGCCCGGAAGGCGAGGGATTTATGGCCAGAGCCCCCTCTAGCACCCAAGCATCCTCCTGCTCCAGGTAGCGCTCAACAAAGAGACCTCTCACGGCGAGTTCGGTCCACCTTCCCAGCGCGGTTAACAACCCCCTTGGTTAGGGTCAGGCAGGTAGTCGAGGTAACTGAAGCTGCCTCTCCCTTCAGACCTTCAACCTAAAGCATTAGATATCTTTTCATCCTTTAATTCTTTGAGCAAACAAAGCAAAACAGTGCTCTTAAAACTGTTACAAGCACAATCATTTCCATTGGTCGTTATTTTTTTGGCCAACTGCTAAGGAGTGAATCCTTCTTTCCGAATGCATCCAACACTCGATCCGGGATCAATTGCGACTTCGCGAGATCCCCATGGGTTTGTCTGTTAACCCTTATATCATTGGGTTAGGGCCGTACCCTATTAACCCAACTTAACCAAAACCTTAAGTGCTAGTAAATATGTTATTTCAATTTACTGATTGGTCCTTTGCTTCCAAGCAAAGATCTAATCCCTGTATCTTGGTTACTTTACCCAAGAAAGGTACTATACCATGACAATTATTCATCCTCTTGCAAGATAAACTTGCCTAAGAATTTGCCAATCTCATTTCGAGGAATTGGCCATTCCCTTGTGATCAAATCACAAGATCGTGCAATTCTACAACTTGTTGCACAAGTGCCGCATCAAACTATGGGACTATTTACCCATCGAATGGAGTTTTATAATCACAAAATCATGATTAGATATAACAATTCGTTCCTGATTGCATTAGGCCGACATTGTCGGACCTAGGGTTCCAAGTTCAAACCGAGTTTCATCTTTTTAGCGAGAGATCCTTAGGGTAGAAACCCTAGATCGTCTCTTGCAGGTACGTCCTATTGTCCCTACATTCCGTGAATGTGGCCAAATCTTTAGGTTTAAGAGTTTCAGCTTTAGCAATAAGAGCGATTAGGTAATGTCCTCAACGTGCTAACCCTAGTTAGCTCTATGGGATATGTTGCATTGAATTAACCCTTCTTAAACGAGTACCTCGCGGTTTTAGGTGTTTAGGTTTAAACCAATTTAACTTGTCTATTCTTGAAGATAATTACGCTACCATTTCCGTAACCACATGATTCATTGTCTACGTATAAGTTGATTTACAAACCCTAACTTTTCGGGTTAAGATCAAAGCATAGGTTAAGTTATAGCATAATTCCAATTGATCCTCCTATAACATGCAAACAAGGTTCATGCTACTAAGCTTTAGGATTTTTGGTTTAAACATGCAGCCTTTTCTTACTTTCATTTCCGAATGAATTAGTCGTACGCTGAACTTACAAAACCTTTCGTTGATTTGATTTTTTAGGCCACTTGCCTAGAGTTAAATCTTCTTCATGCAACCCTAGCAATTTCCTACGGTTGCTAGCAACTTTCTTTAAGAATCATTTCGAAGAAAAGATGTTCAATAATGCGATATGCAGTTTATTCCTTCCATGCTTAATCGAAGTGTACTATCATAATTCCGTTTTGTAAAGATGGGCATTAATTAATCTAATTTCATTACTTTGCAATGCATAAAAAACCACTTGCTAGAAATGCATAGAAATCTTATGCTCGCTTTATTTTGTTCGTTTTATTGAAAAATACTAATGACCGAATCCCTCAATTGTGATCTATTAGCCAAATTATTTTCAATCGAAAAAAACATGCATCCTTATTTCTCAAATGATCAATGCATAATTGAAATATTACAATGTTAATCAAACTTAGGAAGAAGAACCTGGACTTGTGGTGAAATGTCCACATGGATGCTAGGAGACGATCCTCCTGCGGTTGCGCCTTGTGCTTTCTTAGGAGCCATCGCGAATGCGTATGATCTTGGCCGTCTCCTTCGCACGCGAAACTTCCTTTGTGATTCGGCCTCCTTGATTAATTTCTCCGTCTTTTGGAACCAGATTTAGAAGGCTTTATAGGTTTCCTCCTTAAAACTCGGACTAGTGGAACCTTGTGGGGAACCCCAAGGGGGGAAGAAGGGCTTAACTCCGAGGTTAGATGAGTTTTTAAAGGGCCTTAGGTGAAATGAAAAAGGGGGAAAAAAGGGTACTTGTGAAGGCCAATAAAAAGGGTGTTCTAAGGGACCCCAAGATTAAGATGAACCTTTGAGGGACTTTGCAATATAAAAAGGGGCTTAAAGGACCCTAAAGCATTATGTGGGGAAAAAAAACCCATGGGGAGGGTTTTAAATCCCGGGGAAGGGGGGTTTATCAAACCCACTTTGAAAAGGGCCTTATAAAGACCCACAGGAAAGGGGGCTTCCAAGGAGGCTTTAGAAGCTTCTGGAAGTACCGTGGAAGGGAGAAGGCGACTGTGGCAATGGCGCGGTAGCTTGCAACCCTTCGGCTCCCCACCTCACGACCTGGCGCATCGACGATCAGAGGCGGCGCTCTCCTGGCTACGGTGGCTTTGCGAGCTCCTCTCCTTCACAACCATACTCTCCTTCACGGCTGCTATGCTACTACTCTCCAGCCAACAGTGTCACCACCCCCCTAGCTCTCCCATGGCACAGGATTATATAGGTGAGGGGAGGGGATCCTCCCTCCCCCACGCGGCTCAATCCATGGGATTTACCCCCCTCTGGCATCTAGCAAGGATGCTTAATCATCCTTGCTATATCCCTCTCCTCCAGCACGATTGTCGACTGGGGGAGAGAATGATAACTCAAAAAAAATTGTCTTATTTCTGTAAAATTTTATTCTTTTGGCCTCCTAAGAGGCGGTTCGTATGAAGAGCACGGGTTTTCAATAATCCATAGTTCTAAGTCTCAATTTGGCCCGTGGAGACCGTGTGAGTATCATGGGATTTAGAAATATTGTCGTGGAAATATTACATTCTCTCCCCCTTGGAGGAATCGAGATGTCCTCATCTCGAGATAAATTGGGGATATTGATAGTTGAGAGTGCTTTCATCTATCCAAGTGGCATCCTCCTCGGGATAATCTTTCCACTGGACGAGGCATTCTCTCAAGGTTTTGGAGCTCACTTGTCTCTCCCTAACATCTAGGATCCTGTCAGGCCTTAGTTCAAGGACTCCTTGACTAGGCATTACAACTTGTTGGTCATCAAGTACATGGTTAGGATTAGGTACATACTTCTTCAATAGGCTGATATGGAATACATTATGAACATTTAGGTTCTCAGGGAGTTGCAGTCTATAAGCATTAGGTCCTAGGCACTTGAGGATCTTGTATGGTCCACAATACCTTGGACTTAGCTTCTTGCAATCTCCTAAGGATAGGGAACTCTTCTTTGGACGTACGTGAATGAAGACCATGTTTCCTTCCTCATAGATTCTATCCTGACGCTTTAAATCCGCGTAAGCCTTCTGTCTATCCTTGGCGGCTTGGATGTCCTGTCTTATTTACTTTATTTGGTCATCCATCTCTTCCAGTATCTGCCTTGAAGCTTCAACCCTCAAGGTTGGATCTAAGAAGTTTAGGGGACTTCGACAGTCATGACCATACAATGCTTGAAAAGGGGTCATCTGAATGCTTTGTTGGTAAGAAGCATTGTTGGCAAATTCAACCAAAGGCAAGTATTGAATCCACCTTTTTGGTTCATAACAGCAGTATGCCCTAAGCATATCCTCGATGACTTGATTGACTCGCTCCGTTTGACCATCAGTTTGGGGATGGTAAGCTGTGCTAAAACAGAGTTGAGTCCCAATGGCTTCAAAGATAGCTCTCTAAAAATGTGATGTGAAGAGAGAATCACGATCACTAATGATTCTTCTGGGTAACCCATGTAGCTTGAATATCTCCTTGATAAACAACCTTGCAATGTCTGAGGCTTTATAGTTTGTCTTTATTGGAATAAGGTGTGCAACCTTAGTCAGCATGTCAACCACAACCATAATGGAGTTGTATCCTCCCTGAACTGGGGTAGACCAACAACAAAGTCCATACTGATGAATTTCCATTTCATTTGGGGAATGTCAAGTGGTTGTAACTTTCCTGGCATTTTGACATGTTCGGCTTTGATACGTTGACAAGACAAACACTCAGTGACATATTTGAGAAGCCTCTCCCAATGGTAGCTCTTCCTAACTGCATTGAGAGTCTTGGCATAGCTAGGATGCCCTAAGAAAGGGGAATCATGAGCTTCCCACAATATCTTCTACTTAAGTGACTGGCTTGCCAGTATACATACTCTCATTCTATAGTAGACAAGTCCACTATTGACAGAGAATTCATGATACTTAGCTTGTAGCTTTTGGTTCTGGTCTTTGATAGAGATCTCCCTTAGCATCTTTTGATAGGCTAGATCATGGCATGCTTCCTCTCTAGCTAGCTCAAGTATTGGGTTGTTCAGCATGGATACCTTTGTAGCTAGAGATCTAACTGTTGATGGGTTTTGCAAGATTAGAGAATTAAGGAATGCCTTGCGACTGAGTGCATCGGCAACTACATTCTCCTTTCCAGGTCGGTACTTGATTTCAAAGTCATACTCCTCCAGCACTTCAATCCATCGACATTGCCTCATGTTGAGTTCGTTCTGGGTAAAGATCCACTTTAGACTTTTATGATCAGTCACTAGAGTAAACTTATTACCCAACAGGTAGTGTCTCCAAAGCTTTAGGGCATGGATGACAGCTAACAATTCTAGATCATGGGTAGCATAATTCTTCTCATGACTCTTTAGTTTCCTTGAAGAGTATGCTACAGGATGACCTTCCTGCATGAGCACGCATCCTAAGGCAAGTGTGCTAGCATCAGTTACTACCTCGAACTCCTTACTAAGGTCTAGAAGCTTTAGGATAGGTGTGCTGATACCAAACTTTGCTTCAATCTATCAAAGCTAGTTCGTTAGAGGTGCTGCAATGAAAGCATATTTTTTATGAAGACCCTATAGCATCTTGTCAATCCAAGAAAACTGTGTATTTCTTTGACAGTTGTTAGTATTGGCCATTCTAGCACATCTCTAACCTTGGCTAGGTCCACTGAGATTCCTTCCATTGATACGATGAATCCCAGATATTCAATCTAACACTTGAATAATGCACATTTCTTCATCTTAGCATACAGCATGTGTGACCTCATTGTCTCAAGGACAATCCGAAGTTGGGGCTCATGATCTTCCTCCTATTTGGAATAGACTAAAGTGTCATCGAAGAAGACGAGTACGAAGTCATCAAGATATGGCCTAAAAATATATTGCATGAACCTGTTGAAGGTGGAAGGTGCATTCATAAGCCCGAATGACATAACTAGGAACTCAAAGTTCTCATATCTTGTGTTGAAGGCCGTCTTTGGGATATCTTCTTCCTTGATCCTTATCTGATAGTAACCAGACCTGAGATCGATCTTGGAAAAAATATTCACACCCTGAAGGCAATCAAGAAGCTCATCTATTCTAGGAATAGGGTACTTGTTCTTGATAGTTGATTAATTAAACCCTTTGTAATCAATACACAATCGAAGTGTTCCATCTTTCTTTTTCTGGAACAGTACTGGAGCTCCCCATGGTGAACTGCTAGGACGGATGTAGCCCTGATCTAGCAGTTGCTCGAGCTGTTCCTTCAGCTCAATTACTTCCGGGATAGACATTCTATAGGGTCTCTTTGCAATTGGCACAGCTCCTGGTACTAGCTTGATCTCATGATCCACTTCTATTTGAGGCGGGAGTTTTGTTAACTCTTCAGGAAATACATCCGCGTATTCCTTTAGCCACGAAGGTCCTTCACTAGACTCCTGCTTCTGATCTAACTTGTTGAGCTTAATCAAGTAGACAGGTAGTCCTTTTCTGACTCCCTTTATAATCTGAGATGCCTTGGCCAATTGAATTTTGGCACTCCAGCCTCACCTTGAGTTGTGACTAAATCCCCTTCAGAGTTTCGAAAGGAAACTTGGCCCTTTCCACAATGAATGTAGGTGTCATTAGGTTTAAGCCAATCCATTCTGAGTAGACACTCATGGATACCTAGGCTCATGACTTTCAATTTGACCGAAGTCGTCTTTCCTCCCAGAAAGAATTACACCTTAGCAGTTTGCCTGGTACAAGTAACCTCACGACCATTTGTCGATTCCACAAGCAAGATAGGTGCTTCTACTGTGGCTATTCCTAATCTTTTTGCACAAGCTAGTGAGATAAAGGAATGTGTACTGCCATAATCAATCAAGGTCTTGAAACCTTTACCTTGATAGTCCGACAGTGTCTGAATCACCGAGAACTGGCGATTCGGCCCTTTCTTGTGAAGAGTGCATGGATTATCGCCCTTTCAAACTCTGCTTCCATGGTCAGATCTTCTTCTTCACACATTTTCCTATTGGCAACACAGGTGGTCCTTCCTCTGCCTCGGGTAGCAGCTCGCTGTCCACGGCCAGTTCCTTGGAAAGGTGCTTGGTGATGTCCTCCTCCAAGCTTGGGACATTGCCTCTTGAAATGTCCTGGCTCGTTGCAGTGGAAACAATGGAAGTTCCGGCCATTGCTTTGGGTAGGGACAAAGTTGTTGACATTATTAGTTCTTTGCTTTCTTTCTTTGTCCCTGATTCTCACCTTGAACTCTCTTCATTTGAGGCCTAAATGCTCCTCTGTTCGGGTCATTATAAGACCAAGTTTTGTTACCTCTTGGTCTAGCCTACATTCTTGAATTATAGGGGTAGCTCGAATGAGTGTATCCTGAAGATCTGATGGGCACATAGATTCGAGACGGGTATTCACTGGTGGATTTAAACTAGCACAAAATTTTGACACCTGCTATGTCATGTCCATCTATGGCGCATATTTAAGAAGTGTGACGAATTTAGAGTAGTATGCGTCAAGAGTGAGTCCCAGCTGTTTTAGCTCGTAGAACTCATTCATTTTCTGCGTGCGACACGCAGGTGGTAAGTATCTTCCCTATACGGCTTTCTTCAGCTTCTCCCAGGTAACAGATCCTTCCGCGATCCCTTGATCTCTGCACCATTGCTTCCACCAAAGCCTGGCTTTGTCGGTGAGCTTCAACTTGGCGAGCATAGCCTGGTTGGCGGGTGCAGTACCGACTGCTTCAAAGTAATCCTCCATGGATTCAATTCAAATTTCAGCATTTGCTTGGACGGACCTGCCTCTCCCGTCAAATTCGGGTGGCTTAATTTGCTTGAGAAGAAACTTCTTCTCCTGGATTACAGCAGTACTTGATGTAGGAGGCGAACTAGGATTCCGTACCTGGGGTTGTGCCTAGATAAAGGTTTCTTAATGTTATTACTCGTTAATTGTTATGATTTATATTTCATCTTCATTTCAGCCACCATCAACCAAGCAATCTAACCACTTAACTTTTTATCAATTCTCATGAACAAAATAGACATTGATAAAAAGAAGTCTTATTGCATTTATATGGGCATAGGCCTTTCGGGATACAACATTTATTGGGATGATAGGGCAAATGTTTACATTTAGTTTGGGGAGAATAATGTCGTATTACATTTATCTATGGGAACTGGATAATATTATGGTTTCGAGTCATGGATCTTCAAGAATCGGTAAGTCATTGGAAGATCAAGGTATCCTTTTCTTTCAAACCCATTCTTCTCATAGCGCCACAACACTTTGATCCTGTTGGCGGGGATTACACGGGTCACTTCCTCATATACATATGAGTTCAGCTCAATCCTTTGACCTCAAATATGTAAAGTTGAGTTTACGTGAGCCTCCAAAAAATGAATAGCTTTACGACTTTCAGGTCTTCCAACCACTTGATCCTCTTTAGGTTGGTCTGAAGGTATGCAAACCAGTGGGCAGCTATATAGTAGATTCCTGAGGCGCCCGCCCATCTTCGTTCCATGTACAAAGGTGATGGATTATAGATACGCTCTAGGATGTTCATAATCTCAACCCTTTGTTGATAATTTGGGGAATGCATCGCAGTCATAAACATGACTCAGAACACTAAGAACTTGTTCCATGCTTCGTAATTCTGCAAGACAACATCGAAAGTAAGGAAATGTTCGGAACAACAACATTTGCTTTACTTCTTTTTATTAAGGTTTCTTAAAACAAATCCTTCGTTGGTTGGCTCTGATACCAACTGTAACGTGTCCGCCGGTAATCTTCAGGACACGTCTTAGCAGTCCATCAGAAAGGATATCTAGAAAGCTCCACCCGGCACTCCCTTGGAATGTCACAGGGTTTACGATCTAGGACCTTCCGTGTCTGCCACGTAGCAGAAGTATTCTGGCCGTTCCTACTTAGGACCGACCTGAATCAGGGTTTTTCCCTAATGATCATTTCCTAATCGACAACTAGCGCTGAACCCCAAGCGAACTACTTTACGTAGAAACGCCAGGTCCAAAGCGGATTCATGTTGCACTTGGTTCAAGGAGAATGGGAAACGAGAGGGATGCAAGACTCGACCTCTCTGCCATAAGGCATGGTCCCATTCCGTTCTCCTAAAACAGCGTAACCGGGATTATTCTTGTTGTACAAGTGCCGCATCAAACTATGGGACTATTTACCCATCGAATGGAGTTTTATAATCACGAAATCATGATTAGATATAACAATTTGTTCCTGATTGCATTAGGCCGACATTGTCGGTCCTAGGGTTCCAAGTTCAAACCGAGTTTCATCTTTTTAGCGAGAGATCCTTAGGGTAGAAACCCTAGATCGTCTCTTGCAGGTACGTCCTATTGTCCCTACATTCCGTGAATGTGGCCAAATCTTTAGGTTTAAGAGTTTCAGCTTTAGCAATAAGAGCGATTAGGTAATGTCCTCAACGTGCTAACCCTAGTTAGCTCTATGGGATATGTTGCATTGAATTAACCCTTCTTAAACGAGTACCTCGCGGTTTTAGGTGTTTAGGTTTAAACCAATTTAACTTGTCTATTCTTGAAGATAATTACGCTACCATTTCCGTAACCACATGATTCATTGTCTACGTATAAGTTGATTTACAAACCCTAACTTTTCGGGTTAAGATCAAAGCATAGGTTAAGTTATAGCATAATTCCAATTGATCCTCCTATAACATGCAAACAAGGTTCACGCTACTAAGCTTTAGGATTTTTGGTTTAAACATGCATCCTTTTCTTACTTTCATTTCCGAATGAATTAGTCGTATGCTGAACTTACACAACCTTTCGTTGATTTGAGTTTTTAGGCCACTTGCCTAGAGTTAAATCTTCTTCATGCAACCCTAGCAATTTCCTACGATTGCTAGCAACTTTCTTTAAGAATCATTTCGAAGAAAATATGTTCAATAATGCGATATGCGGTTTATTCCTTTCATGCTTAATCTAAGTGTACTATCATAATTCCATTTTGTAAAGATGGGCATTAATTAATCTAATTTCATTACTTTGCAATGCATAAAAAACCACTTGCTAGAAATGCATAGAAATCTTATGCTCACTTTATTTTGTTTGTTTTATTGAAAAATACTAATGACCGAATCCCTCAATTGTGATCTATTAGCCAAAGTATTTTCAATCGAAAAAAACATGCATCCTTATTCCTCAAATGATCCATGCATAATTGAAATATTACGACGTTAATCAAACTTAGGAAGAAGAACATGGACTTGTGGTGAAATGTCCGCATGGATGCTAGGAGACGATCCTCCTGCGGTTGCACCTTGTGAATTCTTAAGAGCCATCGCGAATGCGGCCTTTTCGTCTTGGATGCAGATTTATGATCTTGGCCGTCTCCTTCGCACGGGAAATTTCCTTTGTGATTCAGCCTCCTTGATTAATTTCTTCGTGATTTGGAATCGGATTTAGAAGGCTTTATAGGTTTCCTCCTTAAACTCGGACTAGTGGAACCTTGTGGGGAACCCCAAGGAGGGAAGAAGGGCTTAACTCCGTGGTTAGATGAGTTTTTAAAGGGATTTAGGTGAAATGAAAAATGGGGAAAAAAGGGTGTTTGTGAAGGCCAATAAAAAGGGGGTTCTAAGGGACCTCGAGATTAAGATGAACCTTTGAGGGACTTTGCAATATAAAAAAGGGGCTTAAAGGACCCTAAAGCATTATGTGGGGGAAAAGAAAACCCACGGGGAGGGTTTTAAATCCCGGGGAGGGGGGGTTTATCAAACCCACTTTGAAAAGGGCCTTATAAAGACCCACAGGAAAGGGGGCTTCCAAGGAGGCTTTAGAAGCTTCCTAAGAAGCTTCTAAAGCTTCTCGAAGTACCGTGGAAGCCTACGTGGAAGGAAGAAGGCGACTGTGGCAACAGCGTGGCAACTTGCAACCCTTCGGCTCCCCACCTCATGACCTGGCACATCGATGATCAGAGGCGGCGCTCTCCTGGCTACGGCGGCTTTGCGAGCTCCTCTCCTTCACAACCATACTCTCCTTCATGGCTGTTGTACTACTACTCTCCAGCCAACATCGTTACCACCCCCCTAGCTCTCCCATGGCACAGGCTTATATAGGTGAGGGGAGGGGATCCTCCCTCCCCCATGCGACTCAATGCATGGGATTTACCCCCCTCTGGCATCCAGCAAGGATGCTCAATCATCGTTGATATATCCCTCTCCTCCAGCACAACTGTCGGCTGGGGGAGAGAGGGATAATTCAAAAAAGTTTGTCTTGTTTCTAAAAAAAAAAATCCTTTTGGCCTCCTAAGAGGCAGTTCGTATGAAGAGCACGGGCTTTCAATAATCCATAGTTCTAAGTCTCAATTTGGCCCGTGGAGACCGTGTGAGTATCATGGGATTTAGAAATATTATCACGGAAATATTACACAATCCAAGCAGCACTTCCTCGATCTTCTCCCATCTCTCTACCCTCGAGTATTCCAACAAAAGAGAAGAAGAAGAAGAAGAAGAAGAAGAAGAAGAAGAAGAAGAAGAAGAAGAAAAGCTTCTCCACTCCTTATCTCTCTCTCTCGTACTCCTAGTCCATCACACACAACCTCACTCTGAACCTTCTCACAATTGTTAGTACACAAGAAGATGGAAAGGAACAAGAAGAAGAAACAAGACTCTCAAGTTTTCACACACTCAAATGAACACTTCTATTCCCTTTTTAGTTTTTATACATGGGTTTGAGATTTAGGGTTCCCTCCATAAGTTAGGCATCCTTCCCACTTTTTGGCCTCTTGGTCGATCCCTTTTAATGCATGCATATCCCTTATCCTAATCGGACCTCCCTTCCTAAAAGTGAATAGAAGCTAAATCCTCACAACCTCACTTGTTGCACATCTTCATAACTAATTCTAGGGCATTTGCCAATTTGAACAAGAGCAAGCCCAAATCTCAATGATAATAGCAATACCTTAAGTCATTGGCACTTATGCAAATAACAATGCCTAAAATAATACAAATGTGTTCCAAAAATGTAATCTTTTTTGTATTAATTTTGGCATGTTGTGCTACTAGTTTTCTTGCACTCTCCTTTGTCTAATATGCTAGGTTAACATCAAGTACCAATCCCATGGCACTCATTATTGTAGGTGGCATGCTATAGCGTGCATCACAAATGTATAATGCTTAGGATGTCGGATTTTTGTCCTTGAAGTGGTGGTATTCGGGCTGACGAGGAGTGATGCTTGGTAAGAGATGATTGGTGATGAGGATAATAAGAAGCTTGCAATTGTTGGTTGTATACTTGAATAATAGTCCATGTTGCGAAGGGATAAAAATTGCATGGGCATGGGGTTACAAGTTGTAGAGGATGGAATATATAAGAAAATAGAGTGAATGGAAGATACACAAAAGTACAGGAGAGAATAGAAGATAATTAAAACATGTTTTTTATATTTTACCAAAGTGATAGTAGTTGAAGGCTTTATCCACATGTATGCTCCTGCAAGCTTCAATGCTGATCTAGATAGATGTTGGATGGAGAATAGTGAGTGTAGAAGGTATGTTACAACTCTCTCAATATGCTCAATAGCTATGTTATATTTATATCCACAGTAAAGATGGATTCATAAAGAAGGATCCATTAAAATGAGAGAGAGGTGGATGGATAAGGTTGTTGGGGAGTATCCTCCATCAACAGATAGGATATTAAATATCCTTCAACATGGTTCCATGTAACTCATCACTCACATGTTTCACCTTAACTCATCACCCACATGGTCCATTTGACCCACCAACCACCATTCAAAATATATTCCCAAGAATATTCTAAAAATCCCCATAGCTCATCACTCAATACTACCATCAAATCTTTCTCTCTTGATCCAATGGTTAAGTCCACGTAAGCCATCTCATAACCATCTGGTCTTTAAGGTTAGACCCCTTTCAATGGCTAAATAGAGAACCCTACGAATTATG
The DNA here is from genome assembly GCF_053477565.2 of Lygodium microphyllum. Classification (NCBI taxonomy): domain Eukaryota; kingdom Viridiplantae; phylum Streptophyta; class Polypodiopsida; order Schizaeales; family Lygodiaceae; genus Lygodium; species Lygodium microphyllum. Next base: position 82,698,682 of record NC_141137.1, on the reverse strand, counting down.
AGTGCATGTCATGGCTTCTCCTCATTCGGGGGCCTTCCAGCAACACCTTGCTTATAGAACTAGGCACCAAAATGAAAACCAAAAGATCGCCCAAGCGAGAGAGTAATGAAAAAAATCTCACCCCTAATGAGAAGCAAGTGCAGGTCTCCAAGGTTCTATCCATGTGAAAATACAAGAACTTGGATAACCAATCTTAAGATCTCCAAAGAATCCAACATTGCTGCTCTTAAGGACACCATCATGACTAAGAGAAAACTACTAGACAAGATGGAAATGGGGGACGTCTAAGGAGATACTCCCCAAGGCATCTAAGAGCCTATCTAAAGATTTAGAGTCGCTTCATAAACACTATCCAATTGGACAATGGTCACATGATAAAGGGAGCTGTACTAAACAAGCTAACAACCTTGCAACATTCTTAAATGCATGTCAAAACCAAGCTATACCATGCAGGAAAGAGGCATGCTTACCTCTTACTCACCAAGACAACATGAATTAGGAGAGTTTCACACCCCCATGGTAAACTTGAACTATAGGAAAACACTTGTGTGGTGGCACTCGTGATTTAGGGATAAATCCAAAGTAGCTAATCTCCCAACCTTCAAAGAGTAGTTGAATAGCTCTAACCAGTATTAGCCTAGCCTCCATCCAGTGTCATTTGACTACCATAACAATCTACTTGTGTCCCCTGCATGTGAAGGGAGTGAGCCATGAAGTGGAAGCATGAACTAGAAGCAATAGCTACAGTAGAAGGAGAGAGAGAGAGAGAGAGAGAGAGAGAGAGAGAGAGAGAGAGAGAGAGAGAGAGAGAGAGAGAGAGAGAGAGAGAGAGAGAGAGAGAGAGAGAGAGAGAGAGAGAGAGAGAGAGAGATGTGTGGAAACTCCAATATCCACAATGTGTGATAGGTCTTCCCTTTATTCAAATGTCACTGAAAGAATAAAGAATTAAGTGATAGTGATGGGTGCTCGCCACCTCTGCAGTGTACAAGTGTGTGGTACTATTAGTGTAACTAATACATGGCAGTTAAGCACTAGTGCCTTTACCCAACAACCTCCCACTCAAAGGTGCATATGCCCCTAGTGAGGAGAGAACAAGAAAAAAAAGACAAAGTATACATATATATAAGTACAACAGGACGAGGAAAGACGTCAACTCATCAAATGGCCATCAACTTCCTAAGGAAGGCAAAATGCTCTGTTGAGAGACTTTTAGTGAGTAGATCTGTAGGATTTTGGTTAGTTGAGATCTTGACAAGATCAATGGATTTGTTCTCAATGACCTCTCGAATAAAGTGGTAATGCACCTCAATGTGCTTTTTCTTTGCATGGAAGACCGGATTATTGGCTATTGAATAGCACTCATAGAATCCGAATGTTATGTAGGGACCACATCGCTTATTCCAAGGTCTTCCAACCAGACGACCTAACTAGAGAGCCTCCTTGCAAGCCTTAGTGGTTGCAACATACTCTGCCTCTATAGTAGATAGGGTTGTGCATTTTTGCACCCTAGACATCCAAGAAATAGCACCTCCAACAAAGATGAAGACATAGCCAGAGATGGACTTCCTACTATTTGCTTGTCCTACATAATCAAAGTCAATGTGTCGTATGACTCCTGTATCCTAGCCACCATAACAAATGCACATAGTTGATGTGTCCTTCAGGTACCTCGTGATACCCTTGATGGTATCCCAATGCCATTAGCTAGGTGTAGCCATATATTATGCCATGACTCCCACTAAATGCTACGTCAAGATGAGTGGCTATCATGGCATACATCAAACTACCCATTACAAATGCATAAGGGATCTTGGTTATCATGGCATACATCAAACTACCCACTACGGATGCATAAAAAGGATCTTGGCTATCTTGGCCTTCTACTCATTGGACTACAGACAATTGGCTTGACTAATCTACACATGAGAAGATAAAGGGTTAACATCCTCAAGATGAAATCATTCAAGGACCTTTTGGATGTACTCCTTCTATGACACGTAGAGGAGCCTCTTAGAGTAATTGCACATAATGTGCATTCAAAGAATATGTGAGGCTTGTCCCATTTTCTTGATATCAAATCTCTTTTTGAGCTAACCTTTTAAGGCATCCAACTTGTGCACGAGAGCACTCCCATTAATCAATATATCACCCACATAGAGGATCAAAATAATAAGGCTGCCATCACGAGCCTTCTTTGTGTATAAACATGAATCCATAACTTTGTGGGAATATCATTGTGAATGCATAAAGGCATCAACGTTGTGGTATCATTTCCTAAGTGCTTGCTTGAGGCCATAAAGGCTCTTTCTCATTTTGCACACTAGTTGTTCATTGTCATGTTCTACAAAGCCCTTAGGCTGCTTCATATAAATCTCATCATGAAAGTTCCCATGAAGAAAATGTGTCTTCATATCCATCTAATAAAGATCCAAGTCAAGATGAGCAACCAAAGCCAGTATCAAGTGTAGGGTAGGCATCTTCACAACATGAGAGAACACTCCATTAAATTCCACATCATGTTCTTGCTTAAAGCCCTTTTAGTAACCAATCTGGCCTTGTATCCCAGCTGTGGTCCAGAGGCACTTTTTTCTCAACTTGTACATCCACTTGCATAGCAAAGCATGCTTGCCACTAGGTTAAGGAATCAAATCCCACATATGATTTTTATGTAGTGAGTCATACTTTGACTGCATGGCCCTCTCCCAAGAGTGACTATCACCTCTGCATGTGGCCTCATTATAAGTAAGAGACTCACTAGCATTTGTCACTATAACATAATCCATAGAGAGCTCAAATCATGTAGGCTATCATCTATCTTTGGTAGACCACCTCAAAGCTAGTTGTGGGGCATGTACATCTTGTGGAGCATTAGGAACCTGGGCCACTAGGGCATCATCTACTACTGCTGCAAGTTGTCTAGCTAGCTACACAATAACAAGAGGCTCCTCTCAAAATATCACCCTGCATATCTCAACGAGATGCTCAGGCTACTTATGCATTTTCTCTTTGTGGAAAATAATATCATGGTTGCGGATAACCTTCCAAGCCTAGGAAACCCATAAGTGAAAACATATCTCACCTACATCCCATAGCCAAGAAATATGCATTTTCTAGACTTAGGATCTAGCTTATTATACTTGTTCTTGGGTACATGGTAGAAAGCCTCACAAGTGAAGACATGCAAATGAGCATATGAGGGAGGTATTTTACACCATACCTCCTTTGCAACCTGACAGTCAAGAGTAGTACATGGGGACCAATTTATCAAGTATACAATAGTAGCAATTGTCTCAGCTCAAAAAATGCACTGGTAAGCCTGCCCGTCTAGCTTATTGCAAACTGGCTCTCGAATCGTCCGACTCGTGCACTCAGCCCACCATAACATTATGGGGTGGGGTGTAAAAGGCTGTCAACTAATGCTTAATACCCCTCTTATCACAAACTTACTCAAAGGATTTAGAGACATACTCACTCCGTCCCCCCCCCCCCCCCCCCCCCCCACCTTCCCTAATTATCTAAGATTGGATACTTTAGCCTATACCCAAACTGGTTCTCAACCAAAGTAAGCGAACATTGAAATGTAGGCAAGACATTTGATTTTTTGCTTAATAGGATATGCCCAGACCTTACGCATATAGTCATTAATGAAAGTAATAAAATACTTTGTGCCACCTAATGACTTGCAAGGCATAGGACCACATACATCTAAATGAACAAGGGCCAATGGCTCATCCGTACATGTCATACCAAACTTTTTATGCGTATTACGTGTCTGCCTACCATATAAATAATGATCACAAGACTCAAAGCACTTATAGTTAAGGGACAACATATATTTCAAATGAGTAAACATTTTCATTTTTTAAGGACATGTGCCCAATGCGACAATGCCAAAGAGATACATGTGAAACTACATCCATTGCCAAAATATGGTCAACTAACCTAGATACAAGTAAGGGGTAGAGAGTATTGGGCTTAGCACCACATGCAATGACAAGATTCCCACAAGTAATCTTCCATGAGGAATCACCAAAAGAGACTACATAACTTGCATCATCCAAAGTGCTAGTAAAGATAGACAAACTCGAGCCAAAGGAGGATGCTACAACAAAGACAAACTCGAGGCACAGGACATGGGCTATATGGCTTCAAATAAGTCTTGATGTACATATAAATCACATTTCTATACATCTCTTTTATGCATGCATGCATCTTTATGAGGAAAGGCATGCATGGTATTGTTTGATGATGGAAGCACCCCTGATTTGTTTTGTATCATTTAGCGAAAGACTTCGGGTTAACTACTGTTAAGACCACGTATAAGCTTAAGTTAGCCTTCCAAGGGACCCACCTTTACAATTACCTTAGCATGGTAGAAGACTTAGAGCTAACCATTAGACCCTTGATTAAGGAACAATATTTATTGGTAGCACCTTTGAGTGCAAGACATCATGTTGGGTATACCTTGATGCATTGATCATAGAGCAAAAGCCCTATTCTTTGGCCAAATTCTCACTATCACATATGACTTTAAGCAAATGACATTATAGTGTAATAAATCATCACATTCATGGCCTTTTCTCTCACATTCATGTGAGCCATGCACAAGCAAGAGAATACTTGTTGGTTTTGGCTGACCAACTAAAAGCTAAGCCCAATACAATTGAGCCAAAACCCATGGCATTTGACCCCTTTTTGCCAGAGTACTTTGACCACTACATGGATGACTTATTGCTAGGTCTCGCATCAGCTAGGCTAGAGGATTGTAAAATTGATATTATGACAATATCCTTTTCCTAGGGTCAATTATTGTTTGGATAAGCTCAATAAGTATAGTACATTTACGAAAGTCGATCTCAAATTCAATTACAAGCAAGTTAGTGTTCATGAGCCCCATATTTTCAAAATTGCATTCAAAACTTAATTAGGTCTCTAGTGATGCCATTCGATTTGAATAATGCACCAATTTTCTTTAGTTTTATGATGTATCACAAATTCTTAACACATCAAGATAAGGTAGAGATTAGGTATTGCTTTTCTTTGATAATATCATGGTGCATAGAAAGACTTGTGAGGGCATATCCAAGAAATGATTTTCAAACGGGCCTATGTAAAAGACATCAATGAGCTTAAATATTTCTTAGGTTTATGTAGTTTATATAAAAAATTGATCATGAATTTTCCCACGAAGCTTATCTGTTGACTAAAATTATTTGAAAGACTTGTATGTTTATGGGAAGAGCACCAAATGATAGCTTTCAAACAACTCCAAGAAGGTATGATATATGAATCCATTTTGGCATTCCCCATTTGCTTGGGTTCCCACTACTTATTTAGTTGTTTGTAAGTAGTAGTATATGGGTTGTGGTTGATGGAGTCTCTAATTCTCTAGCTTGGTTGGTCATGGTGAAGCTGCCTTGTTGTGGTTTGACTTTGGGGTACTCATCGATAGTGCTAAAGCCCTTGTTGTGCCTAGCCATGTTTTTCCAAAGAGAAACACATGCTTGAGAACATTGGAAGATTCGTATATTGCTTCATTATGAATGTGTTTGCTATTCTCTTGTTTGGGTAATAATAGTATTATAGAAGATCTGACAATCGCTGTCAATGCATGGATCTGGTTGTTCCAAAACTAGATATTGCAGAATGCTCCATTAGCCCAATATTATTGTTACCCTTGTGCACGCAATAGGGTTTCGAGAACCCATCATGGCTTTTGGCATGTGTTTTGGTTTATGTGGTTCTAATTTTTTTCATCTCAATCTAACAAGAAGTATGATTGCAATCCCTAATTGGTTGAAACACTCAACTTGTTCAAAATTCGAGTTTGCTTTTCAAATGGTAGATGCGCTAGGCAATGTTCATATGTCAAAGTCTATAAAACGTCACTTTAAGTTTGTGAATCCATGTGATGAGATCTATGGGAGGAATGTGATCTACTGGATACAAAGGTTCATATTTAAAGACATTAGCACATTAAGGTGAAAGCTTGAAGCTCTAAGAAGATGCACGTCATGAACAATATAATATCATTGAAGCACAATTAAAATGAGAGTTTGGTAAATACCTACTTCTTCTACTCTCAAAGTTGTGATGGTCAAATTCTCAAGGTTTTGGAAATCCTTGTCATGGAATTTTCTTGAGTCCTAGATCCTCAGATTGTTTGTGGATTCTCCCCTTCATTTCTCTTTACTATCAATGTATGCTACATCTTGTAGGTGGTCTTCAATTCTCAAGGTTTTGGAAATCCTTGTCATGGCATTTTCTTGAGTCCTAGATCCTCATATTATTTGTGGATCCTCCCCTTCGTTTCTCTCTACTATTAGTGTATGCTACATCTTGTAGGTGGGTGTGGGTGGAATGTCATATCCTTAGAGCAAGAGGAAGGCCAATTGCTTTTGATTTTAGCTTCTTAACTTCTTGGCTCACTTTTTGAGTTTGCTACTGTTTACCCAAGCAACTTGCATAAGCTCCTACACAAGTGGCTAATGATGGACAATATGGTTGCCTTCTTACAAGATGTGAAAGACATTCAATCCATGAGCTAACAGTGATGGTGTATGCCTTTATGGAGGCGGCTTGAGGGAAAGTGTCGTGCTACAAGAAAAGGATGGGGTGTCTGAGATGATTGCCTTTGAGGGTTTGGATGGCAAGTCCATCTTATAAGGGAGATAATGTGGTTACTTTGAACTTATGAGGGAGATAGTGTTGTTACTTTGAAGATATGTGTAGGAGAGCTTTGAGGGTGGAGAATAGTGTTTGCCTTGCATAATTGGGGGGCAAGGGATCGTGAGGGCTTTGGCTGCCTCAAGTGACTTGGAGTACAAGTTTCGTGTCCCGTAAGTATCGTCATGAGTAGTTATACCATATCAAATGATGTCCCCTAAAGTTGGGATTTTGGAGAAAGCTACCTTAAGTCACTACTTGCCTGTCTCAGGCCACCATGATTCCTTGTCTTGAGTCATAGAGGACCTCCTTTGTCTCAAGTCACTCACCTTTGTCTTCAATCACACGTAACTTCTTATATCGAGTCATGCCTTAGGACTCCTTATCTTGAGTCACATCGTGGGACTCCTTGTCTCGAGTCACATTGTGACTCATTTGCCTCGAGTCACATTGTGGCTTCATTGCCTTGAGTCACACTTCAATTCCTTTATCTCAAGTCACACTGGTTGAGTTAAAGGGAAATGTCTCAAAGTGATGTTGTGATTACATCTATGGCTCAAGAAGGTAAGACCAATGGCTCAAGGCGGTGTTGTAGTTATGTTTATGGCTCAAGGTAGCGATACAATGCAAGCTCAAGGTGGAGATTTTTGTCTTGAGTTGGTTTGTTTGGCACTCAATGTGCTTTTTTGCTTTGATAGGTAACACAAAAAGCAAAGTGTTCAAATGCAAAAAGCAATGCCACTGTGACTCATTGTCTCAAGTCACTTGAGAGTCAACCTCCTTTGTCTCAAGTAGAGAGATTCATCTCAAGTCACAAAAGAAGATTAGGAGGCATGGGTGGCATGATGACTTTCTTTGCGTTGAGCCCACAACATCGTGAGTGGCTAGGATTGTCTTGAGTTGTTTGTCTCAAAACTGACTCAGGCTATTGTCTCGAGTGTTGCTATGTTAGAGATGCTGACTTAGCATGAACCGAGACTATTGCCTCAATGATAAAGGTGAACAAGAATAGTATTGATGATACTCAAAGCAATGGCAGTAAGTGAGCTTTTTTAAGGAAAGTGGCACATCATGAAAAGCAAGTTACTGGAAGAGAATGTGGCTCTCAAAGTAAACAATGCAACTCAAGATGATGTCTAGCCTATGTAAGGGCCCTTGATCACTTGACAACTCAAGACAATGTCTAGCTAGTTGTTGGGTTTCTACACCCAATGATGGGAACCTTGTGCACACTCTTATTATTTCAAGAGGTTGAGCACAAGACGCACTAGGCTAGCTCTCACTTAGCTTCCCGCATGTGGCAAGTAGTCCTACCCTTGTAGTGAGCCCCCTAGGTGCCCCTAGGCCTTCCCTCAAGCATGAAGGTAGCACTAGTTGACTCCATGATTCATGCAAGCCCCTACCTTCCTCATCCTCTATGGTCATTCACATGCAAGATGTGAGCATAAGACTAGGCATGAGAGAGAATCCATGGGAAGGGAAGGAAGCTTCACCCTTGGTCCCTCACCTCTCTCTCTCTCTCTCTCTCTCATGATCTATGCATGGGAATTTACAGGATATATCAACGAGTGGTGTGCCGCCTCAAAGGCCACAATGGGTTGTCACAAGTATTTGAGAGTAATATGGGAGTCAAACAAGGTTGCCCACTCTCCCCTACATTATTTGGTTTATGCATTGATAAGCTAGAGGAAACACTTCTCACGGCTATGAATGAAGAGGAAGCCAAAATTCCGCATATTGGTATGTTTGCCATCTTGCTCCTGCTTTATGCAGATGATGTGGTCTTCTTTACATATACTAGGGAATGTATGCAATCGTTCATGGGGATTCTTGAACGGTTTTGTCAAGATAGTGGTTTGACAGTGAATGTATCAAAAACAAAGCTGATGGTTGTGTGCACCAATCAATCAAAGACGCCACCAAAAGTACATTATGTGGGACAGTCTATAGAGGGAGTATCTACTTTCAAATACTTGGGAATTGAGATACCTTCAGACCATAGATGGCAGATATGTGCAGAGTAGTGATTAGCAGTAGGGAAAAGTAAGCATTATCACTTTGAAATGACCGTAGCCGTATAGATACTAAATGCTAAAAAATACGTTGTATGATTTTTGATGCATATGTTCTGTAGACAGTATTATATGGAGTGGAACTGTGTGGGGGGCGGGGGGGCATCTCCTCATCTGCATGGAATGACATTGAGAAGTTGTAAAAAGCTTTTATTTGTAGACATTTAGGCATCAAAAGCACCACACCATATGTACTTATGCTTTTGGAAACTATGATATGATATGAGTACTGAGATATGCCACCCGAGTACGTCAAATGGATGATAGTAGGCTCCCCAAACGGGCATGGAATGCTAGCACATGCTTACAGAGGAAAAGTAAAGTGCTTTCTACAGGATGGGTGCTAGATATGTGAAAATGGTTTAAAGGGTGGGGAGTGGATAGATATCTAGATATGGCATTTGAAGATATATGCATGAACACATTTCAAATAGACCTCTTACGACCATATCAAGAAAAACATAAAAGCAAGGGAGCAAATGGCAAACTTGCTTATTACAGTATGCATATATATCCTTCATGTTGGGAATCCTACATGCAGGCATAGGCACACATGCAACCATACATAGCCAACCTGCTCTCAGTGGTATTTAGATGGAGTATTGCACGACTTCGAACTCAATCACACACTTTATTGATCAAGACAGGTGCATGGAGTGGTTAGGCAAGAGAGACGAGGTTATGCAAGTTGTGTGAATAACACTTGCTTGAACTCGAACGCTTTATCGAAAACCCAACTTCTAGCCATCCATGCACTAATATGCGAGAAGGCAAGATGCAAACGCTGGTTTGACAAGCATGTCAAGTAGCGCAACTTTAAATAGGGTGACTTAGTAATACTATACTCAGTCAAGGGACATAAGCAAAAGTTAAAGTTTCGGGGGACTAGGACCTTTTAAGGTTCAAACCATCTGTCGAACTAGCAATGTAGAACTCGAAACACTATGAGGGCATAGGCTTCTTCAATGGCAGTCGCATAAAAAAGTACTTTCCTCCTACACATCCAATTGCATGAGCCCTCAATGCTAGCACCCCCTATCCATGTACGAGTAGCCACTATCACTGAGGTGGATGGTGAGGATGAGGAAGCAATACCACTAGCTTAGCTATGCATGACTGTGACTGCTAAACACACATGCACCATCAATGCCTTGATTGATGAGGGAGCTGATTTTAATATCTTAACCCATGATCATTGGATCCAAATTAGCAAACCGCAGTTGTAGCCCACTAATGCTAATCTCACCCCTTATGGAGGCCAACCCTACACGCTTTTGGGAAAGTGCAAGGTTGTAGTTTCTATCAAGTCTAAAAGTGTGTTGATAATCTTCTATGTGTTGTTGTTAGGATGAACTTTCAAGAAGCAAGCTCGTTGCAATGTCGACTATGAGTTGCATCGTATCCACCTAGCCATGGGCAATGTTCGCATTGTTACAGCTTTTAGCAAGGGCGGTGCGATGGGGCTGTGAGGCAGATCATCGAGCAATGCAACTTGAAGAAATACATGGAAGTAGTAGGCCAAGGGGTAGACTACTTCCACTATGCAAAATTTTTGAGAACCTTCTGCAAGAATTGCAAAACAATAATTGTGCATGAGGGAGAGGAAATTTGACAGGTGTAGATTGAGTTGGCCCTGGAGCTAGTGGAAAAGGCCTTGGGCTTGGTGAGCAAAGTAGAGAGAAACCTAAAGAGAGATGTATATGCATTTCTAAGAATGGACAAGGTAAGGGTCCACACCAACGATGACATCAGCTTGGTGGATATCCCTAACCCCGAAATCCAACTCCAGGCCAAGATGATGCACACATTGTCCTCTAGTCAAAGATACAACACCATCATGAGCTGCATCAACGTCCCCTTGTTGCTAGAGAGCATCGCATCAAGGTCACTGGATGAGGTGAACCTCAACGGTTTTGTGAGGAAGACCATTGAGACCTTGGCAAAAGCTTTGGCAATGGGATGATGATAGCCCACCATGGGGGAATCCCTTGCCACCAAAGCTAAAAAGAAAGCTTCATCTTCAAAGGCTACAACCATTGGATTCGGTGGGCTCCTCACCGTGATCATCGGGGAAGCCTTGGGGCAAGGGCAAGAGGAAACAAAAGAGGGAGTGGATGAAACACCAAGCTGGTCACCACCTCATCAGGAACAGGAGGCACAATCTAGTGAAAGGACGCTAAGTGAAGAAGAAGAAAGCAAGGAACAAGAAGAGCAAACTAGCCAAAGAAAGGCCAAGAAGATGAAGAAGAAAATTACACAAGAACAATAGGAAGAGGAGAGCAGGAAAACAGAGAAAGTGGACCTGCAAAAGGCTTGAAGGGAGTACAAAAAGATCAAGGAGGAAAGAAAGAGGAAGCAGGAAGAGAAGGAGGAGGAGTTAAGAAAAAAAGAGGAGGATGACATGGCCCTCGCCATGCGCAGGTCCACTGAGCAGTAGTTCAAGCAGGACAAGCTTGAACTCGAGAGCCCCATCAGAGACGAAGGGTCGAGCTCAAGTGCCCATGTGCTAGAGCTCATACCACCTGCAGTACAAGAAGGCAAGGGCAAGGCCCCAATCACCCCCACTCAAGACACCCATCACCACCACCACCATCTCCACTCCTAGTTCTATGACCTAGGTGGACGCCAACAACTTAATGGCTTGGGTCTAGTACTTCGTGAATAAAGAAGTGGGCTAAGGAGTAGGAGAAGGAATGCCCCTGGTAGGAACTAAAAGACCAGCTACATCGGATGCCGAGTCGAGGCGGCAGGCTCCACAACCTCCACCCCTGCAACAAAGAGGCCACTCGTAGACCACAACGAATATGTCAAGGAGCTTCTCTCTCAACTAGAGAAAGCCAAGGAGAAGAGGAGAATAGCGGTGGCTAAGTTGGAAGCTGAGAAGGAGGCGGTGGCAACTTTCTAGCTTGAAAAAACTCAACAAGTTGCCACATACCAATAAGAGATTAGTGAGCTAAGGGCCACCCTCAACCCTAAGAAGGCCAAGGAGAAAACTTGGAGATAGTAGCTCGAAGACGAAACCCAAGAATTGGTGACACTACAACACAAATATAAGGCCTTATACTGCAACACCAGGACTTGGAAGCTCAACTACAAAGAGTCTAATCAGGCATGGAAGAGCTAGTAGAGAAAGAAGTAGAAAGGAAACATGAACATGAAGAGCATCATCGAGAGGTCGAAGACCTTGTAATCAGGATATTCTTGGAAATCGATGAGTAGGAAAGGCTGGAGAGAGAAATTCAACACTTGGAAAAAGAAAAAGAGAAGCTTACCCACAAGGAGAAAGAGCAAGAATCCATCATAACATCCCTAACATGTAGGTAGGGGGAGAGCTCCGAGGAGATGATGGAGAAAATAGAGGAGTTTGCAATCCACAATGAAGAAAGAATTGAAGCCTTGGCACACCGTCTCGCTCAAGTAGAAAAGGAAAGAATACTTGATAAAAGCAGAGCAGAGGCTGCCCAAGTGAGTTTCCAAATGCAGCAATGCGCCTTCTTGGATACTCTAGTGGATGGCACCCAGGGAGAGCAGGGAGAATCCATAGAGGCCATCGAAAGGAAACTAGGAATGGCTCGTAGAGCACTGAAAGCAGGACTGCAAATGCCACCACAACCTAGTGGAGTTGGCCTAACTTCACAAGAAGTAGATGCACTATCTTTTCTTGGCAGGCCTAACTTCACAAGAAGTAGATGCACTTGGATTCATTGAAAAAGAACAACCACGAGAGGAAGGAATAGGGTCATGCCATGAAGAAGCACAACAAGACAAAGAGTGGCTCTCCCACCACCTTTCTCACCACGACTAGAGCCCCCACAAGAACATGATGTTACAGTAGACAGAAGGGCAAAAGCGAAAAAGAAGAGAGCCAGCATGCTAGATCAAGTACACAAAAGGACAAAAGCACAACCTCCCACTGTTCCACATCCTCCCATCCCTTGAGCTCACAATTATAAGGTTGTGGATTCAAGTCTCAATGGATGTATCACTTGGCTGGACAACTATGTTCACATGGTTGGTTGTGTAAGTCTATGATCTTGTCTACTCTAACACTTAATTGGTCCTCCTCCTTGGTAGGTTCACTAAGGAGGTCCCAATGTGATGAAGCTTCATGACAACTTTGGCTTGCAAGTACTACACATAGAAAAAATACCATGACAAAAATTCGGAGGGGACATACCCCCCTTGGGTGCATTCAAGTTTGTGTGTGTCTCTTGTCCAAAAAAAAAGTGTGCACATGGTTGCATGCTTGCTCTTATAGGCTTGTTAGGAGTACCACATATTGAGATACACAACATACTATCATTATGATAAACACATTTCACACTCTTCTATTCATGACACATATGGTATCAATGTATTTATTCATAGTAGTTGTGTTTACTTTTAGCTATATTATAAGCTAATGTAGAATCTACTTGCAAATGTGCATTTCAAACTAGAAAGAGCTACTAAACATCTTACAACATTCCTTATGGTATGTGTTGTTGAGATTTTAACAATCATTGAAACATAAACGAACAAAACAATGTATCAAACCATGATTGAAACTCTCAAACCTACACTTTCTAGCTCAAATAACAACTTATCTATATAAACTATCAATCCCCATAGAGTGCTTCTCATTGTCAAACCTACACTTTCTAGCTCAATAACAACTTATCTATATAAATTATCAGTCCATAAAGTGCTTCTCATTGTTGAAAGCACTACTTTGTCGATGGATATGACTTTAAGAGATTATCCTCACTCGATTTAACTCGAAGTGAACATTCCTTGTATGCCATGTGGTCGTTTTTTTTACATGCACTAATCAAGGTTTTTCATTAACCATGATCGGTAAGCATTTCAAAAAGTACTTTGGACTTAACTTGACATGCTTACAAGTGGCTAAAGCACGTCCTTGTTGGTGAGTGGCTATTTGCTGTAGGATAAATGCATGCACACATGATGAAGATTTTATCATTTACAATGGCTAACATTTTGGATAGGATTATGAACTAACGTTTAGAAGGCTCTAATAGCCATCGGGCGTTACATCATATATCACTATGTGTATCAAATTCTAAGCTACAATGTTCATATATTGTAGAGGATGGAGAGTTTAGATGGAGCCCATGTGGTATGGATGGGATCAATCCATGACGAGGCATGTGCCACTCTAATGAATGAACCTAGAGATGGCAACATACAAACACCAACAACCACCTAGCTTATAGTCACCTCCACATTCCATCCTCCTACATTGCAAAACCTAAAGCGCCATAGTAGAGTGAATGATGTAACTATATATTATGTTGATGAGCTACTCGAAAGCATGACATGTCTCTAGTATGCCTACCAACTCAAAAAAACACAACAATCAACTCAATCTTCCTCTCTTTTGTGGAAAATCAAAGTTTGTAGCGTGAAGAATGTGCACAAGAGGGAGAAGAGAGCTCAAAGTACAAGAACAAAATCTTGCTTACTAAGTTGATTAGAGTACAACTTGGATACACTCTCTCTACTTCTTGATAGTAGCCCATAGGCTATTTATATAGCCTCTGCCAAGCTAGGGTTAGGGTTTCCCTTGCCCCTTAAGGCCATTCACATATATATGTCCTCATAGACCCTTGCTTAGGGTAAATTCCCATGCCTATATTCTAATACCCCCCCTCAATGCCAGGGTGGCATTACATCACAAGACATGTTAAAGTTCCCCCCTCAATCAAATGGGATGCCTTTATAAATCAAGTTACAAGGATATTCATAAATAGAGGATGTTACATGACTCAAAAGAGTCGATCATCTGTGGATTGGGAGGCAAAGTTGGCCTCCAATTCCTTAGGTACTTGTGGAACACTAGGACACTTATTGGTGATTGTAAACGCCCCGAACAACGTAGTATGCTTAACAATTATGATATTTGCTTGTTTTCGAGATTTAATATAAAAGAGAATGAACACTTAAAGCTGAAAATGAAAATTACTCACAAAATTATAGCCATGAAAATGTAAAAGTAATGGAGACAAGATTGAGGGTTGAAGATGGGCAACCCCCCCCGAAGGAATGTATTTCTGCTCAACCCAAGTCCCTTAGGGAAGAGCTCAGTTACAATCAACCTGAGAGTGAGAAGAAGTAATTCTCACTCTCACAAGATCATGCAAAGATGTACAAACACACATGCATTATCTATTATGCAATGATAAGAACTGATTTCTTTACAGTATGAGAGAAGAAAAAGGGGAATTCAGCCTTTCTCCATCGTTGATCAGCAGTACATGGATAGAGCTTGCTTCTTGTAGCTAAAATGGAAGAAAGAGCTCAAGAAGGAGGTGCTGTAATGAATTTACAGGCTTGCTGTCTTGTAAAACAACAGTGATAGAAGAGGGAATATGGAGGAATTTGATAATGGAGAAGTGGGGGATGATGATGGGGATGGATGGGGCCAATTTCTGGCTATCTGTGGGTGCTGTACATGAGTTTACAGCAAAGAAAAATGATGTTGAGTGAAGAAAAACGAGCTCTTACTTATAGGAGAGGGGAGAGCTAGTACAAAAGGGGAAAGTGGAGTAGCACAAGACAAGTGTCCAGCCACATGTCATGAGATGTGACAAGTGGTGGGACACTTGGAAACTTGTGTGACAAGTGTCTTGACACTTGTCTCTTCTCTATGGCCTTCCTTTTTGGGTTGAATACTGTCAAGAATAGAAACAACCAAATTTAGTAAGCACAGTCAGAGTACAGAACTTACTATTTTTAGAATGACATCCCTATTTTTTAGGACTAGCATTTTTAGGCTAATTCGAGGCTCCTAAAATTTAGGGACCTCCTAAAATTTAGGGATCTCCTAGAATTTAGGGACCCCCCCAATATGGGTATCATATGAAAGCTTTTTCCGTGTACATCGCAAAAATGATATCCGAATCTTCATGTGACTTTCCTATGCAAAGAAATGTGCATTTCAAGCTTTTAGCCCACACATGTACATTATACAAGCATTTCATGATCATGCCATCTTGTTGATTGTAACTGTCTATTTTGGTGGATCTAGCCCACACTTCAAGGCATCAATCCTTTCTGTGTGCGAGTCTAACCCTGATATGTGTGAGTTCTAGTCACAGGCGCCCAATCGGGTCATATAGGTGGAAGTGTGAACTATCTTTTCTCTAACCCACCGTGTGGGTCCACCATAACCTGTGACCACTCATTAGTGGCCAGCTCCAATGCACTTTTCTTTATATCTAATTAGTGCAAAGGAAATCATTATATAGACAAATTAATGAAAAAGGATACAAACTCTGTTTCTATAGAGTTGTGACAGTGATATGCTCAGTCTTTTTGCATTTATTGCACTTCACTTTGTCATAATATTTCTTCCAGCAATTGCTTACAATATGCCATTTTTTGTGACAAAAGGAGCACTTAGTAGAGGTAGTATGGACTAACACTTGCTCATGGGAAGTAAATGCCGAAGTCCCTTCAGTATGG
The DNA here is from genome assembly GCF_053477565.2 of Lygodium microphyllum. Taxonomy (NCBI): domain Eukaryota; kingdom Viridiplantae; phylum Streptophyta; class Polypodiopsida; order Schizaeales; family Lygodiaceae; genus Lygodium; species Lygodium microphyllum. The sequence continues at coordinate 82,682,477 of NC_141137.1, read as the reverse complement.
TTTCTCTTCTCTTCATCCAGGCAATACTGGATGGTACTTGCCAAGGTTTGGTTTAGGATATTAGTTAGAGTAGTCACAAGGGTTGGAAAAACCTTCTTTACTGTTTTCAAAAGGATGGCAATGGAATCTTCATCTTGAATGGATGCTTGAATAGAGACCAGCTGTGCCATAAGCCCTTTCATATGTGAAATAAACTTGCTTAGATCTTCTCCCTGTTTGTACTCCAAACTAAAAAACTAAATCTTTAGAAAGATCTTGGAGTTCTTCCCTATAGTGCCGTAGAGCCTTTCAAGTTCATCCCACTTCTCCTTGGCAGTGAAGAGTTGGTCAATATGATGAATTAAAGATTCATCTAAATGAAGCATGATGATGGCCTGAGCCCTTTCATCATCTTCTACGTCAAGGGGATTGAATGGGTTAATGACTTTGATCCCTTTTATGAAGAGCCAGTAGCCTCGTTCCATCATTTTATATTTTACCAGGACTTGCCAGGGATGGAAATCTTTTCCATTGAACTTGCAAATTTGAGGCCTTACATCTACATACGCCATGGCCATTATAGGAAGGTCTTACCTATTGCCTTGAGCAATGGCAGTGTCTAGTCCTTTACAAGTGGCCAAGTACAAACCAAATAGCAGAACTAATAGCCCTACAAATGATAACCAACTTTAAAACTGTAGAGTTGAAAACGGTTGGAAATCATACATATGCAATATCTCAAGATAGAATTTAGGAGGTCACGTTCTTCGAAAAACCCTTGATTTAAGCTTTACTGTTTTCCTAGGTTTCAACAAGGTGAGCTTTGACTGGTGGACTACAGGCTCTTCCTGATAATGTGGCCTATTAGAGAAGTTTTTGGTGGAGCACAACTTATCAATCAACTCTATGCTATGGGATGAATCAAAGGAGAGTACAATAACACTCATATCTCTGATTTCTGAGCAACAAACTAATGTTGGGATATGGTCTATGTGTTTATCAATGTACACATAGCCTTACAACCAAGCAAGAAGAGGTTAATGACATAAGGCACTTGATGGATTTAATTTTCTAATAAAAATAACAAATTGAGTAAATATCAAGCTATCAACATGATTGTAAAATGGAACTTTAGTGCTACAAGCATTCATCTCAAAGTTTATGCCACTTGAGATGTGAAATGTGGGTTGTTTGACAAACTAAGGAGGTTCATCGAGGGTAAAAGACTTTGAAATAGAGCTTTCAAATCTTCAACTAACTTTGGAGAAGATCAATCAGTGATTAGAATCACTGTTAGTGATAGTAGTAGTGTAAAAAATTTGAAATATGAAGAAAGCTTGAAGTTTGGCTATGGTTGCCAGGAAACATGCAGTTAGGGTTTGCCTCTGTGTAGCCAGCAAAGAAGGAAAATTTTCAATAGGAAGCCCACTTGGGGGGCTACCATTGCCCCAAGAAGTCCGCCATGATTGTGCCTTCTCCAGGTCATGCTTCAGCTCATATCAGGCCACTTGCAACTCTGCACCATTTCGCTATTTGTGCAATGCTACCCTCCATGACGTCTTATGTTGGCCTCTGAAGTGCCATGCCAGGTCATCCTGAGTTGAGGAAGAGTTCCTTAGAAGAACCCTTGAGCTGAAACCTCCTCCTTTGTTCTCCCCAAGTCCTCCAAGGTCAAGGGGTCAAGGTTTGGCTATGAAGGCAAGAAGGAAAATACGAAGATGAAGAATGCTCATGTGCACTTAGTGAAGCTGAGGATAGAGGAAGTTGAAAGGATCAGAGGAGGTTCTGATACCATGTGGAAAATCAGAGTTTACAGCATGAAGAATGTGCACAAGAGGGAGAAGAGAGCTCAAAGTACAATAACAAAATCTTGCTTACTAAGTTGCTTAGACTTGGGTACACTCTCTCTACTTCTTGACAGTGACCCATAGGCTGTTTATATAGCCTTTGCCAAGCTAGGGTTAGGGTCTCTCTCTCTCTCTCTCTCTCTCTCTCTCTCTCTCTCTCTCTCTCTCTCTCTCTCTTTGTGGGCCCCCTAGCCTTGTGACCCACTAAACTTTACATGATGATAGTGTGGCAATCCTCTTCAACACTCATGTAGGAACTCGAGCAAGATCATCCATCTTAGAACTAGCTACTAACAAGTATTTTGAAATAGGTGAAGACATAATCTCGTGCATTCACCACCTCAATAATACATTCACCCTATTTGCATGTAGGTACGATAGGCTAGACCTCGACCTCTTGGATCAATTGACCACATCATAGGTGGTTAATTCTATATTATGGTTATGGGAGGAATTTGAACTCAGTTTCACAAAGATTCCCTCAATCATGGAGGAATTGATTTCCACTTAAATCTCACGCAAGCAAGCTCTAATCCGTCAAATGCAAGTGAATAAAAACTACACTTGAAAATATTGCAAACTTGGATCACCTTGCTGAGAGAGAGAGAGAGACACACACAAAGAGAGAGAGAGAGAGAGAGAGAGAGAGAGAGAGAGAGAGAGAGAGAGAGAGAGAGAGAGAGAGAGAGAGAGAGAGAGAGAAGGGGGAGCTTAGGATTTGGAGGTTTGGGAACATTCTATGATTGCCACATAGGATTGAGCTGCCAGGTTTGATATATCTTTAAATTATAAGATACTATAGATTGTATCCTCAAGTTGAAAGGTTTTCATGAATCACTTAATAGTTAGCATGAAAATTAGGCTACCTAGAAGCCCAAGAATTCAATGCTTATGTCAAAATAGTGATAGTAAAATTGTTTTAGGTCATGAAGAACTATTAAATATCCATTTGGTGGCCAAGAGATTGTTGATGCTACATTGAGGAATACACTCAAAATCCTCAAATCCTGGTTGCACTAATATGGTTTTGAAAGCATTGTTAGAGAGCCTTTATTTTTTTAACTAGCTACAAAAAATAGTAGCTATTGAAACTTAATAACCACTAAGAATATCACTTAAAGTCTAAAATACTAAAAACAAGTCAAGAAGATTGCGACATGAACTAGAAAATATATGAATAACTTTAAGAAGTATTTTGGACTCTAGTGCTATTGAAATTAGAGTTCTATAGTTAATTTCTATGTTTTTCATTGAGAAGGCTTGTGTAAGGGCTCAAGCTCAATCACCAAGACCCACGGACCACTTATTGTTCAAGCATTTCAAGCAAGCACTAATCGCTACCTCTCATATAGCTGACGCGCTATCCCTCTCTACGAGTGTAGTGAGCTTACCTTGATGCTCGATTGAGTTGCTTCCTCTCTCAAGCACTCCGATAGCTCCATGATTCGTGATGCAAGCTCAAGCATCCTCAATCCTCTTCCTCCAAGCTCCATCCTCCATACCCACGTGCGAGACGAGAGAAGAGAAGAAAGGAGAAGGAGGAGGGCTTCTCCTCCAAGATCCCTCACCCTCACACACTCACTCCCTCACTCACTCACACTCCCTCCTTCAAGCACTCACAAGCAAGCAAGAGAAGAGAAGAAGAAGAGTCCACTTTGTCACACACCAAAGAATGAGCTCTCATTCACTTTTTGAACTATATATATAAAACCCTAAATCCTTTTGGATGGTCATCCCCTTATCCCCTTTTTCTTATGGCTGGCCATGGCCTAGGCCATTTTTTCCATTGTCCTTCTTTCTTTCTAGCTTAGTCCTACGGCCTATTCAACATTACAAATTGCACAGGAGGGAGCCTGGCACTCTTTTACAGAGATTTTGGATGCGCCTTTATATCTAAAGGTGCGCCTTCTTGCTTTTGGCTTCTTGGGGCTTCCATGGTTGTGTCTTGTGCTCTTAGTGGGCCCACTCTCTTGTAGGGCAAAATTTCATTTTTTCTACCTTGTGCTTTTCCTCTTGATTCCTCATTTTTCACTTCCTTTGCTTTACAGTAAACATTACCCCCCTCCTCGTTGAGTGCCAGTCCCATGGCACTGCTGGGTGGTGAGTCGGACGGTGTTACAGGGGTAGCCAAGTGGCTTTTTGAGTTTGTATACAAGCCGACTTGGAAGGCGTGTTGGAGGAATTTATGGATCTGGAAGGCCCTTGAGTTGGATATGAGCCTTGGTGTGGGAGGGATTTATGGGACTAAAAGGCCCTTGAGTTTGGAATGAGCCCTAGTCTTGGAGGGATTTATGGACCTGAGAGGCCCTTGAGTTTGGAATTAGCCGTGGTATTAGAGGGTTTTATGGACCTGAAAGGCCCTTGAGTTTGGAATGAGCCCTGGTCTTGGAGGGATTTATGGACTTGAAAGGCTCTTATACGAGCCCTGGTGGAAGGTGTATTGGAGGGATTTATACCTTTGAAATTGAAGATAAAGTTGGATGAATCCCTACGTGGAGAGAGGCTAATGGACAGATCCAGCTTTAAAATTGAATATGGTGTTAGATGGATCCATCTCTTAGCCCCTTGCGGTCGCCTTCTCTTGCGATGTTCCAAATGAGCTTCTTTATTCTCTTTTTGATTAGGGCTGTCTCAATATGCCCCTGCTTTATTTCGCATGTATGGTGACATTGTCACATAAGATGGGGAGTGCATTGCATGGATGATGGGGTCTCCAGAGCTGGTGATTGGGGCCTTTGTTTTTATCTGAAAAGAAAAGAAGGTGCACTACATGGGGGTGTGCTCTATTGTCATGTGGTGCATTGTGCTCATGCTAGTGGGACTTGAAGCAAGCTTGGGTGTTGTCCCTCACTTGAGGACTTAGGTTGTGCATAAGGGAGGTGCGGTGCATGTAGCTTAGGGTGACAGGTCTAACCATAGGCGAGTGTTACTTCCCTAAGTGTGTTATGCCCTTGATGTACCCTAAGCGTGAAGTGGGGAATCAAAATGAGGCTAGGGGGTTAGGGACAGAGCCGGCCAACTGAGGCCACCAGACGCACCTAGCTTGAGAACCCCTAGGTGCAGTGACTAGTAGCTATGTGCAATTAGTGGTTTTTGTGTGGTGCCTTCCCATTTCTTGCTTTCTTTCTTTCTTTCTTTCTTTCTTTTGGTTGTGAATAAATAGTTTCTTGACCTTGGTGGGGTAGTACAAGATAGGGGCTTTATTTTGCAAGTTCTTGAGCATGGGACAGGGAGGCAAGGGGCTTTTATGATTTACTAAGGAAGTATCTAGTTACATGTACCCCTTTTGGCCTAGTCTAACATGTAGAGGGGTGGTGGACAAAAATGGATGGCTACAGTTGTGTCGTTCATGTCCTCAAGGAGGGCCATGCAAAATGATGCGAGTAAAACAGTATGCAGCATTAGCTGAGTCATGGCACATCCATCTATTCCCGCATTAATGTTAAAAAAGAGAGGGGAGAGATGGTACTCTGCTGGTGCAAGGGGTTGCCTGAGGAGAGTCCTAAGTAATCTAATATAATTACATGTTGTTACAAAGGTAGGGTCTGGGCAAGAGGAGAATCCCACGAGAAATGGGCCATGGAGTCCCATAGATCTTGTTCTGAGAAAGCGAGTGCTTCCTCTGGTTTTGTGGTGTTGCTGTTGTAGATATTCGGGAAGTCGTATCGGCCGTGGATGTCAGGGTCAAAATCTGCTCCCACCCTCCAAGGATATGGTAAATAGGTTGGGTCATTTCATTCGAAGGGTAGGGAGCCACAAAACGACATCCACGCGTCCATGTTGTTGTTCTAGACTCTTCTCCTCCACTTAGGTTGGGATTTATAGCCTTTTACCATGTGGGGCACCTGTTAACCCTCAAACGAACGAAGGTGGAAAATCCGAAAAAGCTAAAGCAGAAGACAAAGGCCAAGGCAAAGAGAAACGGAAGACAAAGACGCACAAGGAGAAAAGTCCTAAATAAGGGAGAAAGGCGCGCAAGGAAAAGCGCAAGTCAATACTTTAGTAAAAGAGCGCAAGCGCATCATGGTTTAATTCAAGGAGCGCCGGGCTCTCACCCGTGCAATTTGTAAATGTAAACGGGCGGTGGAAAGGAAGCTAGGAAGATAGAAGGACAATGGGAAAAAGGGCCTAGGCCACGGCTGGCCATGTAAAAAAGGGGATAAGGGGATGACTGCCCAAAAGAGATTTAGGGTTTTGTATATAAAGTTGAAAAGTGAATGAGAAGCTCATTCTTGTGTGTGGCCAAAAGTGGCTCTTCTCTTCTTCTTCTTCTTCTTCTTCTTGCTTGCTTGCTTGAGCTTGTGCTTGAGAGAGGGAGTGTGAGAGTGTGAGGGAGTGAGTGTGTGAGGATGAGGGACTGGGGAGGAGAAGCTCTCCATCTTCTCCTCTCTTCTTCTCTTCTCTTCTCTTGCTCGCAGCGATGGATCTTGGAGCGTGGAGCTTGAGGATGGAGCTTGCTTGAAGCCTACACTTGGATCATGGAGCTACCACAGTGCGCGGGAGAGGAGGTAACTCAATCGGTATGGACGTAAGCTCACTACACCCGTAGATATGGATGGCACGTCGACTATGTGAGAGGTATCCATTAGTGCTCGGCTTGGAATGCTTGAAACAATAAGCAGTCCGTGGGTCTTGGCGGTTGAGCAAAAGCTCCCACATTTTGGTTCCATTGTCGGGACCAACGGATTCAAGCCTAGAGCGCTTGCGCGCTTCAAATCGAGCATTGGAGTAGGGTTTTCCCCGAACCGGTGCTTGAGGTAGATAGGTAGGAAGCAAGGGAGTTTGAAGAGGTATTCGATCTCCTTAGCAAGTAGGTTTTTGATTTGTTGTTGAATATTAGAGTAGGACCATTCATCTCCATCTCTAGTTTTGACTCTTGTTGCATTAGAGTAAGGTTAGGATAGAAAAAAGAAGGAAAATAGCAGGGTTTTCTATTGATGTATAATAGGCTAAAATAGGGAAATAGGGGCACAGATCTAGATTTCTAGCTGGAAGAGTATGAGGGACTAACCTTTGAGGTCAGAACAGGCTGGAATGGGGCAATAAGAGGCCCAAGGAACCAGGAAAGGCCACATTTGACATACTGCCCTCTGAGAAGAGAGTGAGCTTGAGAGCCAGGGAAAGAGAGAGAGAGAGAGAGACCTGCGGGGAGATCGTCAGCGTGCTGATCGATTCGAGGGCCACACCATTTTCAGGTACGCAAGGCATTTCCCTCTATGGCTTTGCATCTAATTAGGCAGCACGGCACGATTCGGTGAAGAAGACGTTAGCCTAGAGGCGTCGCGTGCAATTCTTGGGCAGTCGACCATGCAGTCGGACCAGTTTGTGTGAGTCCCAAAATAGGATTGCCCTATCTCTGGAGTCGAACAGTCCGACTCTGAAAATCGGACCTCTCCAAAAAATCGTCCGACTCCGAAAATCGGACCACCCTCCCGATTCGATTCCCAGAATCAGACGAGTCCAGAATCGGATCAGTCCCAGAATCGAACCATCCGACTACTAGAATCGGACCAGCCTGTTCAATCCGATTCCCAGAATCGGACCACTTTTTCGATCCGACTCCTAGAATCGGACGTGACCAAAATTGGACCACTGGGCCGATCGGACTAACCCAAAATCGAACATCCGATTCTGATAATCGGACTCCTGAAAATTGAATGTCTGAGAATCGGACAAAAAAAACTGTCAAAATCGGACATGTGTCTAGAACACAAATTTTGACGTATCTAAACCCCGAAATTGATCCCAAAGGCTACGTAAAGCTAAAGGCACATCACAGATCCATCACTAGGCTGAAACTTAGAGTAAGTAGCTCAAAATTGAGCTATAAACTGTCCTCCAAATTGCACATGGTGTTTATCGTAACGGCCCTGCGGGCCGGGGGGGACTGCCCCCTCCGCACCTCCCCTAAGTAGGTTGGAGAGAAAATGCACGTCGTGTTGGGGGTAAAGGCGCCTCCGCCGTGCCGCCCCGTGTATTACTACACTGATAGTACCTGCCACTGCACACTGCAGGTGGCGGGCGCCCGTCACGTCACTTTATTCTTTATTCTTTTAGTGACAGTTTGAATAAAGGAAGGCCCGGTCACACATTGTGACTGTTGGAGTTCCCATTTCTTGTCTCTCTCTTTCTTGCTCTTGCTCTCCCGCCATAGCTCGCGTGCAAGCTTCGATCCTTCTCACCTTTCAACTGGTATCAGAGCTTGGCATTCTCTTGCTCGAGCTCGACTCGGTGCTTCCCGACCTTCGCATCGACTCGCTTCACGCATTGGGTCTCCATCCCGGCAGCCATATCCGATCTTCCCGAGCTCCCGTCACTCCCCGGCTTCCCGAGCACCTTCCCAGCCTATTGAGGCACCTTCAAGGCATTGATACTGAGGTATTTGATCATTCTTTCAGGGTTTTATTTCAGTCTATAGGTTGCAAACAGCAAGGGCAGCCATGGCTTCAAACTCTTGAAGCTTATTCCCCTCATATTGTGCCTTACACCTATCAAGGCTCAAAGAGGCTTGTCATAGGCCTTTGATAGGCCCTTCTTGAGCCCCCCATTACCCCCTTTTCAGCCCATGTGAAGCAGCAGCAAGTTCAGCACCAACAGGGCAGATTGCATCATTTTTTTCCAAGCTGTGATCACTCATCTACTTCAGCTCCACACTTGGCCATTGCTTCTTGCTCTCTACCTTGATCAAGAGGGCTATAGACTTCATGTTTGATGTCATTCAAGCTTTGGGCATTGGTCGTGATCATTCAGGGCTGATTTCTTCAGATTTGGGACTGTCATAATAGGCTGAAAACAGGGCAGCACCATTGGCATTAGCATTTGTTGCTTATACTCCATTCCGGTTGTGCTATTTGATGCCCGTATGCGGTCAACATGATGCCTAGTGCCTTGGGAATGTATGCACATGATTATGCCATGATTTTGGCTTGAAATATTGGCTGATTTGGGACTGTTATTTACTGTTATACAGCGCTGGAAACAGGGCAGCCACACTTGGCATTGGCATTTGATGCTTATACTCTACTCCGGTTACCTTATTTGATGCCCGTATGCGGTCTACTTCCTACCCGGATGTATTGGGGATGTATGCATTTGGTTTGACCATGACTTTGGCTTGAATTTGGGGCTGAAATCTACTGTTTAGAACAGTAAATACATGCTGGAATAACAGTGGGCTGAAGGTACTTTACAGGCTTTGGCACTTACCTACCGATACCGGATGTATGCTTTAAGCTTTGGCATGATGTCTCTGACATTTGGGGACGGCTTGGAGCATATGTATGAGATTATGGGATGCTTTTGAGCTTCGCATTAGCTCCGTCTTCACTAGCATTTGGACCGACTTGGCATGCTTGTGGACCGCCTATGCCTCATGTCTCTGCTTGACAGTTAGGCTTTTGCATTACATACTTTGGTTCATGACATATGCTATTTGGTTCGTGTATGCCATACCGACATTTGGAGCTTGGATTTGGATGTATTTGAGCATTCCCGGCTTACTTGATCACTGATCTTGGTTGCTATTTGGATGTCATTGAGTTGACTGAGAGCTTATTTGGGCTTATGTATTGCTTCATGGTTAATACGACCGGTGCTTCATGTATGTCATGCTCTCTTGGATGCGCTTGATGCATTGACAGGGTCACTTATCACTGGTGCTTTCTCTTGGGTTGTTTGAGCTTCTGAGCTCGCTTTGTACGCCTTTTGTGCCAGTGGGAGCATTTTACATGCTTGCTTGACCTTTGACAGTTGCATGCTATTGGAGCACTTACATGTATTTGGAGCAGTTTATGTCTTGAGCAGCTACATACGCATTGAGACTTTGGGATCATACTTCGATCTTTATGGATATGCATTGATGTACTCTTGGTTCACAGGATGCTTATGAGCTGAGTCTCATATTTGGATCTTTCTCTTTGAGCAGACACCTATTTGTGTCAGGTTTTGGTAGTTACAGGAACACTTTGCCTAGAGTGTCTGGGGGTGTGTCTTTCACTGGCAGATGTTATTTTGACATGCTTCGGTGTTGAGCTCATGTTCTTTTCACTATCATTGGCCTTGCTTATGTCCGTTTCATGCCGGCTTTGGACCTAGCATTGTTTGCTTGACATTGGATCCTATTTTGGGACAGTTTGCTCTCTAGACTGCATACTTGCAATTTATTAAAACAAGCAGTTATTGGTGGACCGAGGTGTACTTTTCATGTTGAAATATCTTGATTTGGTGTACCGCACCTAGTACTAAGTGGGCAGCCACTTTTGGCACACTTTGCTCGCCCTTTGGACCCCGTTTTGGTCATTTTTGGGCAGTTTCTGCAGTAAAACAGCAAGCAGTTTTGGACTGTTTGGGCATTTCCAGCCTGCATAATGGCGTCATCTTCGCATGATAGTGCCATCTTTAACATTACAAAGTTGGATGGTACCAACTACTCTTACTGGAAGAGTCAAATATGGCAGGTTTTGGTGCAGAAATCTCAGATTAAGCCACTTCGGTTGAGTGGGGAGCAGCCTGAAACTATGGACAATGACGATTGGCTTGAACTTGATGAGCTATGCAAGTCCACGATTGTATTGTCTCTCACTGAACAGGTACATTATAATGTATTTGAGGAAGCACAGAGTGCATGGGATCTATGGAATAAGATCAAGAATCTTTATGATAAGAAAAGTCCGGCGAGTCAAATGTACTGGTTGAAGCAGCTTATGGATCTACGCATGAAGGATAATGCGACTATGTCTGCTCACTTGAGCCAGTTCCATGCTATACTGAAGAACCTGACTTCGCAGGATATCACCTTTGGAGAGGAAGTAACTCCTCTCTTTTTGCTTGGGACTCTGACTGAGTCATGGGATGTTTTCCGTACTGCTCTTTGTGCCTCTAGTGCTACTCTAAAATTGGTAGATGTTGAGAGTGCTCTTCTTCAGGAAGAGGTGAATCGCAAAAACTTGGATGCCTCTCGTGGTATTCATGCTTTGACAGTTAGAGGCAGGAATGACAGGTATGACCGTGGTAATGGCCGAGGCCGTGACTCGCAGAAGGGTCGGTCTAAATCTCGTGGCAAGTCGCGTAGTAAGTCGCGTGGGTGCAATGCAAATATCACTTGTCATCATTGTGGGAAAAAGGGCCATATTAGATCACAGTGTCATGAGTTGCGCAATGAGAAGCGCAAGGATAAGGGGAAAGATAAAGTGCAGGAGAAGTCCTCTGATCGTAGCATAGTACCTGCGAAGTCCAGCGTCAAGATTGAGGAAATTAATGTCACGTAGACTGAGGAGTCCGATGGTGGTGACGAGTTTATACTTGCAGCTAGTCCTTCTGATGCTTCACACTTGACTGAGACATCTAGTATGTATGCACAGTGCTGGTTATTGGATTCAGGTGCGTCCTTCCATGTGACGCCTTACCGTGAGTGGTTCCACGCTTACCGCACTATATCTGGTTCAGTCAGACTTGGAGATGACAGGTCTCTTGACATTGTGGGCATGGGTGATATTCAGTTGCAGTTTTCCACTGGCAGTTCATTTTTGCTTAGGGATGTACGTCATGTACCTGCGCTTACACGTAGTCTTATGTCTGCAGGACAGCTGGATGATGCAGGATTTCATGTATGTTTTGGAGATTCTGCCTGGAAAATTACTCATGGCAGACTTGTGCTTGCTAGAGGCGCCAAGTCTGGCAGCCTCTATCCTCTTGTTGTATCTGGGTCCTCAGTTGACCATGTTTTGGTAGTGGGCTCTATCCCACATGTATCACTTTGGCATGCCCGTTTGGGGCATATGTCTTTGAAGGGAATGAAAATGTTATCTGGTTTGCAGTATCTTCCGCCTTTGGACTATGCACGTTTTGACTCGTGTGATCATTGTCTTTGTGGTAAGCAGAATAGGTCTACGCATAAGAAATCGGGTAGGCCACGCATGAGTGAGCCCTTGGCATTGGGGCATTCTGATGTTTGTGGGCCTATGCCTTGCATGTCTATGGGTGGCGCGAAGTACTTCGTTACCTTCATTGATGATTTTTCTAGGAAAGTGTGGCCTTATCCCATAAAGTAGAAGTCCGATGTCTTGGCAGTTTTTTAGAGATGGCTTGCTCTTGTTGAAAACCAGACTGGGTATAGGCTGAAATACCTTAGGACAGATAATGGGGGAGAATATGTCTCGCATGCTTTTGAGCAGTTTTGTGATGACAGGGGTATTAAGCGTCAGTTGACCGCCCCTTACACCCCACCCCAGAATGGTTTGGCTGAGCGCATGAACAGGACTATTCAGGAGCGTGTGCGCTCTATGCTTAGCCATGCAGGCCTACCATAGAGCTTTTGGGCTGAGGCAGTTAGTACGGCAGTGCATGTCATAAACCGATCGCCTTCCAGTGGATTGGATTTCCAAGTTGCAGAGGAAGTTTGGGCTGGTAAGCCACCCTCTTATGCGCATCTCCGTGTCTTTGGATGTGAGGCATTCTGCCATGTGCCCAAGGACAAGAGGAGTAAATTGGATCCAAAGAGCATTAAATGCATATTCCTTGGCTATGGTGAGTCAGGAGAGATGGGCTATTGCCTATGGGATCCGCAGGCGCGGGAAATAGTACGCAGCCATGATGTCGTCTTCCATGAAGACAAGATGCACAGGCAGCCTGATAAGGTGGTTGAGATCCGCAGAGTGATCTTTCAGGAGGAGCCTAGAGCTCCAGCACAGCCAGTAGTACAGCCTGCAGCAGTTCCTCCACAGGGCCAGGGTGTTGGACAGGCAGTTAGACAGGCAGTAGAGCCTGCGGTGAGACGGTCTGCTAGAGACAGACGTCCACCTGACAGATTTCAGCCCTCTATGCATTATGTTTTGGTTACAGATGCAGAAGAGCCTTTCACTTATGATGAGGCTATGCGCAGGGGTGACAGTCACTCCTGGGAAAGGGCTATGCAGTCTGAGATAGACTCCCTGCATAAGAATGAGACTTGGGATTTGGTTGCCTTGCCTAAGGGCAAGAAGGCTTTGCCATGCAAGTGGGTGTACAAGTTGAAAAGTACCCCTGAACACCCCAAGCCGGCATACAAGGCTAGATTGGTAGCAAAGGGTTTTAAGCAGGAACATGGTGTGGACTTTGATGAGGTCTTCTCTCCTGTGGTTAAGATGACCACCCTGCGCTTAGTCTTGGCTTTGGTTGCACAACTTGACTTAGATCTATATTAGATGGATGTCAAGACGGCTTTTCTACATGGGGACTTGCATGATGAGATCTATATGGATCAGCCTAAGGGCTTTGCAGAACCTGGCAGGGAGCACCTAGTGTGCAAGTTGAAGAAGAGCTTGTATGGCTTGAAGCAGGCACCTAGGGAATGGTATCATAAGTTTGATGCCTTTATGCAGTCACAGGGCTACAACAGGAGTGCTATGGATCCGTGTCTTTACATGAAGAAAGCCCGTGATGGTAGTTTGCTTATCTTGGTACTCTATGTTGATATGCTGATAGCAGGGAAAGCTCATGATGAGCTAGATGCTCTTAAATCTCAGCTGAAGAAGACATTTGAGATGAAAGATTTGGGACAGGCCTCACATATACTTGGGATGCGCATTAAGTGCGATAGGCATCAGGGTCTTTTGTATCTCTCACAGCGGGAGTACATTCATAAAGTCCTTGAGCGCTTCCGCATGCAGGACGTAAAGCCTATTGGCTGTCCATTACCTTCTTATGTGAAGGTATCACAGGCCGATTGTCCGCAGACAGATGAGCAGAGGGCCGAGATGGCCAAGATCCCTTATGCTTCAGCCGTGGGCAGTTTGATGTATGCCATGATAGCCACTCGTCCAGATATTGCGCATGCAGTTGGTGTTGTGGCACGCTATATGGCTACACCTGGCAGCAGACATTGGGATGCCTTGAAGGGTATCATGAGGTACCTGAAGGGCACATAAGATATGTGTATTTGCTATGGCAGCCAGGATACAGGGGTCGTGGGGTACACTGACTCCGATTATGCAGGACATGCAGATAATAGGAAGTCCACTTCTGGCTATGTATTCACCTATGCTGGAGGGCTGTCTCTTGGATGTCCAGGGTTCAGAAGTGTACGGCTTTGTCTACCACTGAGGCCGAGTATGTTGCAACCACTGAGGCTTGCAAGGAGGCCATATGGTTAGGCCGTCTAGTTGCTGACCTTGGGATTGATGCTACACCTACACTGCATTCGGATTCTATTAGTGCCATTCAGTTGGCTAAGAATCCGGTCTTCCATGCGAAGACGAAACACATTGAGGTGACGTATCACTTTATACGTGGTGTCGTGGAGGACAGGTCTGTTGACCTTGCCAAGATCTCCACTGACGAGAATCCTGCAAATCTGCTCACGAAGAGCCTCACTACTGAGCGCTTTGCCTTCCTCAGGAGGTTGATGGGTGTTGGATGAGATGTCGCCTTTCCTCATCCTTTGTACCTATGTACATTTGTACTATCTTTTCTTTTTTCTTTTCTCTCTCACTAGGGCAGATTCGCCTTTAAGTGGGAGGTTGTTGGGGGTAAAGGCGCCTCCGCCGTGCCGCCCCGTGTATTACTACACTGACAATACCCGCCACTGCACACTGCAGGTGGCGGGCGCCCGTCACGTCACTTTATTCTTTATTCTTTTAGTGACAGTTTGAATAAAGGAAGGCCCAGTCACACATTGTGACTGTTGGAGTTCCCATTTCGTGTCTCTCTCTTTCTTACTCTTGCTCTCCTGCCATAGCTCGCGTGCAAGCTTCGATCCTTCTCACCTTTCACGCCGTGATAGGTCCTCCAAATTGGACCCTAGTGTAGTAATGGCTCTACACGAGCATGGATTCTCACTTGCAAAAGAGCAGCCAAAAGCCCATACCCAAACAGATAGAAACAGAGACCCTAGAACATCAATGGGCCAATCTAGCCATCAAGGGAAAAAAGGCCACACCACGAGAACACAAAGACATTGTGTTCAGACTGTGTCTAGTCAGAGCAAAATGCAACATCAGCAAGCTACAAATGCGAAGATGACTAGACATGACACTCTTGATGAGAGAAGTACCTTGAGCAGCATTGCACAGATGACCCAAGAGATCGGTGGAGAATCCACATTTGGCCATGCAGTTGGGGACTCAAGGGCATTTGTCAGAAGGCTTAAATTTACAAGCCAAGACCCGGAAGATGAAGACATAGTACCACCTGCTTATGTTAGGGTCAAACTCACCGCGAAAAGAGAGCATACTATCAATGCTCTGATTGATGAAGGAGCAGATTTTAATATCTTGACCTATGAATCATGGACCCTACTAGGCCAACCAGAGCTCACACCGACTAGTACAACTCTTAGCCCTTATGGGGGACACCCACAAGCACTCATAGGGAAGTGCAAATCCTTGCGACAATTGAAACGGAAAGCTTGCCTATCCTATTTCATGTTCCTCCAAATAGTGCTAGCTGTGAGAAAGAAACCCTCCTAGGAAGACCCTTCAAAAGGGTGACCAAGTGTGAGGCTGACTATGTAGCACATAGGATACACCTGACGCTACCGGGTGTGAGGATAGTCACAACCTTTAGCAAGGGTGACCTCATCGAACCTCGAGGGAAAGGCAAGGAAGGTGCTGACATAACAGTCAACAAGCCTACTAACGAGAGCAAGGACTTATTGGAAAAACTGATACAAGCACAGGTCGAACAACGAGAACCAGTGATGAGTGAGGCCATGCCTGAAACAAGAAGGTCAAGAGACAATGCCAAGGACGGGCTTTGGACTTACAAATATCGTAGAAGACCCCAAAAGAAGCCCAAGCCTTATAGACGAAGGCATCGATGGAGGGTCGGCACAACGCCGCTATGGATATCCAAAGCGTTGCTACGTGCTCAAGGGTATTACGCAGGTAACCGATGGATTTGGATACCAAAACCCCCTGTTAAACCACCTCAGGTGTCGTTTCTTGGATGTCCAAGTGCAAAAATGCATTGCCATGTCTACTACTAAGGTTGAGGATATTGCTACCACTGAGGCTTGCAGGGAGGCCCCATGGTTTGTTGTGTGATTGCAAACCTTGATATGACTATAACTGGTGCATCACATTTAGATTTGATTAGTGCTATCCAATTGGCACGTAATCTGCTCTTTCATGTGAAGACCAAGCACATTGAGGTTCGTTATCACTTCATAGAGGTGATTGAGAATAAGCAAATACAACTTGTTAATATCTTTGCAAATGAGCATCTTGCATATTTGCTCACTAAAATTCTCCCAATGGAACATTATTCCTTCCTTATTGAGTTGATGGGCATGCAATGAGATAACGTCTATTCATGGTCCTATTGTACTTATATGTACACATTGTACTTTGTTACTTTTTTCTTATTCTCTCCTCACTTAGGAAAATTCACCTTTAAGTGGGACGTTGCTGGGGGTTAAACAATACCTATGCCTAGCTACATTTACTTTGTACACAATGCTTGCACACTTGTGCACTATAGGTGGTAACCATCTATCACTATTACTTTATTCTTTATTCTTTCTATGTCAATAGAATAAGGGAATGTAGGCCACACATTGTGACCATTAGAGTCCCCACATACTACCTTTCTCTCTCTTGCTTAAATCTCCATAGCTAACATCCTCTTGCTTCCATTATGCCTCATTCTTTCTCCACCTTTCATTTAATAGAGTTTATGATATATAAACATATACATGTGTGTGTGTGTGTGTGTGTGTGTGTGCGTGCATGCTTGGCAACCCCTTGGGAATCCATTGGGCATCAACAAATGAAAGAAAAGAATAAGACATCAATTCATTTTAATTTGAATATGAACTCTTTGTCATATATAGACAAACAAGAACAAAGAAGAAAAGGATTGGAGATCAGTCAAGGCTATTACACCTCTTAGTTTTTTAGACCCAACAACATAGGTAGAGGCACACTTAAAGTATAATATCACAAACAACTAGCACATGCAATGTACCTCCATAGGCATGAAAGATGCATAAGAGATGCTTATACACATATGCACACATACCACACATGCATGGCTCTCCTTGTTTATTAATATACGCACATGTGCACATTCCATGGGCAGTGCATATATATTACACATATATTAGTAAATAAGAGTTTCAAAACATGTTTTGCCATGTAAGGTGTTAAATTGATATTTAAGAGTTTCCACATTGAAAAACCTAAAGTCAAAGGTTTTAGATTACAATATGCTACTCTTTCCACACAACATTAATAGAATAGATAAATATTGTCCATGTGTGTGTGTACACCGCCCCCTTCCCCCCCCCCCCCCCCCCCCATTTGTTTCATGTTGGTGACAAGGATAGCAATTGAGTACTGATGTAGACACCTGCAATGTAAGTTTGATTATCTAGTTCTTACTAATTATTTACTTAACTTGCAAGTAAAACAATGAGCACTCCTCCTTCATGAATGTGTTTTTCCTTTGTATATCTTGTCTATTTCTTATAAAATGGATTTAAATATTTCTAAATCTAGCATATTATACATTGACATTGGAATTTAATAACTTGTCTTGCAAGGTAGTCTTTGAAATTCAATTGATGCATTAGCTCTTAACTTGTGCCTTGCATAAACGCACGCATGCACTTGCCTTGATCCCTAGCAAAATTGATGACTATTATATGGTCTCATTCTATAAGTCACACCTAAGTATTTGACATCTATTGTGAAAGAGAGAGGAAGTCATGCGAAAATATAGATATTGTAATGCCCTTTCATTATTTATTATCCATAGAAATGTCGTGTGTGTGTGTGTGTGTGTGTGTGCACGCGCATGCGTGTGCATGTGCGTGTGCATGTGTGTGCACGCGTGCATGTGTGTGTGTGCGCGTGTGTGTGTAAAAGAGTGGGGATAGACGGGTATGACACGGATTAGCATGGGAATACCCAGTTATACTGGCAAGGTATATAAGGTGTTGAGAGACCCAATTAGGGCATGAGTTATCAATAATCAAGTCTCTCTTTTCTCCTTCCTCCTAGCTTTCATGGCTTTCCTCCTCTTTCTCTCTCTTTTCCTGCCTTTCTCTTGCTCCTGTTAGTATTTCTCTCTCTTCTTCTCTCATCTTCTTCCTCTTTCTCTCTCCTCTGTGTAATCTCTCCCTTCTCTCCTTCTCTCTCTTAGGTCTCCTTCATTACAGGTGGTATCAGAGCTCTAGTTCTGATCCATTTAGTTACTTTACATGCTCAGTTACCATCATTTTCAATTTTAAAATCCAAGAAGCTTCAGGTACACAGTGTGACAGGCACAAAAATGGAGGAGTATTGAAGAGCCACAGGTCAAGGACCAAGAGGACAGCAATCAGGAGCATTAATGGAGTCCTTGGACCAAGATTGGAGACTGGAACACCACATTTAGTAGGTCGTGGGTCATTTTTGGCCAATTTTGAAGGTATTTTCCTAATAGACAGTGGTAAATGGAGTAGAAGATGGTAAAGTTATGGTTACTTTTTAGGAAGAGTCTTCTCTCTCTTCATTTTCAAGCTTCAGCCAAGCTTCCATTGAGAAAAACTAGTCCGGATCTCTTCTCTCCCACCTCCATTGATCAGATGGCTTCTACGAGAGCTTCCCAGGGACCTTGAGATTCATTCTAAGCAGTCATTTGGTTATTTTCACTTTGCCTTTGCTCTTGATCTTCCAGATCTGGTCTTGTCACTTCTATCCTCATCTTCTTCTTTGGCAGATTGCTTTTGCCATGATCTGCCCATGCATGAACTGCCTTCTCATCATGCTCAACTTGCACAAGTCAGTTGAATGAGGCACGAGCAGTGTAAACAAGCTCGAGGAAGAAGGCCTCTGAACCTATTCCTGTTGCCTGTCTCATTTGCTAGAAGACAAAGCCCACACTTTCACACCAATGGAGAGCCTTCTGTTGATGTTTCAACAAGTTTGTGATTTGCTCATTACAAATCTCTAAGAAGGAACATCGGCATTGATACTACAGATGCTTGTCTGGATCCATTGAAGCTGTTGGAGGAGAGATCAAGCGGTTGCAGGAGAGGCCACGTGGAGAAGTCCGAAGAGCTCGACCGAACCTGACTCAGAACACTTTTCCTTGTCTCATTGTCTGCAACTGCAAAACTTTGCAAAGTTTTCTTGGCCAAGCTAATTAAATGATCACACTCTTTGTCCGTCAAGAAACCCTTGTAAAGAAAGGCTCTGGATTTCTATGAAAGGTTGATGACCTTGGTAGGATCGACCACAAAATCATGAGCAGAGGTGAATTTTCTGTGCGTTACCGACTCGACTTATGTAATAATAAAATGGCGCCATTTCATGTACGCACAACAATTCCAACTGTAATACACACAAGTTTTTATTCACAAAATCGGACACCATGCCTACACTCGCATGGAGAGAATCATACATGAATAGATCCCAAAGATATAGAAGCACTACTTGTTGCAAAGATATTGAAGATTGTATTACTTGAATCACAATCATATGGACTACTATACATTTCTTTATAGCTTGGCCCTAAGTTTCTTATTGAACTGCATGCAAACATAACAATTCCATGCATTGCCTTGCATAGCGTAGGTCCCAAAGTTCTATATTAATTAGAGAAGAAGGTGTAATGGAAAAGAAGGCATATGTAAGAGATCAACATCGATGTAAGACCAAAAATTTCAATTGTCTATTGCTACATTATTAAGCAATAATCAATAGCTATCCAAAAAAAGAATTTGTTAACCAAATATAGTTACAACCCATAACCCAGCAACAAACAAAAAATTCAATTGGCTTATGGTGCTCCTTCAAAGCTTGGTGTAGGCATTTAAGTTCTACATGAAGAGACCTTGATTATAAGTTGTCACCCCAAGAAGTTGTTGTGCCAATAGAACTTGCATGTAGAGACTAGGCATTCCTACTCTCAAGTCTCAAGCTTGTAACCTCAAGTCCATGGAACTTGGTTTGCAAACACAATCTTGTAGAGCCACTGTAGTTTAGGAGAACTAAAAACACCATATAAAGCACAAAGAGAGAGAGAGAGAGAGAGAGAGAGAGAGAGAGAGAGAGAGAGAGAGAGAGAGAGAGAGAGAGAGAAAAGAAAGAAAGAAAGAAAGTTATATTAACGTCTTCTAAAGACCAAAACTGGCCTATGAGACAAATTGTGATATAAAGCAGAGAGAGAGAGAGAGAGAGAGAGAGAGAGAGAGAGAGAGAGAGAGAGAGAGAGAGAGAGAGAGAGAGAGAGAGAGAGAGAGAGAGAGAGAGAGAGAGAGAGAGAGAGATCCCTATAAACAACTAGTAAAGTAAGACACTAAAATAAGAAATACTTTCTTGTGGCAAGAGATATCTCTGCATTCAAGACACCTGCTTGTAAATTTCATGTTCTCTAGGCATATAGTACTCGTTTGAATTCTAGATTGAATTTCGAATTTCCTTACATCCATGCATTCATCTCTAAAGATTTGTAGGCTTATGAGTTCTCAGTTGGAGATCACCACCATATAAGAGTAGAATATCTATGGTACGCTTCTCTTTTTTTACTCCATGGCTATAAAGACCTTGTTTTCTCCTTGTATTCTTATATACTTCTTTGACAATGTAGACACCACCCTCTCCTCTAAAATTAGGGTTTGGTAAGACCCACTTCTCTATCATATTAGTAGTTATATGGTAGTAATATTAACAAGCTCAAATGTGAGGCATGGAAAATGAACAATCTAGTATTGTGGTAAGAGCATCAAATTTTTCATATATTGCATGCCACAAAATAGGAAAAGAGCATCTCAAGTCTCATCCACAAAGCCATGCAAGACAGATTATGTAGATACCATGATTCTAATTATAAAAATTAGCGAATTACTTTCTTTGATAAATGACAAAGTGATTGGTAGTCTTCAGCTATACCCATTGGGAGAAGCCTTGAGTGGAAGTACACAAGCAAAAGTAAGAGCTATGGTGAAAGAAGCAAGAGAGAAAGGGCAAGAGACACAAGATGTGGGAACTCTAATAGTCATGATGTGTGATTAGCCTTCCCTTATTCAAATGTCACTAAAAGAATACAAAAAGAAGTGTCACTAATGGGCACCCGTCACCTGTAATGTATAGGTGTGTGGGTACTATCGGTATAATTAATTCACAAGTGGTTCGACACAAGTTATTTTACTCTCACAACCTCCCACTTGAAGAAAAATGTGTCTCTAGGGAGGAGAAAACAATTAAAAAGTGACAAAGTACAAATACACGTAAACTACAATGGGACGAAGAAATATATCATTTAATCCAACACCATCCGCTTCCTAAGGAAGGCAAAACACTTCGTTGAGAGACCTTTAGTGAGTATATTTATAGGATTTTGGTTAGTTGAGATATTGATAATCTTGATGGACTTGTCCTCGATGACCTCTCTGATAAAGTGGTAATGAACCTCAATGTGCTTTATCTTCGTATGGAAGACTAGATTCTTGGCCAACTGAATAGCACTCATAGAATCTGAATGCAGTGTAGGGACCACATCAATAATACCAAGGTCTACAACTAGACGACCTAACTAGAGAGCCTCCTTACAAGCCTTAATGGCTACGATATATTTTGCTTGTGTAGTGGATAGGGCTATTCATTTTTGCACCTTGGACATTTAAGAAACAACGCATCCAGCAAAGGTGAAGACATAGCTAGAGGTGGTTGAACTTCCTACTATCTACATGTCCTATATAATTAGAGTCAGTGTACCCTACAACTCTTGTATCCTCACCACCATAACATATGCACATATCTGTAGTGTCCTTAAGGTTCCTCGCAATACTCTTTTCAACATCCCAATACTACCTGCCAGGTGTAGCCATATAGCGTGCTACAAGTCCCACTACAAATGCTATGTTGGGATGAGTGGTTATCATGGCATGCATCAAATTGGCCACTATAGATGCATAAGGGATATTGGCCATCTCGGCCTTCGACTCATCAAACTACATATGATCAGTCTGACTAACCTTTACATGAGAAGGTAAAGGATAGCCAATAGACTTAACATCTTGCATATGAAACCACTTAAGGATCTTTTGGATGTAATCCTTTTGCGATAAGTAAAGGAGCCCCTTAGAGCGATCACTCATGATGTGCATCCCGAGAATATGTGAGGCTTGTCCCATGTCCTTCATCTCAAAGCTATTCTTAAGCTAACCTTTCAAGGCATTTAGCTCATCGTGAGTGCTCCTAGTGGCAACCAACATATTATCCACATAGAGAACCAAAATGATAAGGCTCTATCGTCATGGGCCTTTTTCATACATAAACATAGATCCATATCACTACTACGAGTATATCCTTGCGAATGTAAGAAAGCATTAACCTTATGGTACCATTCCCTAGGTGTCTGCTTAAGGCCATAAAGCCTATTTCTCAACTTACATACTGGGTGTTCCTTGCCTTTTTCCTCAAAACCCTTAGGCTACCATGTATAAATCTCATCATGTAAGTCCCCATGCAAGAAAGCTATATTAACATCCACTTGATAAAGGTCTAGATCTAGCTGCGCAATGAATGCCAATCTTGATTACAAGAGAGAAGATTTCATCAAAGTTAATACCATGCTTTTGCTTAAAGCACTTAGCAACTAATATGTCTTTACTCAAGGTGTCCAAGGACACTTTTCAACTTGTATACCCACTTGCATGGCAAAGCTTGTTTTTCACTAGGCAAATGAACCAAATCTCACATATTCTTTTTCTACAATGAGTCATACTTTGATTGCATGACCCTATCCCAAGAGTGATTACCACCTCTGTGCATAGCCTCATCATGGAAAGTGACTCACTAGCATTTGTCACCATAACCTAATCCATAGAGGGTGCAAACCAAATAGGCTAATACCTATATTTGGTAGACCGCTACAAAATAGGTTGTGGGGCCTTTACCTCATGTCTAACATCACGGTCCTAGGCCACTTGAGTATTATTGGTTGTTGGTATCTTGCTAGCTATACAATAACAATAGGCTCCACTTGAAATATCACCATGCATACCTCAGTGACCTCCTCATGTTGCTTATGCATTTTCTCGACATGGAAAATAACATCATGCATGTGAATAACCTTCCAAGCATGCAAATCCCATAAATAATAACTCGTCTCACCCACATCTCCATAACCAAGAAAGATGCATATAATGGACTTAGGATCCAACTTGTTGTGCTTGTCCTTGGGAAGATGGTAGAAAGCTTCACAACCAAAGACATGCAAATGAGCATATGATGGAGATATTATTGACCATACCTTCTTGACAATCTGATAATCAAGATCAGTATATGGGAACTGATTAATCAAATGCATGGAAATTGTAATTGCCTTAGTCCAAAAGTGTTACAGTAAGCCTGCTTGGCTAAGCATACTATGCGCTCACTCTCGAATTCTCCTATTCATGCACTCATCTATACCATTATCGGGTGGGATGTACATAGTGGTCAATTAATGCTTATTAATACCCCTCTCATCACAAAACTACTCAAAGGCTTTAGATACATACTCTTCCTTGTTGTCAAATTGTATGCATTTCAACCTATATCTAGACTAGTTCTCAACAAGAGCAAGCCAGTGCTGTTGAAACATAGGCAATACTTCAAATCTATGCTTTATGGGGTATGCCTAGACCTTGTGCAAGTAATCATCGATGAGAGTAACAAAATATGTCATGCCACGTAATAACTTGTCTGCTTGCCATAAAGGGAATGATTACAAGAATCAAAACACTTATTATCAAGGGACGAAAGGTACTACAAACAAGAGCGTATTTTTATTTCCTTTAACGACGTGTGCCCAAGGCAATGATGCCATAATGATACGCATGATATATGTAGCCACTGCCAAAAATGGTCAATAGACCCAAATACAAGTAAGGGATAAAGAGTGTTAGACTTGGAACCTCATGTCAAAACAAGATTTCCACTGTTAAGCTTCCATGAGAATTCACCAAAAGATACAACATAACATGCATCATCCAATTATCCAGTCGAAAGTAGGCTTTTAGTTAAAGTCAAAACATGGCATACGTAATGTAAAAGTAAACATACTACCTGAAGGAAATGGCAGTTGGACATCTCTAATACCAATAATATCCAATGTCAAGTCATTATCTAATCTGAGAGATCTTATTATGTTGTAGTAGAAGTAAAACCACTCTCGATGAGAGGTGACATGAAATGAAGTCCCTGAATCAATCTAAGGATATGTGAATGAGGCATTAGTCAACTGTGAAACATCAAAAGAAGAAGCTGCAAGTATGCAGTAATCAATTTGCACAACATTAATCTCTTCAATTGTAACATTGAACTTACTAGAGATAATGTTGCGATCATGGTTCTTTTGGTATACTTTGCCCTTTTCCTTCTCCTTATGCTTGTCATCATATATTTTATGACACTATGACTGAATATGACCGTGCTTCCCATAATAGTGACAAATCAATGTAGACTTATGGCTATAGGACTTGCTGCGAGACTGTTCATGTGACTAAGAATGAGACTTTTGAGAGTCTAGCCTACGACAACCATTACCGCTCCTAGCATTATTGCCTTTAACTGTCAAAGCATGAGACATACATGAAGCATCTACATTATTTCCGTTAATCTCTTCGTTCAAGAGCATACCCTCTACATCTTGTAATTTCACCCTATCAATAGTTATATTTGCACACATAGCAGCACAAAATGTGTCCCACGACTTAAAAATGTAACTAGTAAGAACAAGGAAGAAAGATTATCCCTAAATTCAATCCCCTATGAACATAAGTGACTGAAAATAGAATGAAACTCATTTAAGTGGATGGACATGAAAGTCCCCTCCTTCATACAAAGGTCCATGAGTTGCTTTAGCCAATATATCTAAGATGAAAGGCTCTACTTATCATAGACATTACAAATCTTATCCCATAACTATTGGTGGTCTACATGTCTCAGCAATAACATTATGGTAGACCTACTTAGAGAGTGA
The DNA here is from genome assembly GCF_053477565.2 of Lygodium microphyllum. Taxonomy (NCBI): domain Eukaryota; kingdom Viridiplantae; phylum Streptophyta; class Polypodiopsida; order Schizaeales; family Lygodiaceae; genus Lygodium; species Lygodium microphyllum. The sequence goes on along the minus strand of NC_141137.1, from coordinate 82,657,722 downwards.
CAAAATGATTCTAGATTTACGTAACTCATCTAGTTTAGCCCAATCCTATGCATCAATGCATTCATGCCTGACACCCTCATGTCTCAATGGCTTACTTTGCAATTTTTGTATTAGACTTTGCCAAATTTATGCCTTTCAATAGTTGTAGTTGGTACCATCCAACTTGCTAATATTGAAGATAGCACTATCATTCGACCCACTGGCCATAATGGAGTAAATGAAAGTACAATTCAAGACACATAAGCTACTATAAATGATGGTAAAACAACCCCAAAATCACAACCAAATCAAGGTCTAAGCAAGAGAAACTACCAAAATGGTGAGATGTTCACAATTTGTAATCAAGTAATTATCAAATCGAAGTGATTGCCCTCATATAGGATGCATAAAACTAAAATGACACATTGTTGTAATAAATTGAAGCAGTATACCAACAACCAACTATGAGTAACCAAGAAAGAAATACAAGGAACAATCAACATTGAAAGCTATTACAATTGTTGTTAATCGATAGATGAACAAGGTGGAAAATCTAGAAAAGCTAAAGCAAAAGACAAAGACCAAGGCAAAGTGAAATGGAAGACAAAGGCGCATAAGGAAAATCTAGAAACACAAGAAGCGTAGAAAAGTCCTAAATAAGGGAGAAAGGTGCACAAGGAAAAGCACAAGTCAATACTTTTGTAAAAGAACGCAAGTGCATCATGATTTAATTTAAGGAGTGCCGGGCTCTCACCCGTGCAATTTGTAAATGTAGACGGGCAGTGGAAAGGAAGCTAGGAAGATAGAAGGACAATGGGAAAAAGGGCCTAGGCCACGGCCGGCCATGTAAAAAAGGGGATAAGGGGATGACCGGCCAAAAGGGATTTAGAGTTTTGTATATAAAGTTGAAAAGTGATTGAGAAGCTCATTCACTGGTGTGTGCCCAACAAGAGCTCTTCTCTTCTTCTCCTCTCCTTGCTTGTGTGTGCTCTGGAGAGAGAGAGTGATTGTGAGTGTAAGGGAGTGAGTGAGTGGGAGTGAGGGATCAAGAGGGTGAAGCTCTTCACCATCTCCTCTTCTCTTCTCTTCTCTTTTCTTCTCTTGCGCATGCGGCTATGGCGGTTGGACCTTGGAGATGGAGGAGGCTTGAGCATGCTTGAGCTAGCATCTAGGATCGTGGAGCTATCGGAGTACATGAGAGAGAAGGCAATGCATATCGGCATCGAGGTAAGCTCACCACACTAGTAGGATTGATGGCGCATTAGCTATGTGAGAGATAGCCATTAGAACTTGCTTCGAATGCTTGAAACAATAAGCAGTCCGTGGGTCTTGGCGGTTGAGCAAAAGCAATGCACAATGTGGCCACTCTTGGCCCTTTATCACCTTGTCCAGGCCTGCACTCACCTTAATCTTGCTTCTCTTACTAACATTTAACCCAAAATTTCATTTCTTGCCCTTCTTTTTCCTGTTTCAGCCTGTTATACATCAACAGAAAACCTTACTATTTGCTCCAACGTTTTTCTCCTATCCTTCTCAAATGCAAGAAAAAATCATAAGGAAAATACCTACACTACTCCATCATACTCTCCCAAGTCCAAAACAACAAAAACCTACTTGCTAAGGAGATTGAATGCCTCTTCAAAATCCCTCACTTCCTACCTATCTACCTCAAACACGGTTCAGGGAAAACCCTACTTCAATGCTCAATTCGAAGTGCGCAAGCGCTCAAGACTTGAATCCGTTGGTCCCGAAAACGAAACCAAAATGTGGGAGCTTTTGCTCAACTGCCAAGACCCACGGACCGCTTATTGTTTCAAGCGTTCCAAATCGAGCACTAATGGCTACCTCTCACATAGCCGACACACCATCCATATCTACGTGTGTAGTGAGCTTACCTCCATGCCAATCGAGTTACCTCCTCTCCCGCGCACTTCGGTAGCTCCACGATCCAAGTGCAAGCTTCAAGCAAGCTCCCTCCTCAAGCTCCACGCTTCAAGCTCCATAGCCACAAGCAATAAAAGAGAAGAGAAGATAAGAGAAGAAGAGAGGAGAAGATGGAGAGCTTCTCCTCCCCGGTCCCTCGCCCTCACACACTCACTCCCTCACACTCTCGCACTCCCTCTCTCAAGCACAAGCTCAAGTAAGCAAGAAGAAGAAGAAGAAGAAGAAGAAGAAGAGAGCCACTTTTGGCCACACACAAGAATGAGCTTCTCATTCACTTTTCAACTTTATATACAAAACCCTAAATCCCTTTTGGGTGGTCATCCCCTTATCCCCTTTTTTACATGGCCGGCCTAGGCCCTTTTTCCCATTGTCCTTCTATCTTCCTAGCTTCCTTTCCACCGCCTGCCTACATTTACAAATTGCACGCGGGTGAGAGCCCGGTGCTCCTTAAATTAAATCATGATGCGCTTGCGCTCTTTTACAAAAGTATTGACTTGCGCTTTTTCTTATGCGCCTTTCTCCCTTATTTAGGACTTTTTTGTGCTTCTTGTGTTTCTAGATTTTCCTTGTGCGCCTTTGTCTTCCATTTCACTTTGCCTTGGCATTCGTCTTATGCTTTAGCTTTTTCAAATTTTCCACATTGTTCGTCTATCGGTTAACAATTGTAATGTGTCAGTAACTATACATGCAATAGGCATAAACATCATGCACATTGGAGATCTTAGAGTAACGAGAAGAGAACTGCCAACTGCATAACCCACTTAAGCTAAGCTCAATAGATAATTCAAAAGCATATAAATATCATTGACAACATACAAATAGACATAAGTGCCAAGTCCAAAGTTACTGATCAAATTGGCCCATTGTAGGGTAACTACATCCAATACATATCTAGAGAGCATATGCATGAAGTGAGTGTCCCATGGTCTTGGTGAAATTAAGCTTAAGCTCAACTATGAATATCCAAAACTCTATGTAATATCCTAAATGTCAAGAAAGCTCCCATTGGAATGAAGAGTGAATGGCAGATGAGCAGAAGAAGCTCAATGTATCAAAGGTGTAGCATCCAAGCATCCAATATACATATGATATACATTTAGAAGCACGAGACCCAATATCTTGTTCAAGCTCTAATTGTGGCATCCAAAGGAGTAGTCAATAGCATGTAACCACCATCAAGTTTAATGTAACATGCCATAGCATATGGGGAATGATATAAAATAACTGAAGTAGTGGTACATCCACTGAGTATCCAGTAAAGTATCAAAGGGCATTAAGCATAAATTGCATTTGATCAATAACCAATAATAAAATCGTGGTCAAAACTGAGCAAGTATGAGATTGAAACATCCCACAAGGCATCCAATACATTTGCCAAGCATCCTGCAAAAGTGTTTACCATCAAATGAGCATTCCAATAAGTATTTGCAAGTTTGTAGGCTTGTTATTACAATACTTAAATGATAGTGAAATCTGAGCTACTTCGAACTCAAATCAGTCCCAAAAGCATGCCAAGACATCAAGATAATATCCCCCAATGATCTAGCATCAATATGCGGGCATATAAGCATCAATTGAGCTCTAAGCAGTGAAGTAATGTTGTCCTTGTATGTATTATAACATGCTACCCATTGCATATAGCAATAAAAAAATCTCTAAATTAGAGCTAATGCGAGCTCATGGTCCAGTGAACAATCACCTCAAGACATGTGCCAAAAAATCTAGCATTACTGAATATGTACATGGGCATGAATAGAAACAAGAGTAAGCTCCAATGATTGAGAAGACCCTATTCAAACTTGTATTATAGTACGTTTGTTGTATATTACAACAAGTAATTGAGGTTGGGAGCTCCAAATGGTGTCTAAGACATGCAAAGCTAATGCTTGAGAGATGCTAGATGATTGCCAAGTACCCAATGAGTGTGTCAATGATCAATTGACCTGCTATGGAGGAATAAAGTGCTACCCAAGTAGCGTGCAAAATAGACACATCAATGTGATAGTTGGGTTGTTTATTGCTACCAATTCTAGGCAAGATGAGGAACAATGGGAGCTCCAATAGGTCCCAAAGAAGCATTGAATGAAGCTTCAACAAGCCTTGATGACACTGTGGAAGAGGATAAGTATTAATACATACTACTTCAAGAAGCTACAATTGCCAATGAAAAAATGAAGCAGTAGGTATTCAAATTTGAGCCAAAGGTAGGTTAGGTCGAAGCTCCGTGATCTCAACTTTGATTCTATTTGAAGGGAGAAGCCCTGAGTGGAAGTACGCAAGCAGAAGCAAGAGCTATGGTGGAAGAAGCAAGAGAGTAAGAGGAAGAGACACATGATGTGGGAACTCCAACAGTCACAATGTGTGACCGTGCTTCCCTTGTTCAAATGTCACTAAAAGAATAAATAATGAAATGACACTGATGTGCGCTTGCCACTTGTAGTGTGCAAGTACTGTCAGTGTGATGAATACGCAGGTGGTTAGGCATAGGCACCTTTATCTCCAACATCCACATTTAATCCAAAAGAATTATCTTCTAATACATGGCGAGACCATTCAAGTGCCTAGATGAGTCAAAATGAGAGCTAATCAACACATGCGAGCAACTAGAGCAAGAGTCTATTAAAGCTATAAGGGAACATAGTTAAGTGGAATGAGTAGACCCATTACTATTATCAAATGTCGATGATGATATGAAGGTTCCCCTTTGGAGAAAGTGGTGGGGGGCAAGTTTGTCATATGTCATTTGTGTTGTTTGTCATTTGGGCACTTGGCCATACTCACAAGGAGGCAAGTTGAGGAGTTGGCTATGGGAATGGAGGACATCCATGTGCATGGAAACTATATGCTTGCTTACCATATTCTCTCTATCCCGAATCTCTCTCACTATTTTTTGCCTCTTCCTCCCTCTCCCTACCTATCTTCACCCCCCCTCCATTTGCGACTCTTCTCTTGTATATTTGTTACCCATCTCTCTTTGTCACATCTATCATCCTCATTCCCTCCCTCCTCCCTTGTTATCTTTCTTCTCCCTCCAAAACCTCTATCTCTTCCTCCCTCCCCCCTTGTCACCTCTCACTCCCTCCCCTCTTTTACCCCTCTCCTCTACTCTATCTCTCACCCCTTTTACACCTCTCCCCTCCTCTATTCGCATTCACTCGCTCACGCCCTCTCTCCCTCTCTCTCTCTCTCTCTCTCTCTCTCTCTCTCTCTCTCTCTCTCTCTCTCTCTCTCTCTCTCTCTCTCTCTCTCTCTCTCTCTCTCTCTCTCTCTCTCTCTCTCAGTGAGAGCTACTATACCAGCCTCTAGCCAGACCTCTGGGCTCACACTACAGTAGGCTGAGGACCAGTGTACCCGACGCCGCACGAGGATCCGTGGGTTTCGGACCCCACAGCCACACCGACAGGAGATCCGGAGGATTCTTGATCTACATCGACAGCAGATTGAGATCCGACGACACTCGACACATTGGATCTCAGATCTCCAGTTTGGTCTTTCTCCACCGCTGATGTACCACATCCTGTATCCAGGAGGGGTCACCTGCTATTAGCGACTTCGACGATTGCTACTACATCCCAGGATAGTATATCTCCCTGCATCTGTTACATATACACATCGCACCACTTTATCACAGTCGACAGTTGTTCCCCTATCACAGCCGACATTTGTTCCCCTTTTGTAGCCATTATCTGGAGTACCAGAGCTACATACGCACATACACATACACGATACTTATCACACTCACAGCACCGTATTTTCAGTTTCCAGTTTTTAGCTTTTCATTCAACACTTTTATTTTGGATAGCTGGACCTCATCAGTTATATCACAGTTTGTCTCATAGGCCAGTTTTGGTCTTTAGAAGACGTTAATATATCTTTCTTTTTCTCTCTCTCTCTCTCTCTCTCTCTCTCTCTCTCTCTCTCTCTCTCTCTCTCTCTCTCTCTCTCTCTCTCTCTCTCTCTCTCTCTCTCTCTCTCTCTCTCTCTCTCTCTCTCTCTCTCTCTCTCTTACAGGCATGTACAAAAGGTCAAACATGCATCTAGGAGTACATATACTTATATATATATACATGCAATGACCATATACCAATATTGCAGTTGCATCCATACTTGCTATGCGCAATAGCTAGAAGTAGCTCTACATGATCATTCGATGTTACGATAATAAATAACATTGCTACATTGAAATGAACCACAAATTGTAAGCATATCCAAGCATCAAATACAGACTCTTAGTATATTAAACAATCCACACAGGTGAAGCGAAGCCCAAAACCAAAGCTTGCTCCAGAGCCGATAACTTTGTACCATAAATCCAAGTATCAACAAACCACAAAGTGTCACTTCTTGATTACACCTATACATCTACATCCAAACGCTACAAAAATATTGAAACTTTCCATGGGGCCTAACCAAAATAAAGCTTTCTTTTCTTTGAGGAATCACTAGGAAAAATTCCATTCTCCAACACAGCATGCTCAGGTGAAGCAAGTCTCATTGCCACGCTTTGTCCCAGTGATGGTACACGGGACATGATAGTTTTTCCTCTCTTTATTGCGCCTATCATTTTAAAAGCCCACAACGTAAACGTGAACACATCTAACAATTGACAAAGATCACTTAACATTGGAATAACAATATCTGGCTTAACATTTGCAAACCACTCGGCAGGCATTGTCACAGCTTGATGTAGCGTCACAAAACAACCAAGGTCCTTAAATTCATACGTCAGCCACCCCCTCGGTATTCTATCAGTGTGAGATTGTAGAAACCTCTTTTCCTGCTCAGCTTCACCTATATGGACTCGAAAACATTGAATATACCCACAATGCACCACCTCAATAAAAATTGGAAGTAAAATCTCTATGTTGACATCATCATATAAACGCTCAATGACCCTTGCAAGCGTTCTTCTTATAATATCATGTGTTGTCACTGTGTGCAAGATACACTGCAATTCCTTCTGATACTCAAAAGCTGGATAATAACCCCAGCTTGGAGTAGGCATATGCAAAAGTCAAATAAACACTTATATACAGTGTAGGAAATATATACTCAATTACCATCGAGTATATGCCAATCGAATACATCACAAAGGCCATTTCACATATACACCAAGCAGGGACTACAAAGCCATCAAAATTCATTAGACACATCTCTATAAAAATGTAATCATATCATTCCACCCTCCAAAAAATTCATCTCTGTATGCATCTCTGCAAAAAAGCAATGCACCTCATTGCATCTTCTGAAATACCTCCTTGTACACAATGTTTGTCGTGACATTCATAGTGCTTCCATCCTCATCCAATAAGACCCTCACACTGGATGAGGATTTCACCCTTGAAAATACAACATACAATTGTCCATGTGTAAATATTGGTGTCTTTAAGTAAAGACCAACAACAGACAATGTCTGGCCTTGCGAATTATTGATCATCATAGCAAATGCCAGTCGAATAGGAAATTGCTTCCACCTCATAACAAACGGAAATTGTAAGGTGCTAGGAATAAAAGGATCATAGGAATAAAAACTCGTTCCCCTACATTTGTCCCTGTTATTATCTCAGCATCTTCCACCTTTTTATTGAATGCCTTACATATCAACCGTGTACCATTACACAAACCTTTTGTTGGATTTAAGTTCCTAAGCAGAATAATAGGTGCATTCATCTTTAGCAGCAATAGATGGGGAGGAAATCCACCTCCAAGATCTAGTGTATTTAAATACTCTACAGAGTATAAAAATGAGCTATCACCCGTCTCTGCAATTGAATCCGCACTATAGTACTATATAACTTCTCCTGACATCGATTGCAATGCACAATGATTCAAAGAAGCCACCTCTGTATTCTCACTACAAGTATAGCATGCTCATTGAAATATGCTCCAAAGTCTCTCACCGTGGACACTTCACCGTACACTATTAACCAAGGTTTCAATAGAGCGCCCTTTCAATACCATGCTAAATGGAATATGTAACTTATCACAATTCTCCGTAATACACACTCCATCCCCTATCCCTTGAATCCAACCAACAAATCCATTATCCATTATACCACCAGCAGTTGACATCCTCATATTTCCAGACAACCTTAGCACCTTAACATACTGCCATAAATAAGAGTAATATAGTGCCGTATTAACAATATCTTCATGGGAGCCCTTCATCATGATGGGCAGGATTTGCCAAAAATAATCCCCAAGCAAAGTAACCTTTCCACCAAATGGTTTATCACAACTCATAATATCTCTTAAAGTTTAATCAACAGCTTCAAATGCAAACCTATGCATCATGGGAGCCTCATCCCACAAAACAAGGCTCGACTGTCTGAACAATGGAGCAAGATCACTCTGAACAAGAATATTATAGGTGGATCGATTACATAGATCCAATGGAATTTTAAACCTCGAGTGAGCAGTACGACCGCCATGTAGAAGCAAAGCAGCAATGCCAGATGATGCTGTTGCTAATACTATGTGGCGATCATTGCACAACCTAGCAAGCAAACACTTGTAAAGAAATGTCTTTCCAAACCCACTGGGACCATCCCAAAAAAAAACATCCCCAGAGTTTCCACCAATGGCACCTATAACTACATTATATGCAACTCTCTGTCTGTCATTCAACATTGCCTCCATACAAACACAAACTCTACGTTGCTCTAGTATATCATATGCATATTCATCTTCTAAAAGAGGGTTAGCACACAACTGAGAATCTGTTTGATGAGGTTCTGGCAATCCATCAAAGTCAGACAATCTTCGCCCATGCTATCGTAAAAGATCCTGAAGATGCAATAAAGCCCTCTTTGATGCCTCTTGTTGTAGAACTGTAGAAGATATATGCATATGCTCTAGCTGTAACTTATAAAAAATATCCTCCACCATTGGTGACATAAACCTATCCCAAAGCTGACCAGGCTGCGCAGGCTCACAAAAGACCAAAATTGCAGCAAACAAAGCGCGCAATTGGGCACTGATTTGTACAGATGCAGCCTCTTCCAAGCACACAACACACTCATCATCACCCTCTAACATGCCCTTTGCAATGCAGGCTTCCTTAAAGGTGTTGTACACCACATTGCCAACAGTATGCAAATCATCAAAATATATACATTCTCGAGACACTGTCAAGAGTATTAACAAGTAATAACGCTCACCAGATGTGGGGGGCACAAAGTATATTTGACCACATGTATTTCCACGCTTTCTCTTCATCCATACCTTTCGTTGTGCATTCCACACCCAATACACTGAGAAGTCTTGATAGCGAATAGCTCGAGCCTCTGGATGAATACGATTGCACACAAACCGTTTTGTAAGAGTAGTTTTCATGATATCTTCATTCTGCATAACATCTTATATATTGTATGTATCTTGAAACACCACATAATTCTCATCAGGCAAGTGCACCTGCAACCGTTGTATGTCACGCTTCTCATTGTGCAATGCATAGTCATATATTCGCCAACACGCTTCTGAAGCAGAAACATAGAGTGCATCTAAATAACTGTCGATCTCATCCACTTCACGAAAGGTCGTACCATTTAACCCTGAGTTTCCAACAAAAAATTTAATGGTTGCATGATCATGTCCCTTGTATATATACTTATACAAATACTTAACAACTACCACTGTTGAGCATACCTCAACATTTATATGTGCATTGTATTTTTTACTCAAGTAAGGATTGTATGGAGCAATCCATCGAGTATCAATAGTATTACCCTTTATTGTGACCGTCTTCCCATCATCTCGTCTTCTATAAACAGGATAGCTAGAGCTATCAACAGTTGTTACATTCACAAACCTCTGAGGGAAAATTTTTAGTGCATCAACCATTGCGCATGCAAGGGCTCTTGGGATTCATTGCACCGCAAGGACCATGGACATTGCATTTTGAGATAGTTTCAAACAAAGCTGAAAACTTTGCTTTATCAAGAAACTCAGCACAAACAAATCTATCATAATGGCATGCTTCATAGGGTTTAAAAGGGTGCTTCAAAATTAGCAAAGTATGAGAATGTGGTAGTCCCTACTTTTGAAACTCAATCACACTAACATAGCCTGCAACATTCTCAAACACATTCCTTTTCAGCAATGTATGCATCATATCAACATGTTTTTTATGGAATACCCGAGCAGTCAAATCAAGAGGATCATAAGTAGTCTGTCCAGGCAACAAAGCATTAGTTATCTCTAACCACTTTGGATTACATGTCATCGTTATAAACATATTAGGTTTTCCCTTACTCCGCACTATAGCCATGGCATCTTGATACAACTAATACATGTGTATTGGTCCACCAATAAAAGAAGATGACAAAACCACCCTTTTACCAATAGAGGCACCAATAATCCCCCGTTGGCCCATTATCCATCACTTCCATCATATTTGCTATGCCCTTATAAACTTCCGAGCGTAAATCTAATTGATTTTGACGACACCAAGCCAACCTACATTGCTCTATAGTACAGTAAGCATCAACAATAAATTGTTGCAACAATCGACCACCCTGCAACATGCAGACCTCAGTGTCCTCACACACTTGTAGTCAAAATGCATAAAATTGCATCTGAGTAACACAGTCCTTATTAGACAATCCATGTATATTAATTGGAACAATAACACCACTACAAGGTACCTTTACATGCCAACCATCATCATCCATAGGAAAAAGAAGAACATATAGCATTGGCATGTATGCCCTATGCAAGTTTGAAATAGCAATACATCGTCCATCTCAACTGTAAACATGTATGTCTCGATGATCTTCTCATCACCTTGTCCTGGCATGATAGCCGCAACCTTAGTTGCCACTAGAGTTAAGTATTGTCTGTTAGCATGTTGAACCCCAAAAATAGTCATTCTCAAATCATGCAAGGGATTGTTTTGCAATTGCATACCCATGGATCTAAAAGCTTGTGCATATGCATTGTGTTGATGCATCATAGACTGAAGCTCCCCAAGCAAATTTGGCAATAAATTAGGCATAACATCCAATCGATTAGATAACTCATGCTCAGTATCATAAACATAAAGTTGTGCAAATCTTGGCCCTTCTTGTAGTTGCACATTAGGAATCAAAGGGCCTATGCAATGATAAATGGAGCCATGCACTCTAAAGGTATAAGAATTTCCCACAACAAACAAAAGCTCATCAACATTGGTACCAAGTGACACAAATGCAAGAGCACTATTATATGCTCGTATATTATTTTTAAATACTCTACTTTGAGGATGCATACCATGCAACAAATCATGTAATAGCTGTGGTGGATATTGCAACTGTGGCAATGCTACTTTTCCATTTCGACAACAATGTTTACCAAACAAAACTGACCCCTGCACTTGAGCCTCACATCTCCCCTCCTTGCAAAATGTTCTGAAACTCAACTATAGCAGAACACATCTCTTTGTACCCCCTCCAGTCGTGTAGAGTTGAGTCAATGCCTATGAATATGCAACACATAATCCCTGCTAATTCTCTGATTATTTAATCCCATATTGTTTGGATTCTCACAAAGCCTGCACATGAAGAGAAAACATGCATTCTTTCAAGGAGAGACATGATTGGGATTAGTATTTTCAAAAAGACTTAAAAGTAGAATCAATCTAGAATCACATAATCCAAAATACTATAGCAATTTAAATCAGCACAATCCTCCTACGTGCAAGAAACAATAGTAGTCAAAATTAGAATCATCATATATTTTTATATATTCTATACAATTAGATATCTAACCCAAAGACAAACGGAAAAAAACTATATCTAACCGGCGCGCGATTCCCCAAAGCATATAACTCAAACCCAAACATCACTCTTCAACATGAACGCGCAATAAACTATAAAACGTTAGGATTCTTAAATCAATGAACTCTTCTCTGTAGATTGCAAGACATAATAAGTGTTTCTATAGATCAAATCTCAAGAATTAGGCAATATACTTAAAAATAAAAATATATTTAATATTTAAAAACTCTTCAAAAGAGAAAGAATACGCATTATTATTCAAATCCATAGCAAGTTCCTAGACATTGAAACTAATATGAGAGAGAGAGAGAGAGAGAGAGAGAGAGAGAGAGAGAGAGAGAGAGAGAGAGAGAGAGAGAGAGATGAATATTCAAACATTACAATTAGACCATACAATTAGAGAATATTACTCACATGCATTACACCTCAAAAATGAATAAAGTTATATATCCACATTATTTGACATGATAATAATAATTCTTTGTACAAATCAAGCGTCAAGAAAGAGACATCACACCATATTGTAGGTACGCGATACAATTTACTCAATTTAGTCTCGTTACAAAAAAAGAAAGCACACATTATCACATAAAAAGCAGTGGCCCAAGCATTTCAATATCTTCATAAGTGAGACAACAATAGATCATAACCTTCATCCAAATGTGTGTGTGTGTGTGTGTGTGTGTGTGTGTGAGGTGAATATTCTATCATTACAATTACAATTAGACCATATACAATTAGAGAATATTACTCTCGCATGCACTACACTACAAAAATAAAAAAAGTTGTATCCACATTGCAAGACATGATAACTCTTTTTATATCAAACCTCAAGAATGAGGTATCACATCGTTGCATTAAAACCAATATAAGCTTCACAAAAAGGAAGCACACATCATCACAAAAAAAGCATTGGTCCAAGCACTTTCAAATAAGATATAAGCGAGATAATAATAGATCATAAGCCTCATCCAAGCAAGTCTTCCTGAATTGGGACCGTTCATTTGACGACTCAATTGCTATAGCAAGGCATTGAATCTATTAACATTCATTTGAAACTGCAAGAACGGTAGTCAACAACCCCTCTGGCAAATCACAGGCTCGTGGTCATCTCCAAGCCCCCAAAACGATGCCCACATATAATTCAACAATAAATTCATTAACTTGCTTGTCTCAGAGACAATTGCCAAAAGTTCCCTCGCTTCACCACCCAAACCACTCAAGACTTGTTGAAGAACACTCTGGGTGTGCTTTGTCTCGCACACAACACCGTATAAACCTTTAGCTTGTTCATGCATCTTTGCAGAGTAAATGGCAAGTGCATGATCAGCATGTGTGGATAAACTCACATGCAATTCCATTAACTCATTCATCTTGGTCTCGAGGTGTTTAAACCCCAAATAACTTGAAGCAGCCTTTGTGATTCTTCGGATCGTTGATGTCCTTGTGGATTTACTAACATGCCCTCCCTATTGCCTTGCCACTTCATTCATCTTTCGCACATTAACTTTATTCACTCTATTAAACTCCACATTTTGGCTGCAACAAAATACACAAATGACTATCTCCCCAAAAAGAACATAATACCTTGACGAAAATACAATTATTAGAATAACTATCTCCCATACCCATGTGAACAGCTCCAAGCAAGCAAGCGTCGAAGAGATGATGTTGTGGCTGTTTTCTTTGATTCAACCAAATCAATTGCATTCAATGGAGTTGAATGCACTATCCTAGACTCAAAAGTGAAAGAATACACACGTATTAAGCCCAACACGCATAACCAAATGCATATATGGCCATGCCTTACCTCCTCTCTCTCTCTCTCTCTCTCTCTCTCTCTCTCTCTCTCTCTCTCTCTCTCTCTCTCTCTCTCTCTCTCTCTCTTTTCAAACCCTATTAATGGATGTTCGTTTGTCTAGATCCATACATAGGTCTTGCCGAAGGCTTGAATGTGTTAAAGATCCAAAGGTGTTTGATGCTCAAAGATGAATGAATACCAAGGTGAAAATATGAAAAAATAAACTATTAAAATGAGTTCAAAAAATCTTAATAATTTGGAAGAGATAGATAATGTTTTTCAAAATGAAGATTTTCATCAATCGAATAAAACACAACTCATTTAAAAAGTCTTGCAGAGATTATATATATCAAGTATGTGGCAATTTTCAATTTGGAAGAGATAGACGAGATTTTCAAGGATGTGCTTATGCAGTGGCAACTCATCCAAGTTAACATTGCCAAAAACCTATCTAGATAAACTTTCAAAGAAGCAAATTGCACATCAAGGGCAATGCTCTCGAGTGAAAGGGGATGACCTCACACGGCAATTCATTTGGGTTAACATTGCTGAAAACCTATTAAGAGAAGCTTTCAAAGAAGTAAGTTGCACATCAAGGGAAACATTCTCATTCTTGTGAGCAATTAACTCACATACGCCATCCTCTACACAACCAACACTATTAATAAGATCTTTCATCTTCTCATCATGATCATCCAAGGATCCAATATGTGGCCAATATTTTCAAACATGGTCATATATCTCCCCTATGTAACCCTTGATTTCTTCCAACTCATCCTGTATCCTCACCCCATCACAAAGGTTTCCTTCGTTTTACTTCTCCAAAATTCTCTCAATCCTCTGTAGACGACTATCAATGCTCTCATCAAGAGAAACCGAAGCCTTTTGACGTCGAAATAGTGCCTTCACTTGCTTCTCAGGCCCATCCAAACGATGAATGACTCTCAAGAAACTAACGGAACTTTCATATCCTCCAACATGCCTGAGTGCATGACGAACTGCCTTCTTCCTTATGACCTCTTTTCCTTTGCACATATTCATTTGCACACTAGGAGCGCACTGTACAACGTTTGCTACATACACATTTTTGTCCTCTATGCTGTGCAAGACACATGCTTCAACATCGAGGTGCATATAAACTATTGTTATCTTATCTTAAAAATTAGAAACAATGGAAAATCCTAGATGACATTAGATTAACTTCCAATGCATTAAATTTAAACATATGTGCATTAGACCATATGATTGACTACAATAGAATTTGCTATATTACGTAGCATCTAGAGTGAGGTTTCAATTTGTTTATCCCAGACATAGGACTCAAGTGGGTCTTCAAGATGCATTTGGATTATTTCAAGCAAATTCCCATGGCTCCGTAGCTGAGAGATTAGAATTTTTGTCACAATGGATGTATCCATTTCATGATGCAAAACCCTCCTTGTGTAATGAGAAAAGTCAAGGATTGAACCCAATGCCATAATGACTAGTGAGTTGGTATTTTAAGTGGTGTACCTAACGTTGCATGGTGCACACCATACAATATCCTTTCTTAGAAAATCCACGGGGGATTCACTAGTAGTAATAAGGAGACGTCACTTGCGTGCAAGAAATATATGAAAATACCCCTTATCTACCCCTTATTTAATGTACCTTACCTTATAAAATGTACCTTCCTTCCCTTAAATAACCCCCCTCCCTTACACTCACGTGGTACCATACGGTAAACCCTACTGGGTCCCTTGGAGAAAATCATGCCCTAGGACAATGCAACATTCCCCACTCCTGCCAATAAAACTATAGTTCACACACTAAACAACCTCCTAAGTTTAAAAATGCCAATAACAGATTTTTAATGCCATGAAGGGTTATTATATCCATGCCAACCCCACAAATCGCAATGAGCGAGGTAAAGGATAGTTGTACTTCTCAATAATGAAAGTCATGACCATGAATAAATAAATATTAATATAATATAATACATATATATCTTATAAAGTTACTACAAAACCTTCCACTCCATAAAATACACGTGTATTAGATCAGTGGGTTGGCTTTTTAATTGGTGTACCTAAGTTTGTATATTGCACACCATACAATAATAACAATAAACTAATATCTATATCTATATAATCTAATCTTTTATATCTCTATATATATAACAACAACAACAACAATAAATGAAACATATGTCTAATCTATACTAATAATAAAATAACAATAACAATAATAACTAAACTAATAATAATAATAATAATACTAATAACAAATATAATATAACTAATAAAAATAAGATGTACAACCGACAATCAAACTAATTAAAATAACAAAAAAGTAACATTAACTAACTATTAACTATTAATAACTACATAACTAATTATTTTATTATTATTATTATTAATGACCAATTAAAACTAAAATAATATCATATTATTTTTATATTTATATTATCTTTTGTACATATATATACTAATAAAATAATAATAAACTCAACAAAAACTAAAGTAAATAAATTAAATTAAATTAAAAAATAAACCAATTAAAATAACAATACCACAATAAACTGAATAATAACTAAACTAATAACAATAACAACAATACTAACAAAAATAACAATAACAACTAAACCAATGAAAAGTAAAATTAAAATAATAATAAAAATATAATATAATATAATATAACTAATAAAAAATAATACCTATAACTAACAATATCTAAATAAAATAATACTACAATAAACTAAATAGCAACTAAACTAATTAAAACAACAAAATTAAAATTGAATAAATCCATCATAATATAATAAAATAATAACAAATAACTAACTAGCTAATAATACATATAATATCTAAATAAAATAACATCATAATAAAATAAAGTCAATAACAAAGTTAAAATAACAACTAATAACAAAACTATATAACTATAATTATAACTAACTACTAATAACTAATTACAATATAACTATATATTAATAATTAATTAAACTATTTAACTATATAATAAAACAATACAATAAGAATGTAATAATAATAACATAAAATAATACAACAGTAATAACTATATAATATAATAAATAAAATAATAATAATAATATAACAATAATAACTATATAATAATATATATAGCAATAAATATAACTATATTATTATTATTATATATATCTTTTATCTCTATTTATTATTTTATATCCATCAATATCTGTATTTGTATCTACATATAATTATAATAAAATAATTATTATATAAAAAATTATATATATATATATAATATTACATTAATATTAAAAATAATTACATTTAAATAATAATAAAAGTTAATTAACTAATTATTATTTAACTAATCAACCATTATTATTATTATTGAAATTGATATTGATAACTAACAATAACAACAACAACAAATACAATATAACAATATAATAATAATAACAACTAAACAGTGATTATAATAATAACAATAAAAACTAATATATTATAATACAATAAAATCTATCTATATTCTATAATTTATCTTTCTTATTTCTCAATATCAATTGTCATTATCAACAACAACAACAATATCTATATGTATTTGTATCTATTATCTATAATCTATATTTATATTTATAATATAATAGTCTATAATGTACATGCAGATAATAATAAACAATACATTAATAATCTCTATATATTATATTATATTATCAATATATATATAATATAATACATAGAGATTATCATTATCAATGTATTATTTTATTTTATAATGTGTGTGTGTATGTGTGTCTATATATATAATGCAATAAAATAAATTATCAACAATATCAATATCAATTATCAATATCTGTATTTATAATTAGTCTATTATACAATAATAACAATAGCAAAACAATATAATATCCAAAGCAATCATTAATTGTCAACATTAACATTAATATGATTATCATATAATTATAATTGTTACACTATAATACAATACGATATATATATATAGTATAAAGTAGTATAATATAGTGCAATGTAATAAAATAATATATATTATATCAAAATGTCAATATTCAATATCAATATTTATAATAGTCTACGTCTACCATACAATACAATAATAACAATAACAAAATAATAATAATATATAATATATAATATATAATAATCAATATATTATAATATAACATAATAATAATAAAATCTATCTATATTCTATAATCTATATTTCTCATTTCTCGATATCAATTATTAATATCAATAACAACAACAACAATATCTGTATGTATTTGTATCTATTATTTACGATCTATATTTATAATATAATAATATAATATAATAGTCTATACTTTATAAGCATATAATAATAAATAATATATTAATAATCTCTATATATTATATTATATCATATTATAATTATCAATATATATATATATAATTTGTACCTTATTCTTTCTTATCTTATTCTTATAAATATAAACTATAACTAATTCATTTATTCATTCATAATTCATAAATGCATAACAGTAAATAATCAATAATCAATGATACATAATAATAATAATAACAATATAATATAATAATACATAACAATCACTACAAGATATAGGCCTTATACCGACATTAAAAGCGACGAAAATGTTCATAAAGAAATTTGCCCCCGTTGTCACAAAAAACGTCGTTATTGACAATGCCATAGAACAGTCGGTATTAGCGCCGTTATCAGCGTCGCTATTTGCGTCGATATTTACAATAGCGATGCTGATGGCGACGCTGATAGTGACGCATTTTGCGACGCTAATAGCGATGCGTGCAATAAATTTGTGACGCTAATAGCGACGGTAACATGGGAAAAAAATTTGTGGCAGGGCAGCTTTATTTGGGCCATATAAAATAGTTTCAATAATGTGTACAATACTCGTGTAAATAAAGACAAAGTGTACTTAAATCATAACATTGATGCATGAAATAAATACATGATCGCATAATGGAAGCGACCAGTACAATCATGGTAAGATACTACTACTACATAGAAAATGTCTACACAGATCACGTGACCAAAAAAGAAGAGTATGTGAGCTCCAAGGATCCAAGGGCGAGCTATAGATCCTCGCCATCCGAAACCTCGTCCCGTCGCAAAGGAGCATTGAATGGACTTTGCAAAAAAAGAAACAACTACACCATACAATAATGCATTATAATTAAACTTAGTAACTACGGACAAGAAAGATAAGCGACTTATAGGGCCACCGTGTCCATACAATCAGTCGATCAATGCAATGAGACCGTGCCTCTCTATATATCGAGTCTCAAGGTCGATAGAATCGCGGTTTGTAATGGAGTGCTGCAAAGAAAATAAATTACAACTGTTAAAAACACGATTGTCAGTACAAATGATATTGCAAGAAAATAAGTAAGCAAAACAAAAGAAAAACTTACAAAGTTCTCCAGATATGTCCTGTGGTCGCCACTCCCAAGATGATGGACCACTCCAATCTCTAGTCGTGCCCTTGCTGACCTGCGCTGCTGTCTCCAACGTTCTAGAGAATCTGTAGCCTCCTCCCTGAGTCAGTGCTAGTCATTCACATCTAGCTACTCGAGCTTTGAAACCCCACTCTTGAGTGCCTTTGTGTGTTTTCGATCGTCTATGTGACATGTATGCATGCATGCACTCCATCATCCAGCCCGTAGAAAACCTATCTGTTGTGGCTAGTACCGGAAACTCCTAATGCAAGGATGCTACTATGTAGTCCTTGCTCCCCTCCGGTATGTTCTTCCAATGATCCAAGACATTGCGCTGAAAAACTTGTTGGCACAACTCTCTCATATGAGCTATCACCCTCCTCCCCTCATCATTCATGATGATGGCTCGTGTCCTATTATCTACAAGGTAGGCATACCCCTCTGGGGTATGCCTAAGATGGGTCCTCTCCCACCTACGATCACGCTCCTAGGCATATCTAGAAGACTTATGTACATCTGGTATACCTATGGGGGTAGTATCTCTGGGAGTAGCACCCATAGGGGTGCCACCTGTGGACGGTTGCGGAGTGACTAGAGTAGACGTCCCCACAGGTGTGATAAATCCTACAAGTGATGCAACTCCAGTAGAACGACGAGATGGAGACACTGCGTCGGTACCTCCACAACAACCACCTGAGCCACGCTCTCTCGAACCGCCACGAGAGCGAGGAGTAGCACCTGTATCCCGAGCCGATTGTAGGCTGACTGCATCCAGATTTCCGTAGCATTCCCCTGAACCACTCCCTCCATCTGGTCAAAGTCTGGAGCGTCAACCTCGTCTGCTAGAAACTGAAGCATAAAAGCGTGCTGAAGTAGATCTAAAAGAACGGTCTGATGGTGTCTGAGACAACTCATGGTCCACCATATCTCTGAATCTCGCATGTAATATGGAGACATACACGTGAAGATCTCCTGTAGCTCTTCGTCGCTCATCCCTCGACTCATCGTGACAATCTAAATATCCACAAAGGTCACCTGCATAGACAAAAATTGATGTTAGCATAATCAATATAAATTATACAAAGCATGATAATATAAATCTTTAAAAAATGATCTTACTTAAAATGCATATCTTATGTACCCTTATAAGTGATTCGTCAACGAATTGAGTAGGTGGTTGCTCCAAGTATGAAGTACCCTATGGTCTCATGTCAATCTCTTGACACAACTCCGCATACACTGGAAGTTCGATAAACATGTCACCACAAAAGAATGAGTCCACTGCGTTCTCAAAGAATTCTTGGACTCTTGTATTTCCATCATTGTTACTTGATGCTGGCTCCTCTATATGCTCCAAGCTTTCGATGGCCTCCACCCCTTGCAATATCGACCCCTCTATTTGCATATTGTTCTCATCTATGCTCGGAACATCGCTTTGATCATATACTCTCGCACTTCGGGGAGCTAAAGGTATAACGTATCATCATCGAGGACCATCGAGGTTATCGGGGGTTTGGATAGAAAATTACATGTTCACAATCACGTACAAGAGAGATTTAACTATTGTGACATGTACCATGTCGTAATACAATTAAAAAACACACGAGTTTATGCACCTGTTCACAATGGGCCGGCAACATAAACCTGTCACACAATTTATTTATTTTTTTCGAAATCTATTTCGAGAAATTCAGATGGACCTCGTCGAACTATTGCTCCAGCTCCTTCAAGTACCACTTTGAACCACTGCACATCGAATAGGATCATGGAGAAGCTACGGTAATCCACCATGACAATACTTTGCAAGTTTCCAAAATACTCCATCTCATCTATAACCGTGTTTGGATCCGTTGCTCATTGTCGGCTCTCTTGCTCAAACCTTGTCAATATGCTCCACGCAGAAATGCCGTTAGCGTGACCACGCCACACTATATATTTTGTATTGTACATTGAAACGCTTAGTTAATTGTCGCATATAAAATATAGATATGACAAACCCTAAACATGTCATCACCTTTGGACTACATTCCCTCGAGAACTCCCACTCCTCGATTGAGACCTCCACCCCTTCACGAGACGCTACGGTCAAAGCTCCATGCAACCATCGTGTTGACATAAACCGCGGCATCTTCTCCATGTCCTCGGGATATCGAATTGGTCGATGGTGCGTACTATGTCGAAATTCAGATCATGCTTCCTCTTGATATTTCCTAGCTTGCTGGTACCTAGCGAGCTACGTCTCCATGGAGGCATGGTGCAACACACAAAAGTGATTCACTTTCTCCTCCATTGCAGCATCCATTTTTTTCCTACTCCATTTCCAACCACCACATCTCTGGTCAGTCTATCATAGTCCTTCAGCGACCATAGCATACTGTTGTCTGAATCCACCATTGGTAGCCATTATGAAATATACACTAAAGCCTTAGACACCAACCAACCTTCAGCCATGCTACCTTCTAGCCGAGCTCATTGTCGCACAAAGCCTTTCAGAGTTTTCATAAAGTGCTCCAATAAGAACATCCATTGCATATAGACAGGTCCAGCAATCTCCACTTCATCTACATTATGCATAAGAAGGTGGATTTATATTGTGAGTATGTTGGTAGGCATGTATTTCTCAAAGAAATAGACAGTCTCCACTGCTCCCCGCCTTGCGAATTTAATAGAGAATGTCTTAATCTCCTTCTGTGAGATCCATTGCACTAAAGTCGACAACTTGTAAATCGCCCCATGTATTTCTGGAGTAAGGTATGTTGCGATCGCGATCGGTAGTATAAACTGCCACAAACAAGGAAGCATTATGAACAATGATTGCACTCCAAATAGCAAAATACATAGGCTACTTACAATCCATTCATAGTATAAACCTGTCATATATTATGCCAATCATGGGATTTTAGCCCTCATCATTGGTCGTCTTTAGAAAATGCGGATCTAAGAGAAGGCATCATACCCATCGAAGTGCGGATAGACTTGACTATTTGCTTCATAATGTGCTCTTTTTTAGTGGACAAAACCCAAGGAGCTCGAGGTAGCTGCAAGTGACCATTAGCACTTGACTACGGCCAAAGTGTCTCCATCTTGCCTACCTCCTTCAAATCCATTCGTGCCCCTAAAATGTCTCTATTTTCTGTGATGTGGTCCCATAGCAAGCTGCCCACTCTATTGAAAATATGCATGGGATCCAACAAGTGGTTGATTTGTAAGTGGGTCCAATATGGCAACTCGTAGAAAACTGAGAACCAGCATTCCGTTTGAATGTGACTCCGTGTGGACCATTTTCAACTCATACCAGCTTTGGGCATTCGTACGTGCTGGAGATTGTCCAAGAAAACCTTCCCTGAGTTCATGACCCTCTGGCAAGAAAGCGGTGTATCCTTGATATACCATCTTCTTGGTTCGTGACCTTTCGGGAGTCTAAGTGTGGCCCACGCAATGGACATGCATGATAACCTGAGGTAACCAGACCTGTCCCAACACCTCTATCTAGTGAATACAAACTTGAACGAGCTATGATAGATATTACCAACGAGAATGGAAGCCTACTTACCTAAGCACTCTCCGAATCCCGAAAAGTTATGTATGGTCCACATGAGAATGACTCGAATATTGGCGGACCGTTGACTATCGTGTTTGCTCATATTTTACACAATAACCCCCTCCTCCCACAAAATCTTAAGCTCATTGACTAATGGACGAAGATACACGTCCATATTTTTTACTTTGTAACGGCCTGGAATGAGCAAGCTAAGGATGAGATGTCCTTTCTTCGTAGAAAGCCATGGAGGGAAATTGTAGTTGACAAGGACCATAGCCCACACACTGTAAGAAGTTAAGCGCAGATCGAATGGGTTCACGCCATTCATAGCAAGACCAAGCTGAAGATTCCTTGGCTCTCGGGCAAAGCCTAGGAAGGTAGAGTCAATGTGGCTCCATGCACGTGAATCCGTTGATATTTGTTGAACTCCATCTGTAGACCTATTCTGCGCATGCCATGTTGTCAAGATCGCCATGCCGGACGTACATGTGGTTTATGTGGGAGATAAGCAGAAAGTGTTTAATAACTTTTTGAGGGATGGTTTGCCCTTGTAAGTCTTGTCGATACCTATGAGCACCATACTTTGGACATGTCTCCATAGTCTCATATTCTCCTCGAAACACTATGCAATCGTTGATACATGCATGGATGCTGTTGTAGTCCATGCCAAGCTTTCGTAAAATATGTCGTGCATCATCACGAAACTCATGCATGGTATTTGCAAGTGATAATATATGATACTTTAATAACTTGAAAAAAAATCATAAAACACCTTGAAAAAATACAAATGTTTTTAATGATAGCGACAAAAAGAAATCAACGAAGCGTACATACAAGGTACCTGAATAACTCGGTCACACTCACATCGCTCCACCCGTATTTTGCTTGCACACTTAGGAGTGCAAGCAATGTCTTCAGGCAAGATACTCGGCACCCATCATATTATGGTATGGATGCTTCCTCTCTAAGCAGATCAGAAGTCTCAACATCCATGGGCATCAATGCATCGATCCTCTATCTCAGGCTCCAAGATTGTAGGTAAGTCAAGAAGGTTGTATGTCTCCTCTGGTATTGACGGTATAGATTGGGTAGTACCTTCCAAGTGGTGGACTGGCTTAGGCACTCCATCCATTGTATGTCCACGAACTCTTATAAGTAGCTGCAAAGGATGCACTCCTCCTTGGGACAAGATATCACCTCTTTGGATAGAAAATTTGCCAGCCACACCCAATGTTTTTGTATATGGTATTCAATTAGCTTGTAAATACAATGCATGATTGATATACACTTTTCTTACTGTTTGCTCAAAATCTGAGATTGCCTGATTAATGATCTCAGATTGAAACTCGTCGAAGCGTCGTACGTGTTCTATAGACAATCGACGTTTTCATCTAATTGCCAGCTTACATTGAGAGCAAGGATACACACTGATTAAGATATGCCTCGCGATCTTGAACATCACGACCTTTATTGTTTTTCATTTGGTCTACGTTACCATAAACAAATTGTTTTTGTTATTATTCTTTTTTAAAAAAAAAATTATTTGAGAATGGATTTCTTCTCTTGTAACTCAACAAAATTAACGTATGTAAAGACTCTATCCACCCACAAATTAACGTATGTCGGAGTGTTTCCCGTCTCGTGGTATTGCACCGGACCTTGCCACCACGCTCTCTTTGTTTTTTATCCATTCGTTCTCTTCTCTCATTCCATCTCTCTCTTTTTCTCTTTCTTTATTATGTTGTATGTTTATTCCCTCTCTCTCGTTCCTTCTTTCTTTTTCTCTTCCTCTTCCTCTCTCATTTCTTTTAACAAAACATCTCTCTCTTTCTCTCTACTACTACCACTACCACAACAATAAACAAGAAAATAAGAAAAAACAATAACAACTATTACTACTACTACTACAACAACAACAAACAAGAAAAGAAGAAATAACTACTACTACTACTACTACTACTACTACCACAAAAAAGAAAACTAAATAACAACAAACAAGAAAAGAAAAAAAAAACAACGACAACAACAACAAAAAACAAGAAAACTACTACTACTACAACCACGACTATGACAACTACGATTACGACTACCACAACAACAAACCACTACCACTACCATTATCACTATAATAAACAAGAAAAGAAGAAACAACAACAACAACAACAACAATTACTACTATAACAACAACAAAAAACAAGAAAATAAGAAAAAACTACTACTACAACAACAACAACAACAAAAAACAAGAAAATTAAACAACAATAAACAAGAAAAGGAAAAAAAAACTACTACTACTACTACTATTACAAAAAACAAGAAAACTACTATTACTACTATTACAATCACGACCACGACTATGACTACCACAACAACAACAAACAAGAAAAGAAGAAATTAAACAACAACAACTACCACTACCACTACTACGACTACCACAACAACAACAAACAAGAAAAAAAGAAATAAACAATAACAACATCCTCTCCCTCCCTCCCTCTTCCTCTCCCTCTCTTTCTCTCTTTCCCTATTATGTTTAATGTTTTCTCTCTCTCTCTCTCTCTCTCTCTCTCTCTCGTTCCTTCTTTCCTTTTCTCTCTTCCTCTCCCTCTCTTTCTCTCTTTCCCTATTATGTTTAATGTTTTCTCTCTCTCTCTCTCTCTCTCTCTCTCGTTCCTTCTTTCCTTTTCTCTCTTCCTCTCCCTCTCTCATTTTCTCTATTTCTCTCTCAATACACACGATTTTTAACAAAAACAAGTAAAAGAAAATGAGAAAAAACAAAAACAAAGCAAGAGGGAACAATGCACTCACCGCAAAGGCCCGAGGATGGATTCAGTGGCTCCTCTTCACGACGGCGACTCCTCTTCGCCCTCCTACACTTCCTTCTCTTCTTCGCAAACGGCGGCGGCGTCGGCGAGAAGCTTTCCTTCTCCCTCTTTCTCTCCTTCTCCCTCTCAAATGCAAGATGGAGTTCACTCTCCCTTTCACTCTCTCTTTCGTTCATTTGCGCAAAATAACGCGCTCAGGTTTCGGCCCACGTTTTTTCATATGAGTATTGTCGCTATTTGTGTTGTGTTTTTTCGTCTGAGTACCGTCGCTATTTGCGTTGCATTTGTGATGCAAATAGCGACGCCGCTAATTTGCGCCGAAAAGTGCCATCATTATGCCTCTGTATTCTTGTAGTGAATATAACAATGATAATAATAATAATAATATATAATATATATAAGCCACCATTAACTAAACTGTTATTATTCTTATTCTTATAAAGATAAAGATAATAACTATAACTAATAACTAATTCATTAACAACAACATCAATCTTAACAATAGCATTAACTTTAACAACAACAATAACATTAATCTTAATGATAACATTAACAACAATATTAACATTACTGTTATCACTACATTAATATTAACAACATTAACATTACTTCTAATTATAACATTAATTATAACATCATTAATGAGAGAGAGAGAGAGAGAGAGAGAGAGAGAGAGGTGGGAGGGGTGCTGAGAGAGAGAGAGAGAGAGCTGCACCTCAGCTGTGCTCCAAGTCCACACACAGCTCAAGGAGCAAAATGAGATCAAAATGGGATCACCAATCATGAGAGAGAGAGGTTGTCGGGCATTAAAGCCACCTCAATCTCCCTCAACTTTGCATGCAATTCAAAATCTGCACGCAATTCAAAAACAATTTCGGGAAAAAAAAAAGGTTCGGAAAAGAAATGGAGGTTCGGGAGATAGAGCCTACTGCCAAAATGATATATAGATTTGAAAGTAACCCGTGATTAAGTCGAAGCCTTTGTTTTTTGGTCTCCCGCCAACGCTAACTTTGGATGGCTAGGAAGCAGATGACAGCATGACGATGTCTCCTCTCGAGACGCAGGAGTCAGGGCTCAGAAAACATTTTGCATGTGCAAAGGCATCACAGGACTTGCCTCAGGACAGGACAGGCGTGGCGCTCCGTGCTGAGAAAGCAGCAGTCGCTTGTGTCGACTTTGCAAAGCCACCAGTGCAGATCGCATAATGACTAGGTCGTCAGGGCAATGAGGGCCATCCGGCCCGACTGATGCAGAATCGCAGAGGCCTCAGAAGGAGCTCTCGCCATGGACAGTTTGACGCAAACAAATGGAAAGGGCAAGGGGGAGCAAAAGGAAGGATTTGCAAAGGAGAGAACACCAGAGCCTCCGAAATCATGGAAGCATGAGCTGGATGAGAAGCTCCACCGGCTTCATTCGCTGCAGTTTGGTGCAGACCTCGCTTTGGAGAAAGGGGAGGCTGAAACTGCCCTAGCGCTTGGCCTCTGCTTGCTCGGCTTCCTTGAGAGTCAATGTCAAACCGATGAGGAACACCGTGGTTTCATCTCTCCAATTATGGAGCATGCCAGACAGAGGATAGATGCAGCTCAGGAGAAAATCTCTGCATCAATAGATCAGTAAGAATTTTTTTAGAGTTTTTGGTTAGCTGGAGATTGAATGCCGATGCACCAAGAATCTTGACAATTGAGATAAGAAAACATTATTCCAAGAAGGTCGAACAAACCCTAGGAAATATGAAACTCTTATCTTCTATCGAAACTCTTAGAAACTGTAAAATTTTGACGATGCAAATTCCATTTTGCCATTAATTTGTTCCAAATGTTGATCCTCAACCCAGCAGTTTCCTTTTCAAAGGTAACCAGTTGCTGGTGCAGTTACTATTTCCATGCAACACGACATGGTATTTCTAAATGCTGATGCTAGTCTGAGGGTTTACATTAAGAATTGGTAGCCTGTTGCCACTGCAGTGATCATTCCATGTGACCATGGAACATATATTGGTTTTTGTGTTTCTGATTAAACTGAACGTGTATAAGCAATGTCAAGCTCATCAAAATTGCAGTAACAGATTATTTGTAAGGACTTAGTTGAACTTGCAATTAATCATCTCAATCCAGTTGGATGGTATTGCAAATATGAGACTTACAATTATGGTATTTGGAATCTCTGGAAGCCTTCTCAAATACTATTGTTGCCCTCGTGGGTACTTAGCTGCACCTTTTCTTTGAGACCTTAGTCATGGCTTTTGAGAGACATGTTAAAGGCTAGTGGGATTCAACAGTCACATTCATTGATCACGAGATCAGGGCTTACTGTGTTATATGACTTTTTGTTCTTGGTGCCTTTGAGTTTCGTTTTAACTCAAATTTGTTCCATAAAATGTGACTGCTAACTAACAAGTTCTGTTCTTTGCATAATTCAGCAGCTCTTTTCAACTGGCTAACCGTAAGGAGGGCAGAGTATTCAAAAGAAGTAGCGGAGTGGATCTAGTGAAGATCAAGCAATCAAAATATTTCACACCATTTTTTAACACCAATGCACATTCTGAAAGACCTGTGAGAGCCTGTGCATTCTTATCCCTTTCCCTTACTGCAATGGCTTTATGCATAGCATAACCGATATCATTTGTTGAATGAAGTGACTTGAAATCTTAAATGCTGATTTAAGCCTTGAAGTTGCAGATGTGATTTTATTTCTGCCCCAGGGAGCATGATTTCAGATATAGCAGACCCAAGACTTTGAATCTAGATGAATAACAGAGCCAATTCCATGTGTCTGTTTCTGCAGGTGCAAGAGACTGGAGCAGGCTGCAGTACAACTAATGTTACATCTTGTCCTGAAACAGAGGCTTCAAGTTATGGGAACACAGTCCATCAAACATCTTTGCTTGGAAACAAGGTGATGAAAGCCAATCTGTCAAAAGCAGAGGGTTGTCCTGACAGCAGTATTAAGGCTTCTAAAAATCTTTTGCAAGCAAAGTTGACCTCTCTGTATGGTAACGGCAGTAAATCCTCTGATGTAGCAAGCAGAAGGCATGTCAGCTCTGTGCAGGAATTAACTATCCAAGAGGAGCATGCAAGACCAAAATGCCCACAACCAGGTGTCACAAGGATTCGGGGTACTTTTCCTGTTTGTGTGAATGTACAAGAGGAAAGGAAGTGCAGCCCTGCAGCAATGACAAGGAAGCCTTGTCAGTCTCAGGAAGTGTATGTGGATGATGAAGAGGGTGGGAGGCATGGTTCTGCACTAAAGAGGAGAAAGCCCTCTTATCAAGAAAATACAGAACTGGCCCATAAAAGAGCATTTTCTAAACAGGAAGGTGATGAACATGATGAAGAGATCAAAACCAATGGTTTTGTCACAGCAAAGCAAAAATGGGTAACTGTCTTTGGTGCATGCTATTCAAAGTTTGGCTTTCTAGTTAGAGGCTTATGTATTTGCTAAATTAAACAGTTAATATGTCGAACTGGGTCTTCAATAGCTTGTAGAGACTAATATGAGAGGTTTGTAACTACTCAGGCAATGGATAGTTTTCAGAAACGGAACAGCTCTGCCTTTTCCCAACCATCATCACCTTCGTGTACAGGCCCATTACCTGCTTCCTGCAATTCTGGAGGCCACTCTCTCAGGAACACTGGGCCTAAAACACTCGGGATGTCTCGTAGAGGTGTGCGGGGACAGTTTATTCCCCCTGTCCGCCCAAGTGGAGGTGGTTGTGGGTATGCAGCAACTTCACGCAATTCAACAGGGTCTGAGAATGGGCTAGAAGAGTCCACCAGACGATGGTATGCCTTATTCCATCATATGTACTGTGGGTGTACTACATCTTATTAGTCGAATGTTATACAGTTTTTGGCTCTGTGTATCAGCTTGGAACTTCTAATGGGACCTGATGGTGAACTACCGGACAAATTAAAGAATATAGAGCCAAGATTGATTGAACACATCAGCAATGAGATTATGGACCAAGATCCAAATGTGCGTTGGGACGATATTGGTAATGTGATCGATTGCTAGTTTGCCAGTCGTTAAACTTTTCTCTCTCATCTCCCCTATCACCAGAACTTTTTTACCTGATTCCAGCTGGACTAGAGCATGCAAAAAAATGTGTCACAGAGATGGTTATCTGGCCTTTGCTACGTCCTGATATATTTCAGGGTTGTCGCTCTCCTGGAAAAGGTCTTCTTCTTTTTGGTCCTCCGGTATGTGCGGCAACCTGATTGTCTCCCATTGACATGATGGACTGAGTGATTCACCTAATTACATATTTGGACTTGTGTTAATCAGGGCACTGGCAAGACGATGATTGGCAAAGCTATAGCTGGGGAAGCAAAAGCTACTTTTTTCTCCATCTCCGCTAGTTCTTTGACCAGCAAATGGGTCTGCTCTCTCAGCTGGACTTGCTTATTGATTTTATCTTGATGTACACTTCCCATATATTGCATAGAGTTTGCTATGGGCCATATTGCTAAGTGTGTTACAAATGCTATGCAGATTGGGGAAGGTGAAAAGCTAGTTAGGGCTCTCTTTGGTGTTGCAAGCTGTCGCCAGCCAGCTGTTATTTTCATTGACGAGATTGATTCGCTCTTGTCCCAGGTAGTCTAGGCACTCTTTTTTGAAGCAGCTGTACCATTATACACGCCCATTTTATTGACTATTGACCATGGCAGCGCAAGTCAGATGGGGAGCATGAATCCAGTAGGAGATTGAAAACCCAGTTCCTTATTGAGATGGAGGGCTGTGGGAGCGGCAATGATCAGCTACTACTTATTGGTATTGATGAAGCTCTTGACCTTATTGTACTGTACTTGTGCTGTCTGAATCATATGGGGCACTTCCATGTTTTACAAAAGAAACTGTGTGGGAAAGTCAGATGCTTTATGTCTTAATCCATATGGGTTAAAATATCTTGGGTTTCTGGTATATTGGCAGGGGCAACAAATAGGCCTCAAGAGCTTGATGAAGCTGCAAGAAGGCGGCTTTCCAAGCGCCTCTACATACCATTGCCTTCAGCAGGTTCCAGTGCTAACTCTGTACACTGTGGTTGACATCATTAATGTGAAATATCAGCAGGACCCTTGATGCTGCAATCAAAGCCTCCCTCAAGTATAAATATGTCAATGTCCTGTGCAGATGCTAGAGCCTGGATAATTCGTAATTTGTTAAAGAAAGATGGTCTTTTCACCTTGTCTGATGATGATATTCAGAAAATATGTGCTGGTACTGAAGGTACAAAGAGATCTCATCTTACTGTGATATTCTCAACCTTTAGTTTTCTTGGGTTTTTAAGACATACCCATCATGTGCTTGTCAATTCCAGGGTATTCTGGTTCAGATATGAGCAATCTTGTCAAAGAAGCCTCCATGGGTCCACTTCGGGAAGTATTGATGCAAGGTATCGATATCAACAAACTCCGAAAAGAGGAAATGAGACCAGTTATGCTGCAGGTCAGTCTTACCATTTTGTAAGGTATTTCTGTTGATAAATGCTACTTACAAAGCTAATCAACAAGTTTATTTAAAGTTGACATTCAGTTTTCTTTTGAAAGGGTGAGATTAAATATCTCCCACTTTTTGGATGGGTGCAGGATTTTGTAAATGCACTGCAACATGTGAAACCATCAGTTTCCCCAACTGAACTTGGTGCTTACGAAGATTGGAATCAACAGTTTGGAAGTCATTCTTTTTAGTTGTGCATACCTGCATGTAGTGAAACACGAGGAAGGTTCAATTGCATACTTTCAGGAATTGAGCAGCTCTAAATTGCTGTTGAACTTTCTCAATAATCTGTGTAACACAGGACATATGTGAGAAGTTGGTGCTGGAAACTCAGCCTTTTGTATATAGAATTCTGTCTTGGATCAGGTTTTAGCTCTTAATGGCTAACGGACTGACCCTCCTATTGCAACTTGATTCTCTCGGCAATACTTAACATAAACGTTGATGATCTCATGCTTATTAAGCTCACATAAGTCTGAAGGTGAGGCCAGTGCAGTGTGCCTATTATGTGGCTGAATAACATGTATTTCCAAAGATACAAGAATTACATGAAATCCAGGTATCCACTTAGAGCTATAAATTGGGAGTATCAAAGTTTGGGGGCTATTTTCAATATTGGTGGGAGGAAATAGCAAGAGACTAGAGGACATCCGTAAACATGAAGACAAGTTGAACGGAGGAATAAATGTGGCAGACTGGTTGTATGGGTGCCTGCCACCTATGGACCCTAACCTTCTCACGCAATTGTAGATCTGTTATATTTAATTGCATTTGGACAGATGCGAGCTTAGGAAAAGTGCATGGATAACCAATTGTAGTGGAAGAACAACTAATGCAATACATTGACTGATGTAGTTCTGTAAATTATTTGTGATTCTAAAGTAGACAAGTGCCTCTAGTTTCTTGTGAGTCAGATGGAAGGTCCCAAAGTGCAAGATAATTCGACTGCTAGGGATATCAATACTATGCCAACTATTGCCTTCATGGAAGGTTGTTTGGAGAAGTGGTGAAGTGCACCTGTTGTAAGATTCATTGGCCTATGTTGATTACTTCGGGATGCGTGAAGAATCGGTCAACAAATTTAGGTGACCGCTTACAGCTTGAATTTTATTCGTGAGATCTAAATGATATGGATTTTTATGACCTACGAGGTTTAATGGATGCATGATATCATTCAATCCAATCTCTTTTGATCACGTATTAAGTATCTAAAATAAATCATGGTTATTTGATTGGTGTTGTTTTATCACCATGTCTTAGTGCAAAATGAAGATAGTTATGCTATTTGTGATTTGCCAATCCAAATTGATGATTACTTAAGTGCAATGTTGAGTCTTTCTTCTTTGTTCTCTTTATATTACCTTGTCATGTGGATGTCAATATCAAACAATATCTTTGTGTGCATCAACCAAAGATGCATGAATTGTGAAGTGTAAGTGGTTGGCTAGTGAAGATCCTAATTTCAACTCATTAAAGCCAAGTTTATTGGCAATTATCTCACTCTATGTTGCCCTACTCAATATTGGTAACTTGCATTGCATCAAGGGGGGGTTGGGACCTAGTAGTACATCTTGGATAGGTCTAATGATGCAAGTATAGGAATGACAAAGGTAGAGGAAGAGTTCAACAAATGTAATAAAGATAGTTAGTTTCTCATAGCCATGAAATACTCATGAAATATTGCAAAAGCCATGATTAAGGTAACCATAGCTAATTCTTAGATTAATGTATGGAAGAAATACAAGGAAAATAGAAATGATAGCAACATATCCACCTCGTGCAATAGTGGAGCAAGGTACGAACCCTTATCTTTGGTGGAGGTCTAAGAATATGAGTCCTAAAGAGAAAAAATTGATTATTGGCAAAAAAATAAGCATACTTTACAATCCCAACCTTTTATACCCATCTTAATTCGTAGTGAATATTCATCTCCATAGGTTAAGGGTTACAAGACATTTATTAGATTTATTACAAACCATTCCTTGTTAAATAAACTTTGTCCTCAAAGCTTGAGAATCAAAAGCATATAAGAATAAGTCATGTGGAAAAAAATATCATGAAGTATTATTGTTGAATATGCTACATGGTCATGAAGAATCTTGCTCAAGAAATAGGTTGCATTATAAGCTTGAAATTGTTAAAAGCTTGCATATTGCCTTGAACAAGGTGGTTATAGTAAATGAACCATAACTTTTGAAAGCAATGCTTGATTGAGACATGTGAGATATAAAATTGAAATATACAACCCAAGGTATCCTCTCATGTCATAAAAATTGGATTTTAGTACAGTTAGGGAAGTTAATTCCATCACAAAAATTTTATGTAGCAAATTGTCCACTGTCTTGAGATTGTGATAATCTCACTATGTTGAAGGATTTCATACCTTTGAAAGGATGGTTGAGTGCACTTAGGGTAGGTATGAAATTTGCATTTAAAGCTTGCAAAAAATGAATGTTATTAAAGCCAAATACCCCTAGGGTCAAATAGATAGCCATTAGAATAATCATCATGTTTAGAGGTACTTGTTAAAGAAAAATACATTTTATCATCTCTTGGGTCAAGTGGAAATGAAGAATCATCCTCATGATCCCTCAGATCAAATGGAAATGTAAAGGCATCAAATGAAAACATATATTCTTCCATAGATTGTTGTGTATCTTCATTGGCTCCCCAAACTTCATCATCAATCTTCTCATGATAGTTTTCATTAAACTCAACATGATTTGCATAAGCCTCTTCCATAGGTTGATATATGTATTCTTTAAGTGTAGTTGCTTCAGCTTGAAGTACATTGCCTTCATTGACCCATCATACTCATCCACATCCTTCTCAATGACCCAAGTTATTCTTGTATTCTTAGCCTTGCATTTGTCTTTATGATTGGAAGACATTGTTTTAGCGCATTTATAACATAAACCTTGAGCATGCAATTATCATATTGTGTCACTTGTTAAGTTTCTCTGTCGAGTAAACTTGGTTGAAGATTCTCCCACATAGTCACTCAACTTGCTATCATTTTTTGCTTTAGCAAGTCCTGCAATTTGCATAGGAAGTAAATAACTTGTTCAATAGAGGAGCACATGGATGTAGCCTTTCATCACGATGTTTCCCAAATGCATGTGAATGCTATCCATAATTTAAATGCGAGTCAAATTCAGAAGACTATACACTTGCATCATATATATCATCAAGATACACATAATGCTACCAAAAAGAATTATGGTTATATGTATGTTCAAAAGAAAACTGCTCCAAGAATTTATGATTGTAATGTGGGTGTTGTTGCTCATGAAATAGTTGATGATCACCATAATAATGACCATGGGATCGTTGACTATCATAAAAATAATGATCAACATGATGTCCATATTCATTTCCATACTGCTCACATACATTCATATGCTGCTACCCATGTGCATTTGTATATTCATTAGATGCATGTTGCTCATAATATGTATCACCATCATATACATGTTGACCATAAGTATAAACATGGTATTGCCTTTGCTCATTGCATCCATACCAATGGTCACAATGCTATTCATATGCATGCTGGCCATAAGTATAAACATGGTATTTCCTTTGCTCATTGCATCCATACTAATGGTCATAATGCTATTCATAATGCCCACAAGAGTGTTCATGCTACCGATAATACTCATCATGCTCATATTGACTACACTTACTCTCATTTTGGGCCCAAAGAATGTGTAAACAATGGTCAATATATTTCAACATGTCATCCAACATATCAGTGATACTTGAATGTTGTGTCTGCTTAGGTGTGAGTCAACTCTTTCTTAGATCCTCAAATTAGGAGTTGAAATTGGTTGCACAATCTCACCATGAATGATTGTCTCAACACATGGTAGTCATCCATATACTAAAAAGTAATAATATAGAAGCTAGCATTTACAAACTATACTCAAGATAGTATTTGCAGCTCTATTGTTCAAGTAGTTTTGTTGCTACCTTGCTTTCAATAGTCCACTGTCCCTCAGCCTTTCCCATGACTATGGTGCCATAGAGAGGCATCTAATTTCCTTGTTCCTCGGGTATTGATCAATCTCTAGCCCTAGTGCCAAATTTGGAACACCTAGAAGTGCAAGAAGAATATTTTAAGAATGCAAGTAATCAAATGACAAGGCAACTATCATCCAATTATGTTTGCTTGGCAAAAAATTTCAAAATTTCCATGGCTTGTCAGATTGCATATTTGATATCAAATGCAAGCCAAAGGTTTCTTGCCTTTCCTAGTTATTAATTCCAATGATTCAATGAATAATAGTAAGTTCCTTGTGCTAACCAACTAGATGCTTCAGAAATTGATGTAGGCATTATTGCTATAGATAGAATCTCTTTGCAAAAGGTTTTGTAGCATTGCAAGGCAGTAGGATGGCCACAAGATTTTGCACATGTAATGAAATAGGAAGAGGATACAAACATATGTACCATGGAAGCTCCTATTGTCAGTCTAGGATTGCTCAACAATATGCAGTTGCTTAGACTACTACCACACCAACCTTATGCTGTTTCAAGGCCCTAATGCAGTTCATATATGTCCATTTGGACCTCGAAGAAGGATCTACCTAACATGTTGCTTACTATACAATTGATTGCATATCAAAAAATTGTAAATGCTCAATGCTTATGCATGGTAGAATGTCTAAATTAGGTGTGTAGAACAAGGTTGCAAAGCTGCTGACTAGAAGGAGAGCATGTATCATGCTGTATGTAGGTCAACAAATATATTTTCACTCAATTTATCCTTACAATTCTCTTCTTCAAGCCAAAACACATCAATATTTATTGGTGTATTCTCTCTATGCCCCTTAGGTACTTTTTGTGTTGAGTAGCCTACTCAATTCCACACTTTGCTAAACTCCAATATGGTCATTCTTAGACTTCTTAATGCTCGAGGAATCAAGTTTGAAGACAACACACTTGGCTCTTGGTTTCTTGTTGAAACATGGCATTGATATCCACCAAATAGTATTCTAGAATTCCATGCAATTAGTGCTTAATAGATCATGTTGACTTATTTCCTTCACTTCTTGCTCTATTTAACCAACTATGGTTAGAAATAGCCATTAAATGATAGGTATAATGAGCTTTAATAGGCTTAAAGAACAATGTTGAAGTGAAGAGAAGATAATGAAGAGGTTTCTCGTTGTGTATGGAACCCTAGATTCAGCTCAAATAGTGCCGGTTGACAACAGTCCACAAAGCCACAAATCTCAAAAAAATGGTTGTGGCTGTCCTCCTTGAGGCTTGTAGAATCAAAATCTAAAAGCCTTTTCACCTATAGAAGCTTCAAGGTAAAGATTTGAAGGAGGATCTTCCATTGAAGCTCGTAGAGAGCTTGAGAAAGGGAAATAAGAAAATTTGCTTAAAAAGTTAAAGCGGTTTTAGTAGACTCTACCTCTTGTAGGCTTCCCTTTTGTTTGAAAGCCTTCAAAATGATACAAACTTTGATGGCGACTTGCTACATTGGCACAAGAAGAGCACCATTTCTTCAAGACTTCTTCTAAGAAGCTTCAAAATATTCATGATTTGTTGTAGAAGTCTTTGATGATCTCCTAGGCTTCCCTTTTATCCAAATGCCTTCAAAATGGTACAAAATTTAATTATAACTTGCTAAACTAGAAAGAAGATCACCACTTCTTCAAGACCTCTTCTAGGAAGCTCCAAAATAGTCATAGTTTGTTGTAGATGTCCTTGAGTAGTCATGATTTTTAGATAACTAAACCTTGTGACCAAGCATTCAACTCTAGTTACATGTCTTTAATGTCCATGACTAGATTTTAACTAGAGAATGACCTTGCAATAGGATCAAAGCCATGCTCCAATACCTATGTAATGAAGGTAGTTTCTCATAGCCATGAAATACTCATAAAATATTGCAAAAGCCATAATCAAGGCAACCATAGCTAATTCTTAGATTAATGTGTGAAATAATTACAAGAAGAAAAATGGAAATGAGAGCAAGATACCCACCTCTTGCCATGGTGGAGCAAGGTACTCAACCCTTAGTCATGGTGGGAGGTCCAAGAATAGGAGTCCTTAAGAGAAAAAATTGATTATTGGCAAAACAATTAGCATCCTTTACAATTCTAGCCTTTTATATCCATCCTAATTCCTAATGAATATTCTCCCCTCCCCCTATAGACCAAGGGTTACAAGGCATT
Organism: Lygodium microphyllum; assembly: GCF_053477565.2. Classification (NCBI taxonomy): domain Eukaryota; kingdom Viridiplantae; phylum Streptophyta; class Polypodiopsida; order Schizaeales; family Lygodiaceae; genus Lygodium; species Lygodium microphyllum. The sequence continues at coordinate 82,620,767 of NC_141137.1, read as the reverse complement.
TATTAGCTTTATTACAACAAACATGCAAGTGATGAAGGCATGTCAATAGCAACATACAAGAGGAAGAGAAGTGACCTCGATGCAGAATTGACAACTTTGGGAGTGAATGTTGGAGATGTGGAGAAAGAAGAATCATTAGACTCAAGCAAGGAATTTCAACTTAGGTTATGATCCACAAGCGGTTTTTGATACTTTCTTTTGTCCTACTCAAAAACATGGAGGAGGAAATGGATGGGTGGGGAAGAAAGTCATGTTGGATTCAAAAAAGGTTTGTCATAACGTTCTATTCTTCAATACTTGGGCAATACTTGCTTTCTTTATGGGCAAGGCTCCTGAGGCCATGGAGACGGCCTCATGTCAAGTTGAGGAGATCTATTAGGGCAATCATGGATTTTACGAGGTGGTCTTTAGCAATAGAAAATTAGCACAAAAGTTGCTTGGCCAAGGAATCAATTCTTGGGGATTGGACCTGGTCTATCTTCGATAGTGCAATTATCTCTTTTGAGCTTCGGCTCCATTGTATCAACTTTTCTTCTCATAACATGATTCAATGCACCATCACTGTGTTCTTCTTGTGCTTCTGAGTTTCTCTTCTGTCTCAGTGTTTGCCATACACACTCTATGATGTTACTCCTTGCAAACCTTACTATCTCTTTGCGTCATCGCTTATTTTGACATGGTATGAGAGCATATCTGTTACTTTTTGACAAGGCCTAAACATAACCAAAGATGGGTTTAGTAAAGCAAGCAATTAGATTCATGCATTTGGAACTCTAATCTCACTTGACGAGGCTGCAAGCTCCTCAACCTTTCTAATGCCTCCAAATTAAGGTAGGAAGTTGTGAAAGGAAGGTGTGGCGGGGTCTGGAGCAAGACTAGTCACTGGACCCCTTTCCCCCTTACTTGGAACTCGAGGGCGAAAAAATCAACTGCAAGCTCAGAAGCATCTTGATAATAGCAGGTCCTGACATGCTCAAAAGATGGGATATTGACCAGTCTATAGAAGACGTAAAAAGCCAACAAACTCAAGAAGAGTAAAATAAGTAAATGGCCTCTGCAGATGCGGCCAGGAAGAGTTCCTTCTTCACTTATTCAGGAACAGATTTACAACCGATCCAAACAGTCGGCCAGCAAATGGGCACTTGGATTTTCGGTGTCTTTGAAGAGAGGAACGAACACAAACAAACTTGGTCAAGCTATTCACGCTGCATCTGATTTGGGAGGCCAGAAATAGCTCGCTCTGCCAAAGAACGAGCATCTTGTCGCTAACCTCCATTGCTGGGTAACATTATGCATAATGAACTAGCCAATAGCCTTGATGTAACTGTCACTTTTATTGATTAAACTATCTTCTCGCGTTTAAAGATACATTAAACTATTGCTCATGATGCAGATGTATCTCATTTTTTTACTTGATAAGTAATGAAACGGTCATTTATTTAGTTAGGCTCTACTAGTATTTATAGATAACACCCACCGTCTTGTGAAATTACAGACGAAATAAGTAAAGAACGGACAGAACATAGCAATTTTTATTAGTTCCATGATGCCATGCCACAATGATCAAAATAACTTAAGAAACCAATGGAATGGCTATTGTAATGTGTAGTTGCTAGGAAATTTATCATTAAAAGGCGGCCTCGTAGATGTGATCAAGCCCAGGGGTAAAATTGGTATTCTAGAGGTGGGATCCAATCTTCATATGTGGAGAAACAATATTTGCACGTGCAAGCATTGGGAAAAGACATCTTAGTTTATCTAAGAGTGGCATTGAGCTATATAGAACTAGATCATTGTGTTTGTGCTAAGTGCCTAATTTTGAACACTATGAAATTTTTATACATACGTTCTTTGAGAATCATCATGACTTGGAGATCATTTCCAAGCTTGCCATAAATTGAAAGTGCTCAAATGAACTACCGCCATTCCCACTGCCTCACATAGAAATGGATTTGGGTTGGGGGGTGGCAATAGGGTGTGCCAAAATCCTTAGAACCCTTGCCATCATGAGCAGAAACAGATAATGCATGTTTATATCTATACGTAAACAATTTATACCACGTGTTTCAAAGGGGAACTCTCAGGTTTGATTCTGAATCATCGGGTTTTGGGTTTCGTTTGGTTGAATATTCTTGGTAGCAACACATATAGTGGTAATTTCGTTGGAATGCGTGTTGATTATGACAAACAATGGGAAATTTTTTACCTACCCCTTGATGCAGTAAGATATGATCTCTAAATGTAATTGAAACATGCTTGTACTTATTCATGTTCGGAACATCGTATTGGTTTATTACTTTGAAATTATGGGCTCAGGTAGCATCAATCTTTGCATATCTTTTGCCTAGCCCCTTGCCTTAGTATGGTATGAGATTTTGCCTCATTTGAAATCTACCCTGGGTGTCCTATTAGTTGGGGGCATCAATATTTGAGCATTAATAGTTTCCCTTGTATTGAAGTTCAGAATTCTATATAGGCCCATAGATCTTTGATTCTAGACATCTTGTGGACACAAAAATGAGTACTCATACTTCTAATATAGTATGATGACATTGGAGATACATATTGGCTCTTTGATGCTCTCAAATTCAAAATATTTATGCATCCTATTATGGGTAGTGGATGTATTAGTTGCATGATCTAATGTCTCTTGATTGACATCTGCCCATGTGAACAATCATATTTTTAATAAGATACGTAGCTGTAATTATTCTAGATGCATGGAAAAATGGTTGTCCTCTTACTATGATTGGATCTCAAACTTATATCCCTTGGGTCTCTTTTGTTTGGACATTCTTGGTAGCAACATTTAATGTTGTTGTGATGTATGTAGCTTACCACATGTAGAGGGTGAAAACTTTTTAACCTACCCCCTAACACAATGTACTATAATATTTAACTTTTTATTATGCCCATACAAAAACACTATAAGAAGGAAAATTCGTGCTAATTAACGTGTGATACTATGATGTACCATAATTGGTTGGAAATTAGCATTGCTAAGTGGTAGGCACAAAATTAAAAGGTTTTCCTGATGAGGTAACAATATTCCAAACTTAGGCCCATGTAGGTCTATATGTTGGTCTCTTGGAAGCTCTAGAGTAAAAGTTGAGGATATATAATGTTATGAACCTAGAAATTACAATTAGACATGATACACGCGTTTTGTATTACATATGCTTGTGTTTAAGTTGAGAATGCTAGTGGATGTTCATCAACTACTACCTCTTGGCTGATACCGCTTCAAGAATGTAGGGTTGAGAAATGTTTGGGTTACACATTTGTATGAAAGGGACTATGGAACTAATTGATTGGATAATACTAGTAGAAGGAACATCTACTAGAGAATGAGAAACATGCATTGGTACAACTATTGGGTAAAGTAGATAAACTAGGTTCCATGGTAGAACAACTACTTGATGGGAATATTGGGGTATAAACTGATGATAGCAGCCCTTGGTGCACCAATATCAGTTGTTTAAGTACTTAAAGATGGTCTAGCTACAATTTATGGTTTGCTTACCTCCATTTGAAGTGAATATTCATGTGCCTATCCAGATCAATCTATACTAATGGCCGATGCCAATTAAATATGACATGCTCCCAAACTGGTTAGACTATCGTATATTTTAATAAGTTCTACTTGGAAAATTGGTTGGTAATGATAACTTGATTAAAGTAGGGTACCCTTTGTTTCATGACAAAGAAAGATATAGGGAAACATGAATAATTGATTATCTATAAGTAATAATACACCCTGTGAATGTAGTCCTATGAGATATCTCTTTCTTGGATATAAAAGATGGCTATTAAAACTAGGAGCAATCTCCTTCGCTTCATTTTGTTTAAACTATTTAATGGGTGAAGATATTAGGCTTCAATTGGTGGCAAGTGGCTAGAAAAGAGAACACTTGTAATATGCATAGAAATGGTACTCCAACCAAAGTTTGGCAGCCAAAATTGGCCATCGACTAATGACACTCACTGAGCAAAGGAAAGCCCTTTGGACATCAATAAATGATCCCACATATGTTGCCCTGACCTCATTAAGAGTGTTGGCAATGGTCCATGAGGTCTAGCTTTTTGCCATCACTGTCCAAAAGCATCCCTTGTACGATAAATTGCTTCTAGAAGAAGATCTACACGTGGCTAGCAGGTTAGAAGTAGGGAGCATGGTACTTGATATTAGCGCATACATCTTCTCCCTCACTCAAGACCTTGCAATCCTAGTTTTCTATGCTTCCCATCAATACAACCCTGATTTTTTCAGCTGGTTTTGTCCAAGCCTACATGACAGGAACCCTAAATCGTCTCTTGGTTCTACACTAGAGTCACCCGAACCTCTAGAGCAAGAGAAAAACAGCTCTAAACACAACACCTACTCTGATAAGAAGCAATGGAGGCATGTTCCAATGGGTAAGGACAAGAGTCTAGAGCAAATGCCCGACTAGGAGCAACTGCCAATGCAATCGAATGAGGGGCTAAACGAAAGAGAATTGGGTAAAGAGCTAGACTCTCCACAAAGAGAGGCAGTTGTACCCTCACAACCTAGTGGAGGTTATTTAGTAGGCCACACCTATGTCCCATGAGAACACACTAGAGAAAGAGAATACTAAGGCCCAACCAAGCACGTCAATGGGTGACCTAGTTCAGGGTCTTGAATCTTTAAAGGACACACCTCAATTGTCTATGAAAAAGAGGAGAAAATAACGAAAACAATGGGAGTTGCAAGTGGTTGTAGACACCAAAAAGTTTGAGACCAAGAGCACTGAAGAGCTAAGGAATAAAGCATCGAGTCCATCCACCAATAAACTCACTGCCATCTCCCCTAACGGCGGTGAAACCTCAGACACATCCGTGTGTTCTGAAAAATCAAATCAACCATTACCAACAATGTTGCTTGCAACACTCAATCCACCGACAACATAACTTACATTGACCAATCAAGAGTGGATATGACACTATTGCAACAGGTTGACAAAACTATACCAGTCACATCTGAGGAGAACCATGACACAATAGCAACAAAGCCTCATGAAAAACATGAAAAACCCAAAAACAGGAGCAATCCTAGCAGTGACCAATCTTGCTTATCTAGGCATGAGCTCCCAGCTATGCTAAAGCCTAGGGAAACTCCCAAAACCTTGCATGAGATAGCAACCGAGCAAGCCTTCATAGAACATAGAAGTGTCACAGAGTGCTTGACTGAGTTGGAGGCTAAACTCAAATTATTTGGATGTGCTTACATCCTTGCACACATGGGCACATTCCCTAGGGAGTCGCTGGAGGAATGTTTGTCATATCCACTATCCTGGGAAGAGCAAGAATATCTTAATGAGAATTGTATAAATGCATGCAATTCATCTCTGACGAGGAAGCCGATGAACTATGCTTAACTATGACATTCAACGAAGCGCTTTGCCAACCAAATCTCTTAGAGATAGAGTAGCTAAAGCGACAATTAGAGGATTGAAGTCAATTTGAAAAACATTGGTTTGAAAGCCATGCTACAATGGCCGAACTTGTAGCCTAGATTATGACAATCTCAGAGGAGTGATTGGCCAAATGGCGGTCTCAAAGATACCCAACCTATGTGGCGCTAACTTCCTTTTGAGTACTGACTATTGTTCGGGGTATGGACTTAGCCGGAGCTAGCCAAGAGAACTCTTTGATTGATAAAATTCTCATTGAGGAGGAGCTACATGTTGCCAGTAGACTCGGACAAGGTACCATGCTACCATGAGTACTAGATGAGTGTGCCACGCTCCAGTACAATCCTGAGTTCTACAATCGGTTTTTATCCTCATGAAGTGACATGGATTCATAAACATGTACATAAATAAACAAGGAGTTTTGTGACTGTGTATAGATAATACCAAAAAAGCAAAGCCAACACACACACAAGCAATGATAATCCAGTGTAGGTGATATGCATCGAAGTCAACACCATGGGATTCAGGTAAGTGATATATCTTTGAGCTGCACCTGTTCATTATGACTGAAGCATATGCCTTGCATGTACTCTCAGGAGTTGCCAAGTGAATGCAGGACGACACAGGTCTTTGTATGAAAGCATTCAATGTCCTAGTCACTACAAGACCACCATCCCCACAAAGAACCATTATGGAGAAAGCGATAAAAATACCAAGAACAAAGAGCCATGACGGAATCCCCACGGGAAGATAAAATCACCCCTAGATAAAGCACGCATTGCATTTGAGCATGGCCCAAAGCATAGTCATCGACTACTCTCTCTTTCTTGGCCTAATTCTACATCCGGGTAGGAGCCATGCTCTCAACAATGACAAATGTTTCTTCATCAACTAGGATTCAATTCGCCAGATGCTATGTTCCTTGTCCATGCACAACTCACTCCAGTTGCTACCTCAATTATACCGATGTCTCACATGTTACAAAGAGGTTTACAAAATCTCAAGTGTATCTCTCCATCTCAACAATCGTTCCTCTAGCATTGAGGCTAGTAACACATCATCTTTGAAATATCCGTTTTTCACAACCTTTGGATCTCGATGTTTCTCAATCCAAATGAAAGGCTGATAGCCTCAATATACTGCATTGTTTGTATTCATTTTATAAAAGAAAAGAGAAAAAATGAAAAGAAAAGAAAAGAAAGAAAGAAAAAAAAACAAAAGATGCCCACGATCACAACACATCACCTAGGGGTCCTCAAATTAGGTACGTCCAGTGACCTTGGTCGGCTGGACCCTAGTCCCCTGGCCCTTTACATATCCCCCATAATTGTTCAGGCACATCAAGGGCAGGACATACCTAGGGGAGCTTGATGTGCCTAAACCACATAATATCTGCACCACATAATATCTGAACCACATAATATATGCACTCACATAATATCTGCACCACAATATATACACAGTTTGGGTCCTCAAGTGCAGGACAATACTCTTAGATTGCTTAGAGTTTGACCTGTCTCCCAAACTAATCAAACTGCATCTTGTGCATGATAAGAAGACTAGCAATAACCCCTAGGGAGAGACCACATATAAGAGGTTTTTCAATTACAGGTATTGAAGAATCCAACGAAAGTATAATCAACTCTTCATCAACACTCAACGCTGAATTTTTATCATTTATTATCTTGTAAGTCCACCAAAGAATCGTCACTTGCAGAATCTTTAGAACATCAATACTTGTGCCAACCCATGAGTGCAACTCCCAACAAAAACTAGCCCTATCACCAACTTCAACAACCCCATCACCGACCAATTAGGTCAACAAAGTGCCTCCAATGACCTTCATCCCCACCACCACCAAAACTCCTCCACAACAAACCACAGCAGTCCCTTCCATCCACGTCTTCAATGCATGCCAAAGCCTGCTACCTATGACGACGGCGAGTGCCATGGGATTGGCACTTGTCTAGGAGGGGTGTAATGTTAACCCTCACACGAACAAGGTGGAAAATCCGGAAAATCTAAAGTAGAAGATAAGGCCAAGGAAAAAGTAAAAAGGAGGACGAAGGCTCGCCAAGAAAAATATGGAAATACAAGAAGTGTAAAAAAGTCCTAAATCAAGAAGAAATGCACACAAGAAAAAACACGTCAATACTTTTGTAAAAGAGTGCCAAGCGCATCATGATTTATTTTCAGAGCGTCGGGCTCTCATCCGTGCAAATTGTAAAGGTAGATGGATGGTAGGATGAAAGCTAGGAAGATAGGAGGACAATGGGAAAGAGGGCCTAGGCCACAGCCAGCCATGTAAAAAAGGGGATAAGGGGATGACCGCCCAAAAGGGATTTAGGGTTTTGTATATAAAGTTGAAAAGTGAATGAGAAGCTCATTCTTGGTATGTGGCAAAAGCTTCTTCTTCTTCTTCTCATCTTCTTGCCTTCTTGTGTGTGCTTGAGTGAGGGAGTGTGAGAGAGTAAGGGAGTGAGTGTGTGAGAGTGAGGGATCTCCTCTCTTCATTTTCTTCTCTTCTCTTCTATTCTCTTGTCTCGCACGGTTATGGAGGATGGAGCTTGATGGAGAGTTATTGAGCTTGCTTGGAGCTTATACTTGGATTGTGGAGCTACCGGAGTACTTGAGAGAGAAGGCAACTCGATTGGGCATGGAGGTAAGCTCACTACACTTGTAGAGATAGATAGTGCATCGACTATGTGAGAGGTAGCCATTAGTGCTTGGCTTGAAACACTTGAAACAATAAGTGGTGCCTAGGTCTTGGCAGTTGAGCTTGAGCTTGCCTCTTCAGGCTGCAACATACTCTGCCTCTATAGTAGATAGGGCCGTGCATTTTGGCACCTTGGACATCTAAGAAACAACACCTTCAACAAGGGTGAAGACATAGCCGGAGATGGACTTCCTACTGTCTGCATGTCTTGCACAATTAGAGTCAGTGTATCCAACGATTCCCATATCCTGGCCACCATAACAAATGTACATAGCTACTGTGTCCTTTAAGTACCTCACGATACCATTAACGGCATCCCAATGCCATCGGCTAGGTGTAGCCATATAGCATGCTATAGCTCCCTCTGCAAATGCTATGTTAGGACAAGTGGCTATCATGACATACATCAAACTGCCCACTATGGATGCATAAGGGATCTTGGCCATCTTAGCCTTCTACTCATTAGATTGCGAACAATCGGCTTGACTAACCTTCACATGAGAAGATAAAGGACAGCCAATAGGCTTAACATCCTACAAATGAAACTGCTCAAGGATCTTCTAGATATATTCCTTCTATGACAAGTAGAGGAGCCCCTGCGATTGCGCATAATGTGCATCCTAAGAATATGTGAGGTCTGTCAGATAAATATCCAAATCAAGTCAAGCAACCAAAGCTAGTACTAAGCATAAGGTAGTCACCTTTACAATGGGAGAAAAGACTTCATCAAAGTCCACACCATGTTCCTTTTTGAAGCCCTTGGCAACCAATTTGGCCTTGTATCATGGCTTAGGGCATCCAATGGTACTTTTTAACTTGTACACCCACTTGCATAGCAAAGCACGCTTGTCATTAGGCAAAGGAACCAAATCCTACATATGATTTTTTTGCAGTAAGTCATACTCTGACTGCATGGCCCTCTCCCAAGAGTAACTATCACCTCTACGCATGGCCTCATCATAAGTAAGAGGCTCACTAACATCTATCACTATAACATAATCTATAGAGGGCTCAAACCACACAAGCTGTCATCCATCTCTAGTAGACCGTCTCAAAGCTGGCTATGAAGCTTGTACATCCTATGGAGCATCAGAGACCTAGGCCAATGGGACATCAGCTTTATTGCTGCATGCTGTCAAGTTGGCTGCATAGTAATAGGAGGCTCCTTTTAAAATATTAGTGACCATCTGACCCGCATCCCCATAACCAAGAAAGATGCCTTTCCTAGACTTGGGATCCAGCTTATTGTGCATGCCCTTGGGTACATGGTAGAAAGCCTCATAACCAAAGACATGCAAATGAGCATATGAGGGAGGTTTCCAGACCATACCTCCTTTACAACCTGATAGTCAAGGACAGTACGCGATTGATTTATCAAGTATACGGTAATAGTATTTGTTTTAGCCTAAAAATGATGTGGTAAGCTTGCGTGGCTAAGCCATACTGCAAACTCACTCTTGAATTGTCCTATTCATGTGCTTAGCCATACCATTCTAGGGTGGGGTGTACGGGGTAGTCAAGTGATTCTTAACGCTCTTCTCATCATGAAATTGCTCAAAGGCTTGAGAGACATACTCACCCCCATTATATGACCCTAGGGATTTCAACTTGTACCCAGATTGGTTCTCAACTTAAGTAAGCCAATGCTAAAATGTAGCCAAGACTTCCAAATTTTGCTTAATAGGATATGCCTAGGCCTTATGCATATAGTCATCAATGAAAGTAATGAAATACTTCGTATCACCTAATGACTTGCAGGGCATGGGACCAAATACATGTGAATAAACAAGAGCCAATGGCTCACCCATACATGTCATACCACACTTTTTATGCATATTACGTGTTTGCTAACCATATAAATAATGATTACAAGACTCAAAGCATTAAGTCTCTTGAATCTTCATAGAATCAAAGCTGAATTCTCCTTCAACTTCATCCTCTTCAAAATCTTCATCCAAGAAAACCTCAAATGCATGATATAGAAAGAGGGGGTCTTTGGGTTGATTTTTCTATCAATTGTACTAAACTCTCTTAGAAGTACATCAATGAGTTGCTTTGTAACCTTATCATAGTGTTAAGTTCTCTTGAAGATTCTCCTAACAATTCTTTATTGTGGGAGCTCTCGCTCAACCGCCAAGACCCACGGACCGCTTATTGCTTTAAGCGTTTCAAGCCAAGCACTAATGGCTACCTCTCACATAGCTGACATGCCACCTATCCATGAGTATAGTGAGCTTACCTCCATGCCGATTGAGTTACCTCCTCTCCCGCACACTCTGGTAGCTCCATCTTCAAGATCCACGCTCCAAGCTCCATTGTCGTGAGCAAGAGAAGAGAAGAGAGGAGAAGAGAAGAGAAGAAGAGAGGAGAAGATGGAGAGCTTCTCCTCCCCGGTCCCTCACCCTCATACACTCACTCCCTCACACTCTCACACTCTCACACTCCCTCTCCTCCCTCTCTCAAGCACAAGCTCAAGCAAGCAAGAAGAAGAAGAATAAGAAGAAGAGGAGAGCCACTTTTGGCCACACACAAGAATGAGCTTCTTATTCACTTTTTAACTTTATATACAAAACCCTAAATCCCTTTTGGGCGGTCATCCCCTTATCCCCTTTTTTACATGGCCGGCCATGGCCTAGGCCATTTTTCCCATTGTTCTCCTATCTTCCTAGCTTTCTTTCCACCACCCGTCTACATTTACAAATTGCACGAGTGAGAGCGGACACTCTTAAAATAAATCATGGTGTGCCTTGCGCTCTTTTACAACAGTATAGACTCGCGTTTTTTATCATGCGCCTTTTTCCTTGATTTAGGACTTTTCTGCACTTCTTGTGTTTCCAGATTCTTCTTAGTGTGCCTTCGTCTTTTGTTTCACTTTTGCCTTGGCCTTGTCTTTTGCTTTAGATTTTTCAGCTTTTCCACCTTGTTCGTTTGAGGGTTAACATTACCCCCCCTAGACGAGTGCCAATCCCATGGCACTCACCGTCGTAGGTAGTAGGCTTTGGCATGCACCGAAGATGTGGAACATCTGTTGTTTGACGTGGAGGAGTTTTGGTGGTGGTGCGGATGAAGGTCGTTGGGGGCATGTGGTTGGTGACAGGGCTGGGCGTTGCACTCATGGGTTGGCACAGGTGTTGATGTTTTGGGGATTCTGCGACGGTCGATGATTCTTGGTGGGCTTGCATGATGATAAAGGATAATAATTCAGAGTTGAGTGTTGATGCAGGGCGAATGACACTTTCATTGGAGTCTTCAATACCTGCAATTGAAAACCTCTCATATGTGGTCTCTTCCTCGAGGTAGTGCTAGTCTTTTTATCTTACACAGGACATAGTTCGATTAGTTTGGGAGACAGATCGAACTCTAAGCAAGCTGAGAGTATTGTCGTGCACTTGAGGACCCAAACTGTGTATATATTTCAGTGCAAATATGAGGTGAGTGCTCATAAATACTTAGATATTACGTAGTTAGAAGATCACTGGTCTGGTTCCTCATAACAACGTGTGGATGAAGCAAAGTTGTCCATATTGAGCAGAAGTACACATGAAGGTGTACGAGTACGGTGTACTTTTTATGGCCATTCATGCGGTGCTTACCATGATCGATTGCAATGGTACTAAGGTGGATGCAAAAAGGAATCGTGCAATTGGGTCAAGGTGACAGGTCTAACCATAGATGAGACAAGCTCCCTAGGTATGTCCTGCCCTTGATGTGCCTTGAATATTTGTGGGGGATGTGTAGAGGGCTAGGGAACTAGGGACGGAGCTAGTCGACCAAGGTCACTGAGCGTACCTAATTTGAGGACCCCTAGGTGTCGTTTTTTTTTTCTCTCTTTTTCTTTTTCTTTTTCATTTTCTTTCCCACTTTTTTTAAAAAAAAGAATAACATGAGTACAACCATTGCAATACGTTGAGGTTATCAACCTTTCAATTGGATCGGGAAATGTTGAGATTCAAAGGCTACGAAATTGGATATTACAGAGATGATTGTGTCCCAGCCTCGTTGCTAGAGGAATAGTTGTTGAGATGGGGAGATACACTGGAGATTTTGCAAAACCTCTTTGTAACGTGAGATGTTGATACAATTAAGGTAACAATTGCTATGAGTGCCATGTGTAGAGTTTGACCCAGAAAGAGAGTGTGGCCATTGATCATGCTTTGGGCCATGCATTGTGGGTGATCGGCAATGGTGATTTTTTCTTTTGACGGTGTGGCTTCGTCATGGTTCTTCATGAGGTTGGTGGTCTTGCAGTGACTTGGGCATTAAACACTTTTGTACAAAGACTTGTGTTGACACTTCGTGAGAGTATACGCAAGTTACATGCATCAATTATAATGAACAGACGCAACACAAAAAGATATTACTTTATCAAAATCCTATGGTGTTGGCTGTGATGCATATCATTGGCGCTTGTTAAAGGCATGCCATGGATTAGTAGTAAGGGAGGTTTGTACAGTTGGGGGCTTGCCCCTTTAACCACTTAAGGACAAAAAGTTATGACAAGATGGCATTTGGCAAGCAACTTATACATCATAGGGCCTATTCTATTTGTATGAGGTGGGGTGAATTTGGGTGGTCGAGCGACTAGGATTGTGCCTGTGTGGGACTCCCATTAGGCTGGGTAGGGAAGATATTGACCGGGACCCATATGATGTAGTCCCTAGCCGCAGCTGTTTCAAGAATGCTTTTAAACAATTCATCAAATTCCCGCTTGTCTCTAGCTGCCTTCTCCTCTTTCGAGCACCTAGTGCTCGAGCATTTGGTGGGGGCCTACACGGCCGGTGTTGCCACACCTCGGGTGCTCCCTTGAGCCTTCATCCTCTTGGCTTGGGGTGTTTTCGGCCTGCATCCTAGGTAGTGTCTCTTGGGGCCTCTTTTCTATGTGTACCTCTTTAGAGTAGGCACGTAGCATTTTGGTGGGAGTGCTAGTGCCTTATGCTCCCTTCTACGGAGGAGAGATTCCTTGCATGCTAGCTGCATTGTGTGCTCCATGACGGCTACTGTGGAAAAATCTGCAAAATGTGAACCCTCCATGACGGCTCCATGACGGCTACTGTGCTCCATGACGGCTACGGAGGATAGAATTATTTGCATGAAAGGGATTAAACAATGGATTATCAAGCGCATATGAGGAGGAGTGCAGTGAGGTGAGGCATGCAGTGTTTGTTGTAGAGGGACGGCCCTCGTGATGATATTCGTCCTGCTTCGACTATGGGGCATATTCAAGCCATTAGCAGATCTTGGCTTATGCTAAGTTGCGTGGACTGGTTGTGATGGAGTGGAGCAAGGCTCGTCCCTGGAAGGATAGACCGAAAAGGGAAAAGGCGTAGAGAAGGGGACGACACCCCATCTACGCCCTCAAAAGTGTTGGTGAGCACTTCCTATGGCGGTAATGAGGGTTGCATGCCCTCCACCTAGAGGCAGGAATGGTCACACGACTTCTGATTGTGTGGTGAGAGGAGGACCTGAGGAGCTCAGCCTGTCAAACCCAACTGTTCTACCTGCGCTTGACTATCATTGCTCGTGTGTAAATATTATATATACAGGGTCACAAAACTTATTGTTTATTTATGTACATATTTACGAATTCATGTCACTTTGTGAGGATAAAAACCAAGTGTAGAACTTAGGATTGTACTGGAGTGTCGCACACGCATCCAATACTCGTGGCAACTTACTCAATAACACTAGATATTTTGCAACATTGAGTAGCATGGTACCTTGTCCGAGTCTACTTGCAACATGTAGCTCCTCTCAACGAGAACCTTATGAGCCAGAGAGTTTTCTTGGCTAGTTATGGCTAAGTCTCCACCCCGAATGGCAGTCAATACTCAAAAGGAAGTTGGCGCCATATAGGTTGGGTCTCTTTGAGATCGCAATTTGGATATTCACTCCTTTGAGCCTGTCATAATCTGGGCTTCTAGTTCGGCCATTGTAACACAATTTTCAAACCAACATTTTTCAGATTGACTTCGACCCTTTGATTGTCACTTTAGTTGCTCTATCTCTAAGAGATTTGGTGGGCAGAGCACATCATTAAATGCCACTGTTAAGCGTAGTTCGTCGGCTTCCTTGTTAGAGATGAGTCGCATGCGTTCATGTAGGAGCCTGTTGTAGTGCTTGTCAAGATATTCTTGCTCTTCAGGGGAAATGGCAAGTATTGTTTCAGTTACCCCCTAGGGAATGCACCCATGTCTGCAAGGATGTAGACATGTGCGAATACTTTGAGTTTAACATCCAACTCAGTTAAGCATTCTGCGACACTTCTATGTTCAATGAGGGCTTGCTCGGTTTCTATCTCATGCAAGGTTCTAGGAGTTTCCCTAGGCTTTAGCATAATTGGGGGCTCAGGCCTAGATGAGCAAGATTGGTCAACGCTAGGATTTCTTATGCTCTCAGGGTTTCCATGTTTCTCCTGAGGCCTTGCTACTATTGTGTCATGGTTCTCCTTGAATGTGATCGGTATAGTCTTGTCACCGTGTTGTGACAGTGTTGTATCCACCCTTGATTGGTCAATGCGAGTTCTGTTGTCAATATATTGAGTGTTGAAAGAAATCGTTGATGGTAATGGTTGCTTTGATTTTTTAGAGCACATGGATGCGTCTGAGGTTTCACCGCTACTAGGAGAGATGGCAATGGGTTCATTCATGGGTGGACTCGATACTTTATTTCTCAGCTCTTCGGTACTCTTGGTCTCAATCTTCTTGGGGTCTACAACTACTTGCAACCGCCGTTGTTGTTTTCCTTGTTTTCTCTTCCCTTTCTTAGGAAATCGAGGTGTATCCCTGGAAGACTTGGGACCTTGAACTAGGTCAGTCGTTGATGTGCTTGGTTGGGCCTCAGCATTCTCTTTGTCTAGTATGTCCTCATGGGACATAGCTGTGGCCTGTTGAATAGCCCTGCTAGGTTGTGAGGGTACAACTGTTGAGATATTGAGCTCCACTCGTGATATGCCAGGGTGACCATTGTGGATTTATGTCACCGACTTGTCAGTTGTTGCAGATGTGGTTGGTATACCACCCATGAATAATATCTAGATGACAGCTATCCTTATCTACTCTAGTTCGTGGCTCAGTTAGTATGCCACCTTAGTTAGTTGAGTTTGGTTTGAGGCCCATATATAGGGTTCTTCTATTTCTTTATACGAGAGTTCTTTTGGCTTACACAACTAAGAAGAGGAAAACTGTTTTCAGCCTCCAACTTTGTGTGTATTCCCCCATTGTGCAAGCAAGAAAGCTACAAGTGAGACTCCTTCCTTCTCTCCCACAATCTTGACATGGTATCAGAGCCTTGTTCGTGGTAAGGAGCTCAAGAAAGCAAACCAAGTTCACGGTGTTCTGGTAAGAGGACCAGTGTTGCTTTCATTTTTCTGTTTTAGGAGCAAGTCTCTGCAGGTAGCACATCTGGAAAGTGCAAGAGTGCATTGTCTCAGATTGAGACGCCCTTCGCGGTGTAGCAAGAGGGCAATATATGCTACGGGACGGGGTTTTCACCAGCGGTTGCTCTGTTTTTTTGATTTGAGGCCATTTCGGGGCCTGTTTTGGAGGCGGAAGTTTTCTGCACGCACTCAGGAAAAGGCCCTGTTTTATGCTGTGGGACCACTATTCTACAGGTCGGTGAAAAGTTATTGTAGAAATTGCATCGTATGCCTGTGCGCAGAGACATTGGGAGTTACAGAATCATCCTTGTTGCCTGTTGATGCAAAATTGTCACTAGGAAGTGACTGTGTGGTCAAATACCGCTTTTGTCAGTTTTGCAGATTTGCCCTTGTGAGGCTGAAGCTGTGTTCTTTGTAGTGACAGAATTTTTTGCAGTGTTCTGTAATGGCGTCTGATTCTCTTTCACAGATTGTCACTGAAAAGCTTGACAAGAATAACTTCCAAGCATGGAAGTTTAGAATGATGAATTTCCTTATGGGAAAATGATATTGGAAATTCGTTGCAGGAAATGAAGAAGAACCAGTTCTTCCTGATGTTCCCAATCAATAGCAAATGCAGGCATTTAAAGCATGGCATGAGAGAGCTAGGAAAGTTATGTACTGGCTGTCTATCAGCATTTCAGACTCTATGATTGTGCATATTCAAGATGCAAGTACGCCAAAGGAGGCATGGGATACTTTGTCAAAAATGTATAACACAAATACGCAAGCCAGGAAAATGTAGCTCAAGCAAGAGTTGCACAATGTGCAAAGAGAAAGTATGAGCATCCATGACTACCACATGAAGGTGAAGAAGATTGCAGATGCACTTGCTTCCATTGGGTTGCCAGTGGAAGATGATGATTTAGTTTCTGTGACCTTGAATGGTCTAGGAAAGGATTATGCACAGTTCTGAACATCCATTTCCGTTTGTGAAAGATTTCCTGATTTTGAGGAGTTGATTGCTCTTCTAATTTCTGAGGAGCAGAGAAATGGTGGTGCATCTTCTTCAGGAGGAACTTCAAAAGAAGCTGTCTTCTACTCAAATGCTGGAAGAGGTAGAGGCAGAGGTAGAGGAGGCCGATCTGGAGGTCGTGGTAGAAATCAGAATATGCAGCAAACTGAAGAAAACCAGTCCTTTGGAGGAGGACGTGGTAACTCTAGAGGCAGGGGGAGCCAAAGAGGCCGTGGTGAATGGCAAAGAGGCCAAAATGCAAACAACAATGTGATAGCAGAAAATTTTGGGTGTATTTTATGACAAAGAAAAGTGAAGTTTTTGGGCATTTCAAAACTCTTAAAGTTATGGTTGAAAAAGAAACATGCCTGCAAATAAAATGCCTAAGGTCAGATGGAGGGGGAGAGTACCTCTCAAATGAGTTTGCAAGGTTCTTGTAGGAGCATGGAATAAAGCAGCAATATTCATGTAGTCATACCCCACAACAAAATGGAATTGCAGAAAGAAAAAACAGGCATATTGGAGAGGTATCTCGTGCCATGCTCAATGAAAAAGACTTGCTAGATTTTTACCGGGCTGAAGTAGTTGCTACAGCAGTCTACATAATGAACAGGACTTCCACTGCAGCAATACATGGGATGACTCCAGAGAAGAGGTATACTGGTAGGAAACCAGATATTTCTCATTTGAAGATTTTTGGTTGCATTGCCTATGTTCATGTGCCAGATGAGTTGAGATATAAGTTGGATCCAAAAGCTGAGAAGTGCATCTTTATTGGTTACTCTCTGCAGGAAAAAAGGGTATAGATGCTATAACCCTTCTACTCGTAAGTTTACAGTGAGCAGAGATGTTGTTTTTGATGAGATGAGTAGCTGGTATAAACTAGTAAATGTGATTGATAATGTAGATGCACAAAATGGTAATGTTGCACAGAATTCACAGCAGCAGTCACAAGATATTAGTTGGGAGCGTCCTCTAGCAGTGGTTCACATTCTTCGCCATGGACAGGTAGATTGAGATCAGGAGAATCTTCTCAAAGCAATGCAGATAGTGGTATGTAGGTATCACGAAAAGGAAAAGAGAAGGTAGATCAGCCCATGTTTGATGTGAATGCAGGTCACTCTTATGTGGATGGTGAATCCAGTGGCTCAGAACAGAGCATCGATGATGAGTTGGGTATTCCTTCTATTGTTACACCTGGAGTAAGGAAGACCAGGGATGTTTTGAGAGCACCTGGGAGTGAACCTACTTTGTGCAGGTCTATCAGAGCTAGGTATCCTATGGATAGGTTGAAATATGATGGATTTACAGCCATTCACTATGCCTATATGGTCAAAGTGATATAGGAATCAGAACCCACTTCTTTTGAGCAAGTCATGGGAAAAGAAAAATGGGAGAAAGCCATGGATGAAGAAATGGATGCCTTGGAAGCAAATGCTACATGGGAATTGGTACCTTTGCCTAAAGATAAGAATGCAATTGGTTGTAAGTGGGTTTATAAGGTGAAGCACAATGCAGATGGTTCTGTGAACAGATACAAGGCAAGATTAGTAGTCAAGGGGTATGCACAAACATATGGCATTGATTATGAAGAAACATTCAGTCTGGTTGCAAGGATGGCAATCGTAAGAGCAGTCATTGCTATGGCTGCATCAAAGGGATGGTCTTTACATCATATGGATGTAAAGAATGCCTTCTTGCATGGTGATTTGCAAGAAGAGGTCTATATGGAACAACCACCAGGTTATGTGCATGCTGTTCATCCTGAGTTTGTTTGCAGGTTGAAGAAAGCCTTGTATGGCTTGAAGCAAGTACCTAGAGCATGGTCTGACAAGATAGGATAGTATCTTGTCACTATTGGCTTTCAGATTTCCAAGGCAGATTTCTCACTTTATGTGAGAAAAACAGAGAAAGGTATTATGCTGCTTGTCATTTATGTTGATGATTTGATTATCACAGGTGATAGTGATGAAGATATCCTCCATGTGAAAATGCTATTGAAGCAGAAGTTTGAGATGAAGGATTTGGGAGAGCTGCGTTATTTCTTGGGCATTGAGGTGATTAGATCACCAAGTGGGATATGGCTCTTGCAGAGGGAGTATGGATTGGACATGCTGTCCAAATATGGGATGACAGGCTGTAAGCCTATTTCAGTTCCTTTGGAGCAGAATGTGAAGCTGAGCGCAGATGCAGGTGAGCTTCTGGAAGACCCTACTATGTACATACGCATAGTAGGAAGTTTGATTTATATGACTATTACCAGGACAGATTTGAGCTATGCTGTTGGATTGGTAAGTCAGTTTATGCAAGCTCCAAGGAAACCGCATTTGGATGTGGCTAGACGCATACTTAGATATGTGAAGTCCACAATGCAGTATGGACTATTTTATGAGACTGGGATTCAAATATAGTTGCATGGATACACTGATGCTGATTGGGCTGGTAGTATTTCTGATAGACGATCTACCAATGGATATATGTTCTCTTTTGGGAGTGCTGGAGTCACTTGGAGCAGCAAGAAACAGCCTATAGTTGCCTTGTCGAGCACAGAGGCTGAGTACAGGGGCTCAGCAATGGCTACATGTGAGGTAGCTCGGTTGTATAAGCTAATTTATGATATGCATCAGCCTACAGATGGGCCAGTTGTCATTTATTGTGACAACATGAGTAGTATACACTTGGCAAATAACCCAGTCTATCATGCTAGAACAAAGCACATTGAGGGGCATTATCACTATGTGTGAGAGAGGGTTTTACTAGGTCTTATTGATCTAGTTTATGTCAGCACAGAGAATCAGGTAGCTGACATATTTACGAAGGCATTGGGCGCAGAGAAGCTGCGCAAGTTCAAAGACCTGCTTGGTGTGCAAGAATTGGGATTGAGCTCGAGGGGGAGTGTTGAGATATCGAGCTGCACTCGTGATATGCCAGGGTGACCGTTGTGCATTTATGTCACCGACTTGTCAGTTGCAGATGCGGTTGGTACACCGCCTATGAATAATAGCTAGATGATAGCTATCCTTATCTACTCTAGTTCGTGGCTCAGTTAGTATGCCACCTTAGTTAGTCGAGTTTGGTTTGAGACCCATATATAGGGTTCTTCTATTTCTTTGTACGAGAGTTCTTTTGGCTTACACAACTAAGAAGAGGAAAACTGTTTTCAGCCTCCACCTTTGTGTGTATTCCCCCATTATGCAAGCAAGAAAGCTACAAGTGAGACTCCTTCCTTCTCTCTCACAATCTTGACAACAACTGCCTCTCTTTTTGGAGAGTCTAGCTCTTCATCTAATTCCCCTCTGTTTAGCTCCTCAAGCCTAGGCTTTAGGTGCTTTGGAAGTGCTGGAGTTGTCAAGGATGTTGGTTGCGACACCTCCTCCATCGGTGAATGGCTAAGGACACGTTCTGCAAGGGGCATCGTCACGGCCAAGGGCTGTGATTGTTGTGATCCTTGATTGGAAGTAGTAGCAGCTAGTTCAATGGACTGGCTACTATTGGTGGATTGCAATGTTAAGTCCTTAGACCGATCGGAAGTAGTCGTGTCTTTTGTTGCCCTTTGAGCATTCACTTGTGTAGATCAAGCATTAGTTGATCTAGTCACATTAGGTTGCACATGCATATCCTTGGGCCGAGAGCTACGGGTGGTGTCATGTCCCACCTCTTGGATATCTCAAAGCTTAGATGGAGATAGAGGTTGGGATTGAGCAGCTGTACTTGATGGCCACTGTTGTGCTTTTTGTGTCCGTTTAGGGAAAGAGGGTGTAGGAGATCTGGGACTCTTAGGTGGACTTGGCACTAGCCGAAAGATTTGCTTGCGACTGTTAGACAATTGTGCCATTTGCTTTGTTGAGAAATTAGCCTTCTTATGAGCAGCATTATGCTTGTGGTGCTCATGATCCTCTTGGGAAGTCAAAAGCTCTTTGAGCACTAGTGGTCTTTGTGCACACTCAATGGTTACATCTGACATCTGCTTATTAAGCATGCTAGGTTCTTCCTTTCTAATACTCATGTTTGGTTTCTTGCCTTGAGACCTAGATTTTCTCTTAGATTTCCTCCTATGCTTCTTTGCTTTTGATGCAATCTGGCCTTTAGCTGATAGAGGCGGTTTAGCAGGGGGTTTTGGTACCCAAATCCATCGGTTACCTGCGCAATACCCTTGAGCATGTAGCGATGCTTTGGATATCCATCGCGGTATTGTGCTAGCTCTCCATCTGTGCCGTCGTCTATAAGGCTTGGGCTTCTTTCGTGGTCTTCTACTATGTTTGTAAGTTCGACGCCTACCCTTGGCATTGTCTCCTGACCTTCTTGTTTCAAGACTGGCCTCACTCACTGGTTCGGGTATGGGCATGTCAAAATGTTCCTAGTGATGAACTTACAAGTTCGGGTAAGTTCATCACTAGGCTTGCTTGGCATGTCAAAATGTTCCTTGCCTTTCCCTTGAGGTTTGATGAGGCCACCCTTACTAAAGGTTGTGATTATCCTCACACCCGGTAGTGTCAAGTGTATCCTCTGGGTGACATAGTCGGCCTCACACTTGGTTGCCCTTTTGAAGGGTCATTCAAGGAGGGTTTCCTTTCCACAACTAACACTATTTGGAGGAACATGGAATAGGACAGGCAAACTTTTAGTTTCAATAGTTACAAGGATTTTGCACTTTCCTATGAGTTTTTGTGGGTGTCCCCTGTAAGGACTAAGAGTTGCATTAGTCGGTGTGAGCTTTGGTTGGCCTAGTAGGGTCCATGCTTCATAGGTCAAGATATTAAAATTTGCCCCTTCATCAATGAGAGCATTGACATTATGCTCTCTTTTTGTGGTGATTTTGACCCTAAGATAAGAAGGCGGTACTATGTCTTCATCTTTCGGGTCTTGGCTTATAAATTTAAGCCTTGTAACAAATGCCCTTGAGTCCCCAACTGCACGACTAGATGTGGATTCTCCACTGATGTCTTGGATTGTCTGTGCAATGCTATTCAAGGTGCATCTATCCTTAGGACTGTCATATCTAGTCATCCTTACAATTGTAGCTTGATATTGTTGATTTTCGCTTTGACCAGATGCAGTTCGAATGCAACATATATGTGTTTTTGTAGTGTGGCCTTTTTGCCCTTGTTGGCTAGATTGGCCCATTGAGATTCTAGGGTCTCTGTTTGTCTTTGTTCGGGTATGGGCTTTTGGTTGCTCCTTTCGAGTGAGAATCCATGCTTGTGTAGAGCCATTACTACACTAGGATCTAATTTGGAGGCCCTATCATGGCATGCATTTTCTCTCCAACCTACTTGGGGGAGGTGTGGAGGGGGTAGAGTCCCCTCTGCAGGGGTCCAAGGGGGCAGTTCCCCTCAGTCCGTAGGGCCGTTACGCTAAACACCATGTGAGATTTGAAGGATCGTTTGTAGCCAAAATTTGAACTACTTGCTCTGGATTTCCGCCCAATGATGGATCTATGATGTGCTTTCGGCTCTATAGGGTCTCTGGGTCAGTTTGAAGGATTAGATGTTAAAATTTTGAAGCTATCCAAATTCGGCCCAATAGGTCCAAATTGTAGGGGCCGAATGTCTAATTCGACCGGGCCGAGTGGTAGGTGTCTGAGTCTCGGGTGGGGTTGGGCCGAGTCAGCTAGGGACCAAATATCAAGTTGGTCCGAATGCTTGATTCGGACCTATATGGAAATTGTGGGCCGAGTGTGTTGCTCGGACGGGCTGAGTTGTCATGGCTGAGAGCCGAATGATCGAGTCAGGTGGGCTGAGTATCAAGTGTTCCAAATGCTTCACTTGGACGGGCCGAGTGAAAGGCGTCTGAGTGTAGCTGATCAAGGCCCGAATACTAAAGGGCCAAATGGCTGAGTGGTCCGAGGGCCGATTTTGGGACTCAGTCCATGTTAACCCTCAAACGAACGAAGGTGGAAAATCCTGAAAAGCTAAAGCAGAAGACAAAGAAAAAGGCCAAGGCAAAGAGAAACGGAAGACAAAGACGCGCAAGGAGAAGAGTCCTAAATAAGGAAGAAAGGCGCACAAGGAAAAGCGCAAGTCAAAACTTTTGTAAAAGAGCGCAAGCGCATCATGGTTTAATTCAAGGAACGCTGGGCTCTCACCCGTGCAATTTGTAAATGTAGATAGGCGGTGGAAAGAAAGCTAGGAATATAGAAGGACAATGGGAAAATGGGGCCTAGGCTACGACCGGCCATGTAAAAAAGGGGATGACCGCCCAAAAGGGATTTAGGGTTTTGTATATAAAGTTGAAAAGTGAATGAGAAGCTCATTCTTGTGTGTGGCCAAAAGTAGCTCTCCTCCTCCTCTTCTTCTTCTTCTTCTTCTTGTTCTTGCTTGCTTGAGCTTGTGCTTGAGAGAGGGAGTGTGAGAGTGTGAGGGAGTGAGTGTGTGAGGGTGAGGGACCGAGGAGAAGAAGCTCTCCATCTTCTCCTCTCTTCTTCTCTTCTCTTCTCTTGCTCGCAGCAATGGAGCTTGGAGCGGGAGGATCGAGCTTGCTTGAAGCTTGCACTTGGATCATGGAGCTATCGGAGTGCGCGGGAGAGGAGGTAACTCGAGCGTAATGGAGGTAAGCTCACTACACCCGTAGGTATGGATGGCGCGTCGGTTATGTGAGAGGTAGCCATTAGTGCTCAGCTTGGAACACTTGAAACAATAAGCGGTCCGTGGATCTTGGCGGTTGAGTGAAAGCTACCACATTTTGGTTCCGTTGCCGCGACAACGGATTCAAGCCTTGAGTGCTTGCGTGCTTCGAATCGAGCATCAAAGTAAGGGTCTCCCCGAACCGGTGCTTGAGATAGGTAGGAAGTGAGGGGGTTGAAGATGGTATTTGATCTCCTTGGCAAGTAGGTTTTCGTTTTGTTTGAGGTTTATGTTGAGAGATGGAGTAGTGTAGGTATTTACTTTGTGATTTGGATGCATTAGAGTAGGAGAAAACAAGGAAAAACAAAGAAAACAAGCACCAGGGTTTACTATTGCAAAACAGGGTAAAAATCGTGCAAGAATTGGCAAAAAGCTTGCTAGTGATGCCTAAGATCGGCATGTGAGTGATTGGGGGCACCAACACCATGCCTGGGAAGGGGTATAAGAGCCAGGAGGCCAAGGGAGAGCTCATTTGTGACTGTTCAGTTTGAGAAAGAGAGAGAGAGAGAGAGAGAGAGAGAGAGAGAGGGAGAGAGAGAGAGAGAGAGAGAGAGAGAGAGAGAGAGAGAGAGAGAGAGAGAGAGAGGGAGCCATTGCACGATCTGCCTGATCTAGCCATTGACGAGCCTATTGCGCTAACCAGGTACATAAAACCCTTCCCCTATCATTCTAGATAGGACATGGAGGTTCGTGCTTGGAATGGTTGAGTAAATCACAAGAATCGAGCAAGATCGGCATCGCGCTGTTTTCGTCATGCCGCATTCGGCCTATCCGAGCGGTCGCTTCTGGGCCGAGTCCCAGAATCGGCCCTCGGTCCCTTACCATTCGGCCACTCGGCCCGAAACCCTAGTTGGCCCTTGGACCCGGACCTCGGACCTTTCGAGGCAACTATCTGAGTCAACCCACTCGGCCGTCTGAGTCAAACTCTTTGCCACGTGGCACATTCGGCCTGGGGCCACACCCGAAATTCGGCCCTCGGCCAATGTTCCGTTCGAATTATCATGTCCGAACCTACCATTCGGCCCGTTCGAATAAAAATCATCCTAGCCAGATCTGGAGATTCGGCCCTTGACCTTGTGCCATTCGGCCCGTCCGAGCGACCCACTCGGTCTTTGCGATTCGGACCAGTTGGTTCGAATGCAACTTTTTGTCAAATCTGTCAGAAATTCGACCCGACCCGGCAAACACGCATTCGCGAAACCTGCTGAAATCCTTCGGGTGCTCAGAACTTGGTTCTGGCATACGTAATAGGAAAAAACCGTAGCAACAGTCGCTTTGCAGCCAGGGGTAGGCAATTGCGAGACATAGAGACTTAGACGCAAACCGATGAGTTGCAAAACTTGATTGGCCAAAAACGAACGCTGCAACATATTAAAAAGCCGCTAAACCCGCCAAGATGACCGAAAAATTGACCAACAAACCTATCAGGCCAAAACGACACGAGAGTGCGTAAGACACTTAGAAATTAGTTGCCACACTCACCTTGAATTTTCGCACTTGTAGCACACTTAAGGAAATTGAAAGCCTGATTGAGCACAAGCACACAGGAGAGGACACACACGTTGAGTGGCCATAAATTGAGGATTGTATTCGATAAAGGAACTTACTCGGATAAAACCACTCGAGGACCCCACCAGTAGGAGAGGACCCCCGCAGAGTGGGCCCTACCCCCTCTGCACCTCCCCCAAGTAGGTTGGAGAGAAAGCGCGCGTCATGACAGGTCCTCCAAATTGGACCCTAGCGTAGCAATAGCTCTACACGAGCATGGATTCGTCCTGGCAAAAGAGCAACCAAAAGCCCGTGCCCGAACAGAGACCAACAGAGACCCTAGAACCTCAATAGGCCCATCTAGCCAACAAGGGCAAAAAGGCCACACCGCAAAAACACATACGTGTTGCATTCGGACTGCATCTAGTCAAGGCAGAAAGCAACAACATCAAGCTACAGTCGTGAGAATGACTAGATATGACAATCCTGACGATAGATGCTCCTTGAGTAGCACTACACCAATGATCCAAGGCACTAGTGGAGAATCCACATCTGGTCGTGTAGTTGGGGGCTCAGGGGCATCCGTCAGAAGGCTTAAATGGACAAGCCAGGACCCGAAAGATGAAGACATGGTACCACCTGCTTATTTTAGGGTCAAACTCACCACGAAAAGAGAGCATACTATCGATGCTCTGATTGATGAAGGAGCAGATTTTAACATCTTGACCTATGAATTATGGACCCTACTAGGCCAACCAGAGCTCACAGCGACTAGTGCAACTCTTAGCTCTTATGGGGGACACCCACAGGCACTCATAGGGAAGTGCAAATTCCTTGCGACAATTGAAATGGAAAGCTTGCCTATCATATTTCATGTTCCTCCAAATAGTGCTAGCTGCAGGAAAGAAACCCTCCTAGGAAGACCCTTCAAAAGGGTGACCAAGTGTGAGGCTGACTATGTAGTACAGAGGATACACCTGACACTACCGGGTGTTAGAATAGTCACGACCTTTAGCAAGGGTGACCTCATCGAACCTCGAGAGAAAGGCAAGCAGGGTGCTGACATGACAGTCAAGCCTGCTAACGACATCGAGGACTTGTTGGAAGAGTTAATACAAGTGCAGGTAGAACGACGAGAACCAGTGAGTGAGGCCATGCCAGAAACAAGAAGGTTAGGAGACATTGCGAAGGACGGGCTTTGGACTTACAAACATCGTAGAAGACCCCAAAAGAAGCCCAAGCCTTATAGACAGAGGCATCGACGGAGAGTCTATACAACACTGTGATGGATATCCAAAGCGTTGCTACTGGCTCAAGGGTATTATGCAGGTAACCGATGGATTTGGATACCAAAATCCCCTGCTAAATCGCCTCCATCAAGCGGAAGGCCAGAGTGCATCAAAAGCAATGAAGCACAGGAAGAAATCTAAGAGAAACTCTAGGTCTCGAGGCAACAAACCAGACATGATTGTTCAAGAGAAAGAGCCTCAGCCTAGCATGCTAAATAAACAGATGTCACATGTAGCCATTGAGCATGCACAAATGTCATTCGTGCCCAATGAGCCCTTGATCTCCCAAGGGGAGAACAAGCATCATAGGCACAACATTGCTCATGGCAAGACTGCTTGCTCAATAAAGAAAATGGCACAATCGTCTAATAGCCTTGAGCAAATCATACAGCTAGTGCCAAGTCCACCCAAGAGTCCTAGATCTCCTACATCCTCTTTTTCCAAACGGACACAGGAAGCACAACAGCGGTCGTCAATGGCGGCTACTCACTCCTAATCCCTATCTCCATCGAGGCGTCCAAATATCCGAGAGGAGGGACAGGACGCCATCCGTAGCTCTCGACCCAAGGATAGGCCTAAGCAACCTAATGTGACTAGATCGATCTACACAGATGAGTGCTCAAAGGGCAACAAAAGACACGACCACTTCCAATCGCCCAAGGGACTTGGCACCGCAATTCACTGAGGGTAGCCAACCCACTAAACTCGCGGCTACTACGTCCAACCACTTGGCCATGACAGTGACCCTTGCAGAGCGTGTCCCTAGCAGTTTACCTGTGGAGGAGGTGTCACAACCAACTTCATTGACAACTCCAACACTTCCAAAGTGCCTAAAGCCTGGGCTGGAGGAGTTAAACTCAAGACAATTGGCCGAAGAGCTAGGTAGTTGTGCTCTCACAACCTAGCAAGGCTATTCAACAGGCCACGGCCATGTCCCATAAGGACACACTAGAGAAGGAGAATGATGAGGCCCAACCAAGCACATCAATGGTTGACCTAGCCCAGGGTCCTGAGTTGTTGAGAGATGCACCTTCACTAACCAAGAAAAAGAGGAGGAAACAACAAAGACAACAGCAATCACATGTGGTTATGGAGCCCAAGAGCCTTGAGACCAAGAGCGATGGAGAGCTGGGGAATAAAGCATCAAGCCCACCCATCAATGAACCCATTGATGTCTCTCTTGATAGCGGTGAAACCTCAGCCACATCTGTGTGCTCTGAAAAATCAAAGCAGCCATTACCATCAACAATTGCTTCCAGCACACAATCCACTGACAATAAAACTCACATCGATCAATCAAGAGTGGATGCAACATCGTCACAACAGGGTGACAAATCTATACTAGTCACATCTAAGAAGAACCCGGACAAAATAGCAGCAAAACCTCAGGAAAAACGCACAATCCCTGAGAGCATAAGCAATCCTAGCGTTGACCAATCTTGCTCTTCTAGGCCTGAACCCCCAGCTAGACTAAAGCCTAGACAAATTCCTAGAACCTTGCATGAGATGGCAATCGAGCAAGCCCTCATTGAACATAGAAGTGCCGCAAAATGCTTATCTGAGTTGGATGCTAAGCTCAAGGTGTTCGCACGAGTCTACGTGCTTGCAAATGTGGGCACAATCCCCAAGGAGTAGCTTGAAGATTACTTGCCCTTCCCTCTATCCTGGGAGGAGCAAGAACATCTTAACGAGCACTATGATAGGCTTCTACATGAACGCATGCGACTCATCGCTGACGAGGAAGCCAACGAATTGCGCTTAACTGTCACGTTCAATGAAGTGCTCTGCCGACCGAATCTCATAGAAATAGAGCAACTAAAGTGACTAACAAAGGGCCAAAGTCAATTTGAACAGCGTTGGTGTGAAAATCGCGTTGCAATGGCCGAACTAGGGGCTCGGATCATGACAGTCTTTGAGGAGCGATTGGCCAAATGGCGGTCTCAAAGAGACCCAACCTATGTGGCACCAACTTCCCTTCGAGTAGCTAACTGGCATTTGGGGTGTGGACTTAGCTGGAACTAGCCTAGAGAGCTCCTTGATTGATAAGGTTCTCACTGAGGAGGAGTTACACATTGCCAGTAGACTCGGACAAGGTTCCACGCTACTCGATGTGGCAAAATATATGTATCAGTACTAAGTAAGCTGCCACGAGTGTTGGATGCGTGTGCCATGCTCCAGTACAACCCTGAGTTCTACAATTGGTTCTTATCCTTGTGAAGTGACATGGATCCATAAATATGTATATAAATAAACACTGATGTTTGTGTCACCATGTATAAACAACATCAACACACACAAGCAATGATAGTCAAGCGCAGGGAGAAGAGTTAGGTTGGACAAGCTAAGCTTCTCAAATCCTCCTTTTATCACGCATCTAAAAGTCGTGTGACCATCCCCATCTCCAAGTGAAGGGCATGCAACCCACATTACCGCCCCAGGGACCAACAACTCTGATGGTGTAGACAGGGTCCCCCTACGAGGAAAGCATGGGGAGCCAAAAACAGCTAGCTTGCAAGGACGCTCTCCGTAGCCGACGGGAACGTGCAGCACGTGCCCCTCCACCGGTGCGCTACGTGCCCACCCTCAAAAGGTACGCGAAGAAGCGAGGCCCTAAACGACACTGTCTCAGACGAAGGCTGAAGAATCCTCGGGCCAAGAGTGCCGCGACTTAAAGAAACGCACAGCATGTGGCAACGCCAGTTGCACATACCCCCAACGCACGCTCGGGCACCACGTGCTCACAAAGTGACAAAGCGGCCAGGGATAGGGCAGAATTTAATAAATTGTTTAAAGACATTCTGGAAATGGCAACGGCCCGGGACTACACTATTCATGTCCCGGCCGACATGTTCCCCGCCCAGCCTCATGGGAACCCCGCACTAGCACCGCCCCGGTCACCTAGCCAACCGGACTCACCTCGGCTCGTACCTATCGACTGAATCCCTATAATGTACAAGTAGCTCGACAAGTCAGCATGCCGGAACATTTTGTTTTTTGATGAGTAAAGGGACATCCCCACTTGTACACGTTCCCGTTACTTCTCGTTAATGTATGCGACCTTAACAAGCAACGAAATAGGCATCCCAATGGATATCATAGAATTCTGAAAAATTATGTCTTACCATGATTGCATTTGTTCGATGCACTTAGCACAAGCGAACATATACTCTCACGAAGTGACAAGTGGATGCAGGATAATACAGGTCTTTGTGCGAAAGTGCTCAGTGCCCGATCACCGCAAGACCATTGACCCACGAAGAGCCGCGACAAAGCCACGCTGCCGAAAGTAAAAAATCACCCTTGTCGACTAACCACATCGCATGGCCCAACGCACGTTCATGGGCCACACTCCCTTTCTGGGTCAAGCCCTATAGTTGGCTCACAGCAATCGTTACCTCAACTGTACCAACATTGCGTGTGTCACAAGCAGGTTTGAATATCTCAAGTGTACCTCCCCATCTCAACGACTGCTTCTCTAACAACGAGGTTAGGGCACAATCATCACTGTAATATCCATTTCTTGAGCCTTCGAAGCTTGACATTTTCCAACCCACTGAAAGGCTGATAGCCTCAACATATTGCAATGGTTGTACTCAGGCAAGTCAAAAAAAAAAAAGAACAGAAATGAACGAAAAGAAGCACTCACAATCACAGCATAGCACCTAGGGGTCCTCAAATTAGGTATGTCCAGTGACCTTGATCGAATGGCTCCGTCCCTAGTCCCCTAGCCCTTTAGCATCACCCACAATTGTTCAGGGCACATCAAGGGCAGGACATACCTAGGGAGCTGGTCTCGCCTATGGTTAGACCTGTCACCTTGACCCACTTGCACAACTCCCTCTTGCATTCAGCCTTAATGCCATTGCAATCAATTGTGGTAAGCCCTGCACGATTCGCCATGAAATGTACACCGTCCTCATCAAGCAAGTCCATTAGCGTCAAGCTACCGAAAGTGCAGTGTCCCTGTATTCAATTATGCTACGTCGTGCAGTCACCATGCAAAGGATGTCTCATATACCTTCACGTGTACTTCTTCTCAACATGGACACATAGTTATAAGAAACAAGCCCGTGGTCTTCCAACTACGTATATCTAAGTATGCAAGAGAACACATAATATCTGCACCAAAGTATATACACACTTTGGGTTCTCAAGTGCAGGACAATACTCTCAGCTTGCTTAGAGTTTGACCTGTCTCCCAAACTAATCAAAATATGTCTTGTGCACGATAAAAAGACTAGCACTACCCCTTAGGGAGAGACCACATGAGAGGTTTTCAATTGCAGGTATTGAAGACTCAAACAAAGGTGTCGTTCGCTCTTCATCAACACTCAACTCTGAATTCCTATCCTTATCACCCTATAAGCCTAGCACTACCCCTTAGGGAGAGACCACATGAGAGGTTTTCAATTGCAGGTATTGAAGACTCCAACAAAGGTGTCGTTCGCTCTTCATCAACACTCAACTCTGAATTCCTATCCTTATCACCCTGTAAGACTAGCACTACCCCTTAGGGAGAGACCACATGAGAGGTTTTCAATTGCAGGTATTGAAGACTCCAACAAAGGTGTCGTTCGCTCTTCATCAACACTCAACTCTGAATTCCTATCCTTATCACCCTGTAAGCCTATCAAGAATCAGCATGTATGGAATTAGCCTGTAAGCGTATCAAGAATCAGCATGTATGGAATCCCCAACAAACCGCTACTTGTACTCCATCAGTGCAACCCCCCAAATAACAGTCCTACCACCAGCTCCCATTGCCCTACCACCTATCACTCAACCCACCAATGTGCCCCAATGACCTTCATCCCCACCACTACCAACACTCCGCCATGGCAACCACAGACGTCCTTGCCACCCACGTCTTCGGTGCATGCTAAATGCTTGCTACCTATGACGGTGAGTGCCATGGGACTGGCACTCATCTAGGAAGGGGGTAATGTTAACCCTCAAACGAACGAAGGTGGAAAATCCTGAAAAGCTAAAGCAGAAGACAAAGACAAAGGCCAAGGCAAAGAGAAATGGAAGACAAAGACGCACAAGGAGAAGAGTCCTAAATAAGGAAGAAAGGTGCACAGGGAAAAGCGCAAGTCAAAACTTTTGTAAAAGAGCGCAAGCACATCATGGTTTAATTCAAGGAGCGCCCGGGCTCTCACCCGTGCAATTTGTAAATGTAGATAGGCAGTGGAAAGGAAGCTACGAAGATAGAAGGACAATGGGAAAATGGGGCCTATAGGCTAGGGCCGGCCATGTAAAAAAGGGGAAAAGGGGATGACTGCCCAAAAGGGATTTAGGGGTTTGTATATAAAGTTGAAAAGTGAATGAGAAGCTCATTCTTGTGTGTGGCCAAAAGTAGCTCTCCTCTTCTTCTTCTTCTTCTTCTTCTTGCTTGCTTGAGCTTGTGCCTGAGAGAGGGAGTGTGAAAGTGTGAGGGAGTGAGTGTGTGAGGGTGAGGGACCGAGGAGGAGAAGCTCTCCATCTTCTCATCTCTTCTTCTCATCTCTTCTCTTCTCTTGTCTTGCTCGCGGCAATGGAGCTTGGAGCTTGGAGCGGGAGGATCGAGCTTGCTTGAAGCTTGCACTTAGATCGTGGAGCTATCGGAGTGCGAGGGAGAGGAGGTAACTCGAGCGGCACGGAGGTAAGCTCACTACACCCGTAGGTATAGATGGCGCGTAGGTTATGTGAGAGGTAGCCATTAGTGCTCGGCTTGGAACGCTTGAAACAATAAGCGGTCCGTGGGTCTTGGCAGTTGAGTGAAAGCTCCCACATTTTGGTTCCGTTGCCAGGACAACGGATTCAAGCCTTGAGCGCTTGCGCGCTTCGAATCGAGCATCAAAGTAAGGGTCTCCCAGAACCAGTGAGATAGGTAGGAAGTGAGGGGGTTGAAGATGGTATTTGATCTCCTTGGCAAGTAGGTTTTTGTTTTGTTTGAGGCTTATGTTGAGAGATGTAGTAGTGTAGGTATTTACTTTGTGATTTGGATGCATTAGAGTAGGAGAAAATAAGGAAAAACAAAGAAAACAAGCACCAGGGTTTACTGTTGCAAAACAGGGCAAAAATCGTGCAAGAATTGGCAAAACGCTTGCTAGTGATATCTAAGATCGGCATGTGAGTGATTGGGGGCACCAACACCATGCCCGAGAAGGGGTATAGGAGCCAGGAGGCCAAGGGAGAGCTCATTTGTGATTGTTCAGTTTGAGAAAGAGAGAGAGAGAGAGAGAGGGAGCCATTGCATGATCAGCCCGATCTAGCCATTGACGAGCCTACTGCACTAACCAGGTACATAAAACCCTTCCCCTATCATTCTAGATAGGACATGGAGGTTCGTGCTTGGAATGGTTGAGTAAATCACAAGAATCGAGCAAGATCGGCATCGTGCTATTTTTGTCGTGCTGCATTCGGCCTGTCTGAGCGGTCGCTTCTGGGCCGAGTCCCAGAATCGGCCCTTGGCCGCTTACCATTCGGCCACTCGGCCCAAAACCCTAGTCAGCCCTCGGATCGTCCAAGGCAGCTGTCCGAGTCAACCCACTCGGTCGTCCGAGTCAAGCTCTTTGCCACATGGCACATTCAGCCCGGGGCCACACCCGGAATTCGGCCCTCGGCCAACGACCCGTCCGAATTATCCTGTCCGAACCTGCCATTCGGCCCGTCCGAATAAAAATCATCCTAGCCAGATTTGGAGACTCGGCCCTTGACCCTGTGCCATTCGGCCCGTCCAAGCGACCCACTCGGTCCCTGCGATTCGATCAGTTGGTCCGAATGCAACCTTTTGTCAAATCTATCAGAAATTCGACCCGACCTGGCAAACATGCATTCACGAAACTTACCAAAATCCTTCAGGTGCTCAGAACTTGGTTCTGGCATACGTAATAGGAAAAAACCGTAGCAACAGCTGCTTTGCAGCCAGGGGTAGGCAATTGCGAGACACATAGACTTAGACACAAACCGCTGAGTTGCAAAACTTGATTGGCCAAAAACGAATGCTGCAACATATTAGAAAGCCGCTGAACCCACCAAGACGACCGAAAAATTGACCAACAAACCTATCAGGCCAAAACGACACGAGAGTGCGTAAGACACTTAGAAATTAGTTGCCACACTCACCTTGAATTTTCACACTTGAAGCACACTTAAGAAAATTGAAAGCCTGATTGAGCACAAGCACACAGGAGAGGACACACACGTTGAGTGACCATAAATTGAGGATTGTATTCGATAAAGGAACTTACTCGGATAAAACCACTCGAGGACCCCACCAGTAGGAGAGGACCCCCGCAGAGCGGGCCCTACCCCCTCTGCACCTCCCCCAAGTAGGTTGGAGAGAAAGCGCGCGTCATGACAGGTCCTCCAAATTGGACCCTAGTGTAGCAATAGCTCTACACGAGCATGGATTCGTCCTGGCAAAAGAGCAACCAAAAGCCCGTGCCTGAACAGAGACCAACAGAGACCCTAGAACCTCAATAGGCCCATCAAGCCAACAAGGGCAAAAAGGCCACATCGCAAAAACACATACGTGTTGCATTCAGACTGCATCTAGTCAAGGCAGAAAGCAACAACATCAAGCTACAGTCGTGAAAATGACTAGATATGACAGTCCTGACGATAGATGCTCCTTGAGTAGCACTACACCAATGATCCAAGGCACCAGTGGAGAATCCACATCTGGTCGTGTAGTTGGGGACTCAAAAGCATCCGTCAGAAGGCTTAAATGGACAAGCTAGGACCTGAAAGATGAAGACATGGTACCATTTGCTTATCTTAGGGTCAAACTCACCACGAAAAGAGAGCATACTATCGATACTCTGATTGATGAAGGAGTAGATTTTAACATCTTGACCTATGTATTATGGACCCTACTAGGCCAACCAGAGCTCACACCGACTAGAGCAACTCTTAGCCCTTATGGGGGACACCCACAGGCACTCATAGGGAAGTGCAAAATCCTTGTGACAATTGAAACGGAAAGCTTGCCTATCCTATTTCATGTTCCTCCAAATAGTGCTAGCTGCGGGAAAGAAACCCTCCTAGGAAGACCCTTCAAAAGGGTGATCAAGTGTGAGGCTGACTATGTAGCACAGAGGATACACCTGACACTATTGGGTGTAAGAATAGTCACGACTTTTAGCAAGGGTGACCTCATTGAACCTCGAGGGAAAGGCAAGCAGGGTGCTGACATGACAGTCAAACATGTCTTGAATCCCATATGCATAGTGAGGATAGTGGAGAAGCTGGAAAGCTATAAAAGCATGTACTTGGTTCACTTTTTAATGCAATGCTATTGTACTTTGTACTTAGAGTTTGTAAATGTATCCACTCAAGATTGTATTTATGAGTCTAAGCTAATCTGTCTTGGAACAACCTAATTCACTTGAGTGAAAGTCTGTGTCTAGTCATCAAACTTCATGTCTCTTGCTTATGAGTTCAAGCCTCCATAGCTAAACTGTGTTCAAGATCCATGTTTGTCAACATGGTATCAGAGCCATGCTGAGCTTAATTTAGCTCTTCTCCCTACTTCTCCAACTTCTCATAGCTCAACTCTAGCTCAGGATAAGTATTTGAGTTCATCTCCTACTTTATTCTCACACATCTCTTCTTGGCCACCATAGCTAGACTGCACCTATCTTCAATTGAGCACTTAGATCTCATCAAACAGGTGATTTCAACTCGAGGTGTCTTATGGGAAACTCTTCATCTACTCCCAGTGCAGCTCCCCATCACAACAAAGTGTGAGATTGTTCACTGTGGAGCCTAGTATTACGAGAATTTGACCTCGTTTTCCTGTCTATGCCAGATCTTGGTTGTACTGTTGTTGCCAATCACACAATTCGCCATTCCGCGTGCGAGCATAGAAAAATTAAAGCTTATTATATGAGGCATCTTCTCAACAAATATTTCATCAAATGATCCACGTATCAAGCTACTACAACTGAATACTCAGTCGCCTCTGTAACCCTTATTCCACCATAGCTCACTTACACTAAGAACTCATAAAACTCCTCATTTTTCTCACTCCAGTGTCTGCCACCTTGATCTGAGTTTGAACTCAATCCCCAGCAAAAACTTCAGCAAGAGGAAGGTTTGAGAAACCTAACCATCAACATAAGCATTAACATCAAGTTTAACATCAAGGTTTTCATTCAAGACGTAGTATCTATTGATACTCAAATAGTGCTTCTTGGCACTTGAGTTTTTCAACTTACTCAAAAGTAACTCATCTTTTGATTCCTGTTTCAAAGATTAGTCTCATGTTGTGTAATGATTTAAAGTCACATTGATCAAATCCCTTGTAAATCTCAATCTTCTTGTAAAAGGATAGAGTGTTCGCGTGGTAAGACCTCCTTCTAAGATGACTGAACTGGAACAAATAGCAAAGTTTAATGGTGAAGACTTTCACGCATGGAAGGAGAAAACCATGTACCATCTCATAAGAAAAGACCTCGGGGATCTCTTTGAGGAAGATGATGCAGATGACAAGAAAGAAGATGCTAAAGAGGAGGATGTTGTAGAAGACCAGCCTAAAACAAAGGCATGGAAGAAGATGAATGACAAAGCTCTAGGCATTATTTCCTGGGGTCTATCAGATGATGTATTACACCACATCTCTGGCATCAAGGATACAAAGAAAGCATGGGAAGAACTTGACAAGATCTTTGGTACACAAGCAAAGAACTCAAAGGTAAAATTACTTATGCAGTTTTATAAGTTGGATATAAAAGACAGTCCATCTATGACTATACACATCAATAAATTCAAGAGCCTTAAAACTCAGCTAGAGACTTTAAAAAGAACATTGATGAGGATGAGGCAATAGCAGCGCTACTTGTCATGTTAATCACGAACCATATGAGAACCTTGTTTCAACACTAGGTAATGTTCCTAGTCTCTCACTTAAAGATATTGAGAACTCTCTTCTTGTTGATGAAGAGAACAAATAGAAGAAAAAAAATGCAAAATATGGTATCCCATCTAGGGAAAATCTCTTATACACCAAAGGAGCTACTGGACCCAAAGGAAGAGGTTGAGGATTCATCATCGACAACAAAGGTCGGATGACATGTCATTATTGTGGTAAGACTGGCCATATTGCTAGTGAATGTTTTCACAAGAAAAGAGAATAGCAGATACAGAATGACCACCACCAAAGTCAATTCATGAATGAAGAAGAAGAAGAAGATGCTTCCGCTACCACCAACAACTCTGGCAGATTGTTTTAAGGAATTTGTTCTCATATAGTGGATTTGCTTTGTAAAAACCCTTGCCAAAGATGTAAAGTCTCAAGCTTTAACTTGACTACGTTGCCTATGAGCTAGTCTCTCGGGCCATGTTATCATGGATTTTCTTTGTAAAAACCCTTTCCAAAGATGTAAAGTCTCAAGCTTTAACTTGACTAGACTGCCTATGAGCTAGTCTCCTAGGCCATGTTATCATGAAGGGGGCAAAAGTCAGCAAGGTAGGGACTCATTATTTGAGGGGGGTGTTGAGAAATAACAAATTATGTATGCTCCAGGATGACATGTCCTAAATCCCATATGCACAGTGAGGATAGTGGAGAAGCTGGAAAGCTATAAAATCATGTGCTTGGTTCACTTTTTAATGCAATGCTATTGTACTTTGTACTTAGAGCCTGTAACTCTATCCACTCAAGATTGTGTTTATGAGTCCAAGCTAATCTATCTTGGAACCTAATTCACTCGAGTGAAAGTCTGTGCCTAGTCATTAGTCTTCATGTCTCTTGCTTACAAGTTTAGGCCTCCATGATATAGCTAAATGGTGTTCAAGATCCATGTTTGTCAATAGCCTCTACCTTTTAGCTTCACTCTTGGGCTCTTGTGGTTCTCCTTTCTTAAAGCTTAGTAGGTCCACCTCTTCAACCATTAGCCCTGCCCTTAGCAAGTGATCCCTTTGCTCTTCTCGGCTTAGGGTGGTCCCTTCTTCCTGCGGTTGAGCACACAACCCATACCTTATTGCTATGCAGGTGATCTCTAGTTTTTCTTTAGTAATTCAATGGCCTCCTCCTCCTCCTTTGACTATGTGACATTCATTATAGTTCTAAGAAAGGCATGTTGTTGGGCTTCTAGTATTGTGTGTATGGCCTTTGCCTTGCTCTCCGCTAACACTCTATTTCCTTCTACAAGGACTAGGTGGCTCGCTAGGTCTTTCACCCTTTTCTCACTCTTTGTCACCCATTCGTCGGTCCTTTGTTGCATCTCCTCTAGGCCAGGTGGCTCGCTAGGTCTTTCACCCTTTTCTCACTCTTTGTCACCCATTCGTCGGCCCTTTGTTGCATCTCCTCTAGGCCAGGTGGCTCGCTAGGTCTTTCACACTTTTCTCACTCTTTGTCACCCATTCATCGGCCCTTTGTTGCATCTCCTCTAGGCTCTCGTTCTATCTTTGTGCTAGGGCTACTAGGGTCATTCTTGCGCTTTCCACTTTTCAGTTATTGTCTCCTTCTTCTTCTTCAAGTATTCAATCTATCTCTCTAACCTCCCTTACTCTTCCATTTCCATCATTAGCCTACCCATTAGTTCATCCATTTGTTTTTTATGCTCCTCTCCTTCTAGGGCTTTTGCTGCTTCTTCTGCTACTAGGAGTTGATCCATGGCTTGTTGGATCTTGTCCATTCGCCCTAGCAATTCTTCATTCTGAACTATGAGGAGTTTGTATTGCTTTTGCAAGTCGATCAGCTCTCTTGATGCTCTTCCTCAAGTCCCTTCTGCCACTTATCTTCTTCTCCTTCTTTATCCTTGAGCTTTGCTTTTAGCTCACTTATTTCTTTTTGATAGCTTGCTACTTGGAGTGTTTTCTCTAGCTGGAAGGTTTCCATAGCCTCATTTTTGGCCTTGAGCTCAGCAGTAGCAATTTTCTTTTCTTCTTTCACCCTTCCAATTGTGATAGGAGTTCCTGGACATATTCATCATAATTTGTAGACAACAGCAGTGTGGTGGGAGTAGTTGTCTACCTTGAACTATTTCTTTGTCAACCAGAAACTGCACCCAGGCCACAAGGTTGTTGGCATCCACCGTGGTAGAAGAGCCTTGGGTGGGTGTAGAGACTAGGGTGGTGGGCACTAGGGTAGGTGGGATGGGGTCAATTAGACCCTTGCCCTTGCCCTCAGCTACTAGGGGTGGCATATTCTTGGGTGCTTGGGAGCTTGTGTCGGGGCATTCCTCTTCATGGTGCTTCATGGCTGCCACCTCTCTTTCCCTTAAAGGCTGCTCCACTGAGAGGCAGATGGCGAGGGCTATGTCTTCTTCTTCCTTCCTCCTTACCTCATTGGCCTCTCACTCTTCTTTTCTCCTCCACTCCTCTTTCTCTTTCCTGGATTCCTCTTTTATTACTTTTGTCTCCTCCTTTTCTCTTCTCTTTCTTCCTTCTTCGGCACTTTTGGACTCACTTTGGGCCCTTGTCAAATCTGCTTTTTCTTTCTTCCTGCTCTCTTCTTCGGCCTTCTTTTGTAGAGTCTTTTTCTTCAACTTCTTGGCCCCTCCTTAGCTAGATTTTGCTTGCCACTCCCCTTCTTTGTAACTCACCATCCTCTTGCTGGATTGCTTTTATTCTTGGCCGGATGGGACCTGTTTGTTGGCATCTCGCTGATTGCCTCATCTTCTTGCATTTTCTCCAAGGCCTCTCTGATGATGGCCATCAAGACCCCTCTAAACCCAATGGTAGAGGCCTTTGACAACTATGACTTTCTAGCTTTGGAGGCCAAGGATTCTTCCCTTGTGGGTCTTCCTCCTGTGTGGCCAATGCCTTCACCGATGTTTCTATCATCTTTCTCATGAAGCCATTTAGGTTCACCTCGTCGAAAGACTTGGCAGTGATGCTCTCCAACATTGGCATATTGATTCTGCTCAGCAATGCATTGAACTGTTTGCTAGAGAACAAGGCATGCACCATTTTTACATGTAGTTGGACTCCAGGGTCTGGGATGTCAGCTAGGCCAATGCCTTCGTTGTGTGGACCATCAAATTGTCCATTCCCAACATGATGTACACGTCCCTTTTTGGTCATCTTTCAACTTTGTTGGCTAGGTCCAACACCCTCTCCACCAACTCTGGGGTTAGCTCAATTTCCACCTAGTGAGCTTCATTCTCTTGATGCACCATGATGGTTCCGTGGTTCCTATTGAAAGTCCGAAGGAATTCCACGCACTTCTGGTAGTCCCACGGCTTTTGGCCCACCTCTCCACATACTTCTACAGCTTACACTGCTTCACTATTTGCTTGATGGCCAAATCCTCTATGGGGATGTCTTTTAAATTCAGAATGTGCTTGAATTTGAATTGGCTATAGGCCCTTGTTTCCATTGAGAGACCATACTTCACCTACTCTTCCTCCGAGAATGGTAGCTTGTTGGTCTTCTCCTATCATGCCGTTGTAGGTGCTTGTCATGAAGCCATAGCCCACCATTAGTATTCTTCAAATAATTTTTACGAAAAGGTGTTAAGGAGATGGAAGAAATGCTTATGAAGCCCAAAATGCTTAAATATAGGAATATAATTTTTATTTACACAATTCGTGCTTTTCACAAAGATTTCTAACACTTTTACTCAATCGTGAGTTTATTTTATGCATTATTTTCTATTTTTGAATGTTGATTGAGGTTTTATGTTTACACCTTTTATCATTCATCACTCACACCCTCCCCCCTTAGAGATGAGAAGAATCCTTCCTAGGATTAGAGGTTGAAGGCTGGATACCATTCAACGCATGCCTATGCGTTTCAACTTCACATGAGCCAAGAATAGAAGGTCATGTTGTACTCCATTTGAGCATAATGGTCCATGTTGCGACAGGTCGGCGGACACTTATTCGACTGGCAATGTGTAGCTTCTCCTCGGTCAACATGCGATCCAAGTAGGGGTGAGTCATGATGTGCTCTTTGAGGGGCTGGTTGTGGATGATGGTCAACACCCTATAAGAGGTTGGGGCTAAATAAGTTGGGTCATATTCCAGGGTCTTGATTTCATGTCTCTGCTTGGCATTGGTCATGATTTTTGGTAGACTTCTTGCTCCCATTGGAGTCTGAGAGCATACCATTAGCATAAGAAAGAGGAGTCATTAATAGCTAGTTTCTTTAGCTTTGCTATTTCTTGGTCAGTGTGGCAAGGACTGTGCCCTTGGCGTAAGATGTAATGAGGCGTTGCTTACGTGCTTGTTCATAGGAAATCTCGATGTCTATGAGTTTCTCAGCTACCTAGGGCACCTTGATGAACACAAATTCTAATTCTTCCCATAAGCAAGGCAGCGTGCGTACCTCCATTGCTAAAGGCTCATCTAAGAGACCTAGGTCTAATTGGTCATAGCTTTTAGCAAGTGTGGTAAACGTGGTATCCAAATGCAAAGGCAACTAACTAAGTCATCCCCTATATTTTTTGGTTAAGTCTGTGGCCAAGGTAAGAATCGAACATCATTCATAAGAAGGTTTAAGACTTGCTAGGGGCAAGGGTTTGACTGGACTCAATAGCTTAGTCAGTTGATGTTTGCATTTGCAATTGCTCCAGAGTGTGCGGTTTGGCCTCTCATGCATAAGTCATGTGCTAGGCTTGATTTGGGATTCTAACTTTGTTTTGCTAGATGTTTGTGAGGCTTGGGTAGCACTAATAGTGCTGGGTTGAGTTGTATTGGAGTCATCAAGCTACGGTTTTGATTGAGAGACTCATTGAGGGTTTGGTGAAAGGGGTTGGACTCTATAGGTTTAGTAGCTTGAGCTTTTTGCGGCCTTAGTGCTGCCTGATCTATTGTGCGGCTCTGTATAGGTGGGTTTGAGGGCGGCATTCAAGTACTGCTGCTGGACAACTTAGCTTTAGGCACCCATATCCAAGTATTGCCCTTTTAATAGCCTTGCGCTTGTAATAAGGTCTTGGGGACCCATCACGGCATGACCATTCATTAGTGCCTATAGTTGCTTATTTTCCTGCTAGGTCTC
This sequence comes from Lygodium microphyllum, assembly GCF_053477565.2. Classification (NCBI taxonomy): domain Eukaryota; kingdom Viridiplantae; phylum Streptophyta; class Polypodiopsida; order Schizaeales; family Lygodiaceae; genus Lygodium; species Lygodium microphyllum. Next base: position 82,579,919 of record NC_141137.1, on the reverse strand, counting down.
GAGTATGAGTTCCTAGGCTTGCAAGGTTGTGATTGCATGCTCCTAGGTGGCAGTCATTTATGTTTAGGCACCCACTTGAACCATGGTTCAGGGGCCTTAGTCTTGATCAAGTGATGTACTTACGGTGTGGCATGGCGGGTTGTGACAAGTCTCAACCCCCCTCCTTAGAATTGGTGGTGGGTTTCTCTATCGGTGGCCTTGCGAGCTTTGATGAAGCCATGCTATCCTTGCTGAAATCCATGACCATTTGTACATTCCCGATAGTGAGAGGTGAATACATTTTGAGTCACAATCGACATTACAGTGTGCTTTTTTTAAAAATGAGCATCCTAACAATGATTCCTAACCAACATCTTTTGTGTTTGGCAACACACAAAAGATCATGGGTATGCTTTTAGACTCGATATAGGTTGCTACTTTAGAAGGGCATACGATTGACCCCCAAATGGGTTGAGTTTGGCATTGGTAGATTGTAGTTGTGGGCATCCAATTTGAGTCCAACGGTCGTGAGTTAAGACATTGAAATCATCTCCCTCATCGATCAATGCATCGAAGACGTGTGTCTTTAGGCTAATGACTGCTATGTGCAGATATGCGGGTGCCATTGCCTCCTCATCTTCTTCCTCAATTTCTGTTAATGTGGCGACTCAGACTTTCATAGGGAGCTCTAGCATGGGAGGCTCATGCAATGGATGTGTGGAAGGATAGTACTTCTTTATGCGGCTCCTGTTGAAGAAGCCTATGCCCTCTCCATCAAGGGTCTCGAGTTCTACATTGCTGATTTGACTGATAGTGCAGACTTGAAAAGGTCCCGATCCCCTAAACTTCATCTTCTATTTGTGGCCTTTTATATTGAGTACAACAACTAAGTCACCTTGTTTGAATTCTCGCTACTTGATGTGCTTGTCAAACCAACGCTTGTGATGTGTCTTTTCGTAAATTAGTGCATGGGTGGCTAGAAGTCAAGTATCTAATAAGTGTTCTAGCTCGATCAAGCAGTCAGTCCATGCCTCCTTTCCATCCCATCTCTCTTGGGTGGCTATTCTCAAGCTTAGGAGAAGGAACTCTACAAGTAGAATGGCTTCAATCCCATAGGTTAACTTGAAGGGAGTCTGTCCTACCGATGTTTTATAGGCTATTAGGTAGGCCCATAAGGCTGCCACCATCAGTTTGTTGTCCCAGTCATTGCATGAGGCATAGACCACTTTGGTCAAAAGGTTCACTAAGATTTTATTAGTAGACTCAGGCTAGCCATTTGCTTGAGGGTAATAGGGTGAGGATTCTCGAAGGATGATTAGAAAGGCCAAGAAGAGGTGAGTGATCATTTCATTAATGAAGTGTGTGCCTTGATCACTAACTACTTCAATGGGGTAGTCCAAGCATGAGATCACCTATTCCCAAAGGAACTTAGCAGTGGTTCGAGCATCCTTTTTCCTCATGGCATGCGCTTCTACCCACTTTGTGAGATAGTCCATATAGCAATGATGATGTACTTGGCCTGCGAATACTATGTTGCAAGACTAATCGGGCTGATGAAGTCAATTCCCCATTTCTCGAATGGTGGTCTGGGCTTAGCTCCATTTTGCCCTTACGAACTAGTATCTTAGTCTATTGGCACTCATCGCAATGCTTTATAAATCATGCTACATCTCGAAAAAGAGTAGGACACCACAGTTGAGACTATAGCACCTTGGAGGCTGTCGTGTCCCCATTGAAGTGCCATCTTGCAGTGTGCTTCTGCAAGCATGTCATGCATCTCATGTTCGCACATGCATCTATGTAGCAAGCCATCTTGCCCTAACCTGTAGAGTTGTCTTGCTATCAGCTAATAGGGCTGTATTTTGAGGATGAGTTGCCAAAGTTGGGCCTTCTCAATAGGTCTCTCGAGTAGTCCGTGCTCAAGAACTTGGACTATGTCATCTGTCTAGTAAGGCATCAAGTCCACTCTAAACAAGTCCTTTTCATCACTGGATAGGTTAAATAGGTGCTCCTGTCAAGCAAACTGTCTGTGATGCCTTGTCCCCACCAAACGGCTTCTCTTATGGATATGCAAGACATATGGTCGGCCATGTAGTACTCTTCCCTTTTATAGACCACCGAGAAGTTGAACTCGAGAAGCAGAAGTAACCATCAAGCAATGCGTCCCATAGTACAGGGTTTGTTAACAAGATAAACAAGGCTTGATGGTCAACAAAGAAGACAAAAGGTGTGGCCAAAAGGTAATGCCAAAATTTCTTCACAATAAACACCATAGCTAACCCCTCCCTCTCCATGGTGAAGTAGTTCATCTCAGTATCCGTGAGTTGTCTGCTAGCAAAGCTCATTGGATAGTCTAAATTGTGTTCACCTGGCTAGCACAACACAACCCCCATAGCAAAATTCGAGGTGTCAAAGTGAGCATGAAAGATTATGGTCTAGTCTGGGTCTCATAGGATTAGTGCTATGGTTAGAGCCTTCTTCAACTCTTCATATGCACGTTGGCATTCCTTGGTCCATTCAAATACCACCATCAATTTGTATAGAGGCCTAGCGATTAATGCATAGTTTAACACAAATCATCAATAGTACCCTATATGGCCGAGGAAGCACTGAATTCCCTTGTAGTTGGTTGGTGGTGGAAGATCAATGATAGCCATAACTTTCAAGAAGTTGGTGGCAATGTCATTCTTTGACAACATGTGCCCTAGGATGCATCTGTGCTTCACCCATAACTGGCATTTCAAAGGGTTCAATGAGAGATTATATAGTCTACATCTTTCAAAGACTGCTTGGAGCTTGCCTAGGTGTGCCTTCCAATTGGAGTGGACACATAGATTGTTGACAAATACCTCTAACCCTTGCCTAAGCATGTATTTGAAAATGGCACACATGAGCCTTTGAAATGTGACTGGTGCGTTCGTCAACCTGAAGGGCATGACTATGGAGGCGAAGACAACCCACTTAGTAGCGAAGGCATATCATCTGGATGTACTTGCACTTGGTTGTATCCAAAGAAGCCATCCAGAAAACTGGAGGCCTCTTTATCAGCCACCCTCCCGAGCATATGCTCGGTGTATGGAGGTGGATAATTGTCTCTCTTTGTGGTAGCATTGACTTTCTTATAATTGATGCACACTCTAATTTTTCCATTATTCTTCGTTACTATCACTATGGGTGACACACAATCCGTGTGCTCAATTTCATAAATGAATCAGGGTCATAGTATTGGATACAGTTGCTGCTTGACCGGGCATCGGATGTCATCAGTATGTTGAGTCACTACACTTGGATCTACCCCCCTTTAGCTTATCAAGGGACCAAGAAAATACATATATGTATTCTTGTAAGAGAGCAACAAGAGTTGCCTCCTCTTCCTTGGTTAAGTCATCTGCCATAAAAACAAGTCGGGGTGTCTCCCCTTCCTTAGCTAGATTGACCTCTTTGACTTTGGCGGGTTCTTCTATAGGCTCGCTCGCTTGTGCTCATCTTTTGGCTTCGAGCAAGACCACTAGCCTCTCACCTTTCTTAAATCTCATGAATCTTCTTAGCAAGTCTTGCAGCTTCCTTTGCTCTTCAGCTTGTGGATCCCTAGGCTATTTCTTCTTTTCCTCCTTCCACCTTCGACGCCTTCTTAGGTGAATTGGTAGGTCTCCCTTGGTGTGCTTGGTCTAGGTGGTCAAGGTATCTCAAGATCACTATTCGAGCTTACTTCCATCGCCTTGAAATCAAACTCTCCATCTTTGCTAGAAGAGGGAGTCTCTCATGGAGGTCATAGCTTCGATGGTGTTTCCATCCTAAGTAGTACTCGTGCAACAACTAGTTGGGCAAGACTTGCTTTGTCATAATCAATCGCTCATATGTGCTCCAACCAGGTGCGATCGTAGCCCATTTGCATGACTCCCTCCTTGAGTTTGAAGATGCTCTTTTTAAGTGATTTGGAGTCCATCCTTATTTGTTCAATCTTGTGCCCCTTTGTGTCGTACTCTATTGTATCGATCTCTTCTTTGCTCTCATCATTGGAGGAACATTAGTCTTCATACTCATCATTGGAGTCATCCTCATCTCACTGCTTGTCATCTTCTGAGTGTCGTTCGTCATCATCAGTGGTGGCTAAGGCCCAATTGTACGTCAAGTTTAGGTTGTGCACCTTAGTCCATCACCACTTGGGCTCATCCAAGAGGTCCTTGAGCGGCTTAAGATTTGCAGTTGGGTTACCACTAATTCGTCTCTTAGGTGCTCTAATATCTCATGGAGGTCTCGTTTATTGTTCGGGACGTGTAATGTGACGGAGGCAAGTTGCTCATGCAAGCTCCTAGCTATAATGCAGATTGGTGTTGTAGGTGTGTCTCTAGGCTTGCTGACTGCCTTAGCAGCATGCTTGTATCCCTCATTATCTCGGAATGGAAAATCAATTATGGATAGCACGTGCATCCAATCTCGCTCATCCTTGGGACAAGGGATATACTTTGTCACTGGTGCATAAGATTTCCTGATTTGAGCATCACCCTTGAGCATAGCTGAGATGGTGTCTAGGTCGACAAGTGTAGTCTTCGAAGTATCCATCTCCACTCTTACTGCTTCTATTCGATTGCCTAGGAAGATCAAACCATTACCCCAGTCTTTTATAACATGTATGTTGTGCATCCAGGGTCAGCCCAATAGGATGTCATAGTCCACTCCTTTCATGACTATAAAGTCCATAGAGAACATGACTCCTACAATCTTCAATGGCTAATTTCTCAGCACCCCAAATGGCTTCACTTTCATCCCATTAGCCAATGTGACATTGAACCTAGCATCCTTGGCAAGTGGGTCACCCCATGCTTGGAGTACTGCATGGCTAAGTACACTAACTCCTGCCCCCATGTCTACAATCCCTTTCCTCGTGGTATCACCTAGAGCTAGGACATGCAAGACCGCGTGCATTTTATGCCTTCCAAAGCATTAACATGCAAAGACTTGGGCACTGAGTGTAGTGTCAGGCTTGGTATATGCATTACTACATTGTGGTCTTTTAAGTCAGTAGTGGCTTGCT